>NW_006159459.1:1035329-1053957 GCF_000334495.1 Tupaia belangeri chinensis | reverse complement strand
CCAAGAAGATCTTCTCCAAGACACATTATAGCCAGACTGACCAAAACCACAGATAAAGACAAGATACTAAGATTGGCAAGAGAGAAACGGCAAGTTAACTACAAAGGATATCCCATCAGACTACAACAGACCTCTCATCGGAAATAATGCGAGTGAGGACAGAATGGGAAAATATATTCAAAGTGTTAAGGGAAAAGCAATTACAACTGAGAATACTGTACCCAGCAAGATTGTCCTTCATATGGGAAGAAAAGACAAGAACATTCTCAGATAAATAAAACCTGAAAGAATTTACCAGCACCAGACCAGATCTCCAAGAAGTTCTCAAGGGAGTGCTATGTCAGGAAAATTAAATATAGTCACACAGAAATAAGAGTTCAAAAACTACGAAAATGGCCAACTTAATTGTAGAAACAAGTCTGGAGTTGAATTTTATATCCCAGAATTCAAATGGGAAGATCTAACCACAACTGAAGATCTATTAAGTACATGGGACTGAACTGGTGGAATAGCATTCTGTGACTTTTGACTAAAATATTGCTGCTTTTCTTCTAGGCTTTGTTGTACAGTTTTAAGAGTTTTTGTCCTGTCTTGAGCTGTCAATAGTTTTCTTGCTATTGAAAGTAGTTAGATTATTTAAGAAATTGTGTGATCAATAAAATGTGGAGAGAAAAGGAATGGAAGATAACTGTAGACACCAGAAATAGTGTGAGAAGAGGGTGGTAAAGGGCAGGGGGTCAGACAGAGGGATATATATATATATACATATATATACATATATATATATTATTGATATTATTGATAATTATTGATAACATACATGATTAAGCCACTATGCAGTATATCTGGATGGAAAACCACTTTTTGTATGCTGTGACGATGATTAGGGCATGAATGTAAATTAATTAATTAAAAAAATGGTTCAGGAGAAAAAAATCACAAAAACTATTTTTCATGAAATTTTAAAAAAGCATATTTGAGGACTGCAGTAAATTATATAGTCCCAGCTGGGTGCTACTGTGTTGTATGTTCATTCTACTCACTGAGGTTTATGCCTAGGGTAAGACTTGTGTTCATGGATATGTATAAGTCAGCTGCTCTTGCTATTGGAAGTATTTAGATTAATTAAGATCTTTAGGGAATAAATAAGATGGGGGGAAAAGTCATAGAAAGCAACCGTGGATACCAGAGACAGTGTGGGAGGAGGGTAGGACCTGGTAGAGGGTGAGAGATAGGGAATCAAGAATGGCAAAAATAACAAAATATACAGGAAACAGGAAATGGGAAATTGTTTATGTACTTGATTGAGCCAATATACAGTGTATTCTGGATGGGAAATCTCATTTTGTTTGCTGTGATGATGTATAGTGAGTGAATGTAAATAAATTAAAGTTAAAAATAAGCCCATTAGCATGCAATGACATGTGCACCCTTCTCTAGACAGTGTCGTGAAGATCAGTGAGATAGTGCATGCAAAGTATATAGCACAGTTCAGGCACAGATGCTTTGTACACAACATTCACCAGTAATAAAGCTGTTTTCCTAAGAGGAAAAAGCTTTTATTAGTCTTTTCAAGTTCCATAACAAAATGCCACAGACCAGGTGGCTTTAACAATAGACATTTACTTATTGAAGGCTAGATGTCTAAGATCAAGTTAGGCAAATTTGGTTTCCACTGAGGCCTTTCTCTTCAGCTTGGAGGTTGTCACCTTCTCACTGTAACCTCACATAGCCTTTCCTCTGTACTTACACATCCCTGGTATTTCTCTGTGTGTCCTTGTCTTCTCCACTTATGAAGAAAAGAGTCATATTGAAAAAGGGGCCCATATTTATGATTTTAATGTTTTAACCTTAATTATCTCTTTAAAGCCTTATGATTAATTTATATGTCAGTTTGGGCCATGTGATGCCTAGATATCTGGCCAAATATTATTCTGGGTGAAGCTGTGAGGGTTTTTTACATGAAACTAACATTTAAATCAGTGGACTGAGTAAAGCATCTTGTTTTCCTTATGCGGATGGCCCTCATCCAATGAGCTAAAGGCCTGCAATAGAATAAAAAGGCTGACCCTTCCTTCAGTAGGAGAGAATTCATTCTGCCTGACAGCTGTTGAATTAGTACATCAATTTTTTTTTTTCTGCTTTTGAACTCAGACTGAAACATCAGGTCATCCTGGTTCTCAGGCTCAGACTCAGACTGGAACTAAACCACCAGCTTTTCTTGGTCTCTAGCTTTCTGACTCACCCTGGAGATGAGTATCTTGCCAGTCTCCATATAATAAATCTCTTTCTAAATATGTAAATATCCTGTTGGTTCTGTTTCCCTGAAGAACCCTGACTAATAAAATGTTCCATTATTGAACACAGTCACATCAAGGATGAATTTAATATGAATTTTGAGGGGACACCATTGAGTTCATAACAGGGATGTTCCCGCCTGTATCCTTGAGATCAGGTTCCCACAATGAACATGGTATGCCATCTCCTGGCCACCCTATGAGCCATGGCTTATTGTCTGGGTTATTTTGGCTTACCAATGGTAAATAATCTTAGGTTATTGCTTGTACTATAATATTTAAAAGCTGCTAATGAATTAAGTTTTGCTTGAGAAAAAAGATAATTCTCAAAGGGTAACAAACTCCCTGTAAGATATTAAAAACAGAAACAAATGCCTCTAAACATGTGTAAGCTGTCCATAGGAGAACAATCCTTTTGTTTCTGATCAATAGGGCTCATCAGTAGGGAGAAGTAAGGTAGGAGAAGATGAGAATCCCACTTGGCTATACTTTTTGTCCAGCTCCTTGAGATTCAGCTCTGAATGGCTTGCTGTTTTGCTAGGATCTTTAGTTGCAATCCTAGATTCATATTTCTTGCAAAATTTTTAGAACTCTTCAAAAGAAAAACCTCTATTTTCTGCTTTAAAATCTCTTCTTTTGCCATGTAATTAGTATCCTGCTGGCACAGATGCTGAATCTTCAGTCACTGGTTTCACTGTGTCACAAAAAAGTGTGTCTGAAGCATAGTTTCATGACCAGTGCTAGTGTTGGACTATGGTTTGACCCATTCAAAATTCAGGGAAATTTGAATGCTATTGTGGTGGTGTTGGGAGGTGGTCCCTTTAAGAGTTGATTAGGTCCTTAATATGGTTTAGTGTCTTTTTCTTCAGACCAGGTTAGTGCTTCTGAGTCCAGATTAAGTCTCTCTGGGTAGAAGTTAGGTCTCACAGGAGTGGTTAATTAACATAAGAGCAGGTTGTCATAAAGCAAACCTGGCAACTGCCCTCTCTCTCTGCACACATGGTTATCTTTTAGTGGGTGCTTGTCATTCACAAATGTGCCTGCAGTGATGTGATGCCACCCTCCATATTATGACACAGTGAGGACCTTGCCAGATGTGGCAGCCCAGTCTTTAGCTTCCCAGCTTCCAGAATTGTGGCATAAAAGAGTCTCTTTTTATTTTATTTTATTCTTTTATTATTTACCCAGTCTCGGCTATTCTGTTATAGCAACAGAAAACAGGCTAAGAAGCTAGGTTGAACCATCCTATCTCAGTAAGTCTCTCTATTGTTACTAAAATGATGTACCTAAAAGTTCACTTGAAATTATATAAACTAACAAGAGCTTCATGTGAAGATCATTGTTGATTTTGACTTGAAAGGAATGAAGTCCTTGGCCATTTAGATTTGTTTGCTGCTTCTTGGTATGGAAATAGCATATGGGGACCAGCAGTTAGCGTAATGGCTATGTTGCTGAACGCCCATGTAGTCAAACGTGGTTCGAGTCCCAGACCCGGTCTCTCTATTGTTACTAAAATGATGTACCTAAAAGTTCACTTGAAATTATATAAACTAACAAGAGCTTCATGTGAAGATCATTGTTGATTTTGACTTGAAAGGAATGAAGTCCTTGGCCATTTAGATTTGTTTGCTGCTTCTTGGTATGGAAATAGCATATGGGGACCAGCAGTTAGCGTAATGGCTATGTTGCTGAACGCCCATGTAGTCAAATGTGGTTCGAGTCCCAGACCCGGTGGCTTAAACTCACACTGGGCGTGTGTGCGTGCATGCCCAAGATCCCAAGAGGAGAATGGAGGAGAAGAGATTGCGGCATGGCCAACACCCCTGGAGGCGGATTTCTTGCTTTCTGTCTGTCTGTATCTCTCTGTCTCTCTGGCGAGCGCACATGCTCTATAGCAAAAACCTCTCCAAGAAAAAGAAAAAGAAATCTGAAATCTGAGTTGAAGCTCAGGAATCTGGCTGTGTTATAGTAGGTACCTAGACATTCTAATGCAAGTTCTCCAGAGAATATTATTTGAGAAATACTGACATCCAAATGGAGAAATACACTTGGCCAGTTAAGTAGAGGCTCAAAACCACTGATATCCAAAGAAGTATAAATAAAAACTATGATTTTATATTTACACTTATCAATTTGCTAAATTATTCTGAATGATAATACCGAGCACAGGCAAAGACAGAGCAGGTGGTCCACCTGTGGTGGCACAGTGATAGCGTAACACTCAGCAATGCTGGAAGCCACATAGCTGATTGGGTTTTGTTCTCTGACTAAACTCTGCATGCCATGTGCACTCATGCACTTGTGATACTGGGTGTCTAGAAGAGTGGGAAGATGTAGAGGGCTGCATATGATAATTGTAGCATGAGACCCAGTTGAGGGTGCTTATCTCTCTGTCTCTTTATCTCATGAAAGAAAGAAAGGAAAAAAAAAGAAAGAAAGAGAGAAAGAAAGAAAGACAGAAAGAAGAAAGAAGGAAAGAAAGAAAGAAAAATAAAGACCACAGGTGACTACCCTTTCTTGCTAAGGGAAATAGGAAGAAACTGTGACTGATCTGGGGAGGGAGATAGGATTTGACCATGTATTAAGAGTTTTAACATGTTTCCATCCCTTTAACCAAGGAGAATACATGGAAGAATTTATCATAAAGGAGTAATCAGAAATGTATGCAAAGTTGTAGTGACAGAGATAAATTGCTCATTGCAGAGTCATTACATAAAAAAATAGATGGGCCAGCAAGTGGCTTAGTGGTTAAGGCTCTGGACTCCCAAATGGTCAATCATGGTTCAAAACTCTGACCTGGCAGCTAGAAAATATCTCTGGACATGTGTGCATGACTGCCCAAAATCTCATGAAGAGAATTGAGAAGGGACTGCTGTGTGGACTTCCCCACTAGAGGATGGTTTCTCACTTGCCCTCTCACTCTCTCTCTCTGTCTCTCTCCAGCAAGAGCACATACACTTTGGCAAAATACTTAAACAGACAAACAAACAAAACTACCTAAGTCTTAAATGAAAGGTGCTTTGTTTTCAAATTATGATAGATTTAACTGATGAAATACTACCCAAACATTAGAATGATCTATTATATCTAAATCCATGAGGAAGTGATCATGAAGTGGTGTTAAGTAAAACATAAATATATATCTTGAAAGATCATTTCTTTGTACTTTTCTGTATCTTTTAAAATGGATATGCCTTTAATTGTAATGGTTGGAAAGATATTAATTAATGTTACTTCTGAAAGGGGAGAAAATTACCTTTGGCATCTGTCAGACCTGGATTTGCATTTCTGTCACCGATGGAGCATGATTTGGGGCATTAATCTCTCTGCATTTCAGATTCCTGAACTGTAAAATCAAGTAAATGCTCACAGCATATGGGTTTGTCATGAGAATTAAGAGAGATGATTATGAAAATGCACTGACACATAATACTAGTGTATGAATACTGGATTTTGTCTCTCTTCTTTTTAAAATTTTTGAAGTCTAAAAAAGTACTAAACTTTCTGGCCAAAGATCAATAAAAATGAATTCATTTCTTTTACACAAATTATGAAATTCCAAGTTGTTTCTTTTGGATAGTTTTCTGGGAAAGGGCTTCTTATGGCATATCAGATACTGCTGGAAGTGGAAGCTGGAATTTGTAGTTGGCACTGTAGTTGTCTAATTACAGCCTCTGGTCTTACTTGTTTTCCCTTTTATCAGTTTTAACAGTTTGTAATATTTAAATAAATATCCTCCTACAATTTTAATAAAATAAAATCTTATGATCCTTGTCTAGAGAGACAATAAAGCTCAGACTATTAAAATTTTTCATCGCCTTAAAATCCCAGAGAGTTGCAATACCATTTACAATAGCATCAAAAATATCAACCCCCTAGGAATAAATTTAATGAAATATGAGCCAGACTTCAACAATGAAAACTACAGTTATTGAGATAATTTTTTAAAAAACCTAAAACAACAACAATAACAACAACAAAAAAGGAGGGATATACCATGTTCATTATTTGTACGATTTGGTACTATGGAGATATTGTTCTCCCTCTCTGCCCCAGATTGATCTATTTCTCTGCCTCTATTTCCCTTAGCAAGAAAGAGTAGTCACCTGTTGTCTGTCTGCCTTCCTTCTTTCCTTCCTTTCTTTTTTCTCCTTTCCTTCTTTCTTTCACAAGATAGATAGATAGAGAGAGAGAGAGAGAGAGAGAGAGAGAGAGAGAGAGAGAGAGAGAGAGAGAGAGAGAGAGAGAGAGAGAGAGATTTATCATATGTATTTTATAAAGTAGAATGTTTATAGCAGCACTATTTTAGTAGCCAAAAAGTGACAACAACCCAAATGCCCACTACTAGTAGAATGGATAGATCGACTGTGGTATATTTTAAAATGGAATACAATAATGATAATGAGCAATGAACTGATACATACATTAATATGAATAGATCCCAACACTATTATGTGGCACAAAAGGAATGCACACGAAATACTGTATGGTTCTATTTATATAAAAGTTAAAAACATGCTAATGTTATGTGATGAGAAGTCAGCATTGTGGTTGTCTTGTGGAGGAGAAATCATTGGGCGAGTATTAGGGAACTTTCTGGAGTGCTTGTAATGTCTTTTTTTTTTTTTTTTAATTTGCTATAGGGCACTTGCACTCCCCAGAGAGAGAGACACACACACAGAGAAAGAACGAGAAAAAGTGGAAAAGCACTCCTCCCCCCGCCCCTCCACCCAGAGACGATGGCCATGCTGCAATCCCATCTCCTCTGTTCTCCTTTCAGGATCTGGGACATCCATGCACATGCGCCTAGCATGTTTTCCAAGACTAGGACTTTAACTGTGCCGTTGGCCCTGTGGGATCCAGCCACCTTAATCACCATGCCACAGTCTGGCCCAATGTTCTTTTTTTGGTGTGAGTATTGGTTGGTTATATGATGTGATCAGTTTGTGAAAATTCATTAACTCGCTCCTAATGATATGTATACATCTGGACACATTTGATATTTCAAGAAAGTATAGAACACTTGGAGTTTAAGACAAGATACGTAAATAAGAGGGCTATTACCGAATTTATGTCTTAGTACAAACTTCATGTTTGGCCTTTCAGTAGTCTTTGGTAGTGAAGTCCCACTGTTCATATGAGAGATTAAAGAAACTGCATATAGGTGCTGGGGTTGGCAGGATGGGAAGATAGAAAAGAACCTAGTTTGTAAGTTCTGCTTAGAGCTAGTGTAAATAGGAGGTGACAGGACAGTAATGTTGAAAGCTGTTATGTGTCAAATTCTCAACTGGGCTAGGTGCTTTTTACTTATATATTCATACAACAAAACTATGAGAAGATTAGCTTTACATATTAGACAACTGAGACTGAGTAGTTCCTTGACTTGGTCAAGGCCAGAGAGGTAAGAGAGAACTAGATAATAGTTTCCTGTGGCTACCATAATATATCCTCAAAATCAAGTGTCTTAAAACAATAGAAATGTATTTTCTATCAGTTCTAGAGGCCAGAAGTCCAAAATCCAGGTGTCGCTAGGGTCATATTCTCTCCAAATGCTGTAATGGAGATTCCATTTCTTGCCTCTTCCTGCTTCTGGTGGCTCCAAGCCTTCTCTGTTTCCATCTTCACACAGTCTCCTTTGTATCTGCATCTTCTCTTTTGTCACTTGTAAGAACACTTGTAATTGTATTGAGGGCCCAACTAGATAATCCATGATTATCTCACATTGAGATCCTTAATTTAATCATGTCTGAAAAATACCTTTTTCCAAATAAGTTTACACTTATAGCTCCTATGGTTTAGGATGTAGACGTACCTTTTGGGAAACTGTCATCCAGCCTATTACAGGAACCCATTTATAAATAAGGACAAAGACAAAGTCAAAACTATAAATCCCAAATCTGAAACAGCTTCAATACTAGAGGTGTATTGCCCTTGGTAAATGTGATCATTGTAAATGTTTTATAGTCATTTGTGACAACTTCTGAGATGCCTGAAAACACCTCCTTGGATACACCAGAGTCCAGTGAAGAGTAAGAGTGTCTTGGGAATTCACTGCCTGTCGTTCCTGCTGCTTAGAGAGGCGCTGTCATGCTCAGCCCAGGCCTCCTTCACCAGGCTGGTACCCCCTATGGTCCAGCACTGTACTGGCTGCTCACACTGTAATCCTCTTTTGTCCATCCTCTAGCCTGCCAAAATCCAGGACATGTACACATGTGTGTACTTAGCATGATTTTCAGCTGACCAGACTGGGGATTTGAACCACAGTCAGGTTGTGGCTTCCAATTCCACAATTTAATATGCTACCAGCTGTGCCATAAAGCTGGGCCCAAGATAAAGAGAGGGGAGGGAGGGAAGGAGAGTTTTTTTTTGACAGGATTTCACTGTTACAACCCTTTGCCCCAGCCTCCCAATTATCTTGGATCACAGGGTGCCTTCTACTACATCTGACTTACCCAGGTTGATCCAGGAGTTGAACCTGGACTTTCCATATGGCTCTAATATCACACAGCGCCACCCTACCACTTGTGCCAACATGGCTGAGTCCCCTCAATGATTTTACTGACAGATTTTATAGAGACGCAACTTGGAAGATTAATATTAATGCCAGAGAAAGTGAATCCCTGAGACCAGGAGGGCTGCTTATAACCAAGCACGCAAGCCATTAGAGTAAATGCTAATGAAATGAATAGCTCATCAATCCACAGAAAAAATTTTGTACCCCTTAAAATGTGACCATATCTTCCTAATTATAGTTAACACAAGACAGTAAGAATGTAGAGCCCCTTGCCATTTGATTCTATGAGCCAAGTAAGCTATTAGTCTGGCAGAGAGTTGTCCAGACTCTGGTAAGAAATGGATCAATAAATTGTTGATGAACTTACAACATCAGCATCAGGTCCTATAAAATAGCCTTTGTTTTGAATAAATGGTATACAGAATTTTAAAGATATATATAAGTATGGACATATTTTAATCCACATTTCCTTTGAGGCTCTATGATCAGAGGTGGGGAGTGAGTGGATGTTCTAAAAAGGATAATGTGTGGTGGTGTCTTAGGTATGGTTTTCTTGTTGGTATCATGGAGTGCAGACTAGATGAAGAGAGGTAAATACTTCTAAGGCCTGAACATTAGAAGCAGATGCCACTGTATGTGACTTAGACACATTTTCACAAAAAGCAGAAGCAGCAGATCCCAGAGTGAGGCAGTTCTAGGAATTTGAGCAGGAGTTAGTGAATTTCCTTGTGAGCTCTCTGGCATTCATGTGATCCTGTCACTTTCTGTGTCTTCACAGGCACCATGACACTCATGACCTTTTTTCTTTTCTCTGTCGGTTTGTTCCCTTACAACTTGTTCACCATAACCTCTAACCAAACTCTATGTTCAGATTCCACTTCTGTGAACCTCCTTCTATTGGTATCTCTCAATTCAGATTCCAGAAAGAGAACCGTGTTGGTTATATGTATGTTAGTGCTGGCCTGCATCTTCATAGCTTCCTGGCCAGCCTTCAGATCTACTGCCTTGGATCAGGAGTCCATTGCAGTCCTATTAACCAGGTTTAGCTGAGGAGGGTCGAGGGAGAAAGTCACGTGTCACAAAAGACAGCTGCTAAGGGCCACCTTTTCTGCATAGATGGTGGCTGGATCAGGCACAGGGACTGAGATGTCTAGCACTACCATCCAAGCTCCTGCACTGTGAGCTACCCACCCCATGGTGTGAGAGAGGATGCCTGGCATACTAAGAGGGTTCTCAGTTGCCAACCTGAAACCTTCCCTCAAAAGGAACTGCATTTTTACCACTGTACCACTGTCTGGCCCCCTACATAATATATACATTTTATAAGCCTCTTCAAAAAAATTATTTTTTCTACAAAGTGGAGTCTCAGTAAATAAATAAGAGTATAAAATTATTTGGGTAGTGTGTAGACACTTTTTTTTTTTTTGCATGTGACACCTGTGCCAGTCTCTTGCTTAAGCTTTTCTTCCCTAGAATGCTTTGAGAATAAAAGTACTTGTAGAAACACATCTGATCGGGACCAGCAGTTACCGTAATGGCTATGTCGCTGGACTCCCATGTAGTCGACCGCGGTTCGCGTTCTGGACCCGGTGGCTTAAAACTCATGCCAGGCACGTGTGCGTGCATGCCCAAGATCCCGAGAGGAGAATGGAGAAGAAGGGATTGTGGCATGGCCATCCCCCCTGGGGGGGTGATTTCTCGCTTTCTGTCTCTTTGTCTCTCTCTGTCTGTCTGATGAGTGCACGCGCCCTATAGCAAAACAAAAACAAAAACAAAAAACAAAAAAAACCTCTTAAAAAACCCAAAAAACAAAAAACAAAAAAAACTCCTTGAAACACATCTGATGTCAGTTGCACCTAGTAGTGCTATGAGAGAAGCCTGATGAATGCTGATAATCTCAATCAGTTGTAAAGTGACTCTTCAAAGATGATCTGTTGGAAATGGGCAGGAGAAATAAGAAAAGAAATCCCATAAAAGAGAGAAACAGCAGCATATATTTGGTGAAACCCACTAGCCCAGGAGGAGAGGAGGAATAAAGATACACAGTCTAACTCTTCAAACTGCAGGAGAGCATATTCTGAGTAGGATGTAACTCCCCAGACATCTGTTGGTGACATCTACGCTCAGACATGCATCGTTGGAGGGATCTGTAAATTAGATGGGGGACAGTTTAATGATCTACAAAGCAGCACATCCAGCCAGCACTGATAACATCTTCGAAATAGGGCAAGAGAATTAGTTTAGGTGGGAGGGGAGAGAGAATGGTGAGGTGGGTGAATGGAGAAAGGGCTCTACAGGAAGGACCCCTTGGCGATAATAACCTTAAAAGCAGGGGTGGGATGGAGTGAAGGGGATAGTGCTGCTTTGTGTATTTCAGGGAGGGTTAAGGAGACAGGAGGAGGCTTAGCACGGCCTAGGGAACAGAGAGGAAATGATCCTTTTAAAAACATGGAAAATAATAAAGGAAATTGGATCCCCGGAAAAACAGACACAAGTTTCTTCCTCTATCTCATACTTATTTAAGGGGAAATAGGCAGGAATAGGGGCAGCCTATTACTGTCAATTTTAGATACTTTCTTAAAAATATTCTAAGACATCAGCTTTGAAACTTACTGTGTCAAAATGTTTTTAGTTTTTAAATGGACTTTATGTAGAATTCTCTTGGAATGTTAGCTCCATGAGGAATGGGATTTTTATTCCATCACTTACTCTCTTTCTCTTTTTTTAAAGGATTAATTTTATTATCATTATTGTTATTTGAATGTGCTATAGGATATTTGTGCTCACCATAGAGGGACAGAATGGGAGGGGGTAAAGGAGAGAGGAAGAGAGAGAGAAAGAGAAAGTGAGAAAGAAGGCTGCCAGGTCTGAGACCGGAACTGCAGTTGGTAACATGGGTGTCCTGCACCCCAACCACCGTGCCACTTGCTCTTCACTTATTCTTATACTCTAGAATATGTCACATGCTAGACACTCAATAGATAAAATGTCTTTAATGAATGAGTGAATGAGTAGGTATAGTTGGGCTAAGAAGGATCATTACCTTTCCAGCAAATATTTTTAATTAAAGAATCTTATTTTAGGGAAATATCTTGTTAAAGTACATGGGGAAGAAGGCAAACAAGAGACAGCTGAAGGCTTTGTGTAAGTAAAACATTTAAATTTGTTGGTGGGAGTGGGGCAGGTGGGGAGCAAAGTAAAGGAAGGAGAAGGATGGGCAACCCGGTACTAGGGCTTGTCATGAACAGCTATGACTAATACTATTAAATAATAGGGTATGACTGGGCCGGACAGAGGTGTGTGTCATGCCGGGTAAAGTCTCTTTACAATCTAAATGATGTATAGTGATTAAATGTACAAATAATAATTAAGATTAAAAAATACAAAATTATAAATTAGATAAATAAATAATAAGGTATAGGGAACTCTGGGGAAACTACTTATTAGTATCCCCAATTCTCCAATAAAAATCTAGTTTAGACTTCTTTATGTGCAAGATTGGGAAAGGTATCAAGAGAAAAGGGCTCATGTGCTTTTGGTCATTCCTGAGGAGAAGATTAAAAAACAAAAAAGATCAAGAGAAAAGGGCTCATGTGCTTTTGGTCGATACCAAGGAGAAGATTAAAAAACAAAAAACAGTAACAAAGGGGACCAGCAATTGGGTAATGGCTATGTCGCTGGACTCCCACGTAGTCGACCATGGTTCACGTCCTGGACTTGGTGGCAAAAACGCACTCCAGACGTGTGTGTGTGTGCGTGCCCAAGATCCCGAGAGGAGAATGGAGGAGAAGGGACTGTGGCGTGGCCATCCTCACTTGTGGGGTGGGGGAGTGGGAGGAGTGATTTCTCGCTTTCTATCTCTTTGTCTCTGTCTGTCTTTCTGGCAAGCACATGCGCCCTATAGCGAAAACCTTTCCAAAAACAAAATGAAACAATATAAACCAAAAACAATAACAAAGAAGCTGATTCAGATAGACAAATTCAGTAAAAATGAAGCATGAGATAGAGGTGACTAGGAAAAGGAAAGTCTCTAGGAAGTTAAAGAAATCTCGGGGGGTGCGATGAGGGCTGGTACTTCTCTCTGGTTGTAAAATGGGGTTTTGGGCTGATCTTGCCTAGATATTAAAGGGGAGCTGATATTGGGGATATAGAGAAAGCAAATGATGGCTGCTGGATTGAAGAGACTCAGAGCTCTGTTACCTCCATCTGATTCCCTTCTCACTCTACTATAATTTTCTTTGGAACTTTTTTTCTTTTATTTTTTTGTGGAGAGGTTTTTGCTATAGGGCTCATGCGCTCGCCAGACAGACAGAGAGAGACAGAGAGAGAGAAAGTGAGAAATCACCCCCCAGGGGGGATGGTCACGCCGCAATCCCTTCTCCTCCATTCTCCTCTCGGGATCTAGGGCATGCACGCACACGTGCCTGGCCTGAGTTTAAGCCACCGGGTCTGGGATGCGAACTGTGGTCGACTACGTGGGAGTCCAGCAACATAGCCATTACGCTAACTGGTGGTCCTTCTCTTTGGAACTTTAAAAAAAAATAAAATTTATTTATTTTTTTCTATAACGGGGGTGGGGGAGAGAGAGAACAAACCCAACAGAGTACTGCCACTGCAATCCCAGCCTCAGCCTCCCCTGGCTCATGGGTGTGCATATGTCTGAAGTATTCAGGGAGGTCTCCAAATATGAACCCAAAACTTCCCCACATGGGTCAGTCTCACAGAGTGCTGTGCTTTATATCTGTGCCACTGTCTGGCTCTGCCTCTTTGGAAATTTTAAGAACTGAGAACAGAAATGTGGCAAGGACCAGGAAGGTAAGGAGATGAACTGAAAAATGGGGAACTTGAAATTTGAATCCAGGATTATGATATAGTAGGGATATTCCTGAGATAGTCATATCCCTAGTTCTCAAACTCATGGATGCATCTCTTTCTTTATCTGCACAAGAAGGATAAAAACATGGACACCTGAGAGTGATCGAAAGGTTCATTTGCATTAGCATTTGCATTAAGGGAGAGCCACAAGTCTGTTGAGATTTGATGATGGCTCAGATTCTCTCCTGTACCCCAGCGTAAATACACAGGACATTGCAATGTGTGCCTGTTTTGCTGGGTTCCTTCTCCAAAGGACAGGTTGAACTGAGGCACAGGGAGTTGGAAAAAGACACAAGATACTGATGTCATGTTGTTTATTTGGCTGAGTTAAGGGAGCTCTCAGAGCTCTTAGCAGTGTTTGCCAAGTGCTTTCTCTCTCTTGGAGCTTGTGACGTATGTGCAAAGAGAACTCACAAAGTGCTTCCTCCCTCTCAAAGCTCACAGCATGTAGAGTAGAGATGACCTGAGGCAAGGAGAGTGAAGCCAGGGTCACTAGGGCTGAGCAGAGTGATCTAGCCAGGTGCTCTCTTTCTCTTAAAAGAGCTGCAGACAATAGTGGCTCATTGCCAAAGACAAACTACAGCACACGCACATGCGTGCTACATGCAAGGGTATAAAATAGCAGTCATAATTACATAACAAGCATGCAAGTATACTACAACTAATAACATAAGTCGTTTACCCTATGGCTTTCAACCATGGTAAGAAGTGAAGGAGCCAGAATAAACCATCCTAACTGCATTTTCTCTACAATGTCCCAGGCAAAAATCAAATGACTTCTCTCTTCCCATGGTCCACTGGAGTGACTTGCAAATTGTCAAACCAGCAGATATTAAATCCTTAGTTGCTGAGTTGTACCTACAGAAATATAAAATTAAAAACAGAAAAAAAAAAAGTCACTAGCTGCCAGGGGTCCATGGTGGGCTCCATCTTGTTAATAGTTATTGGAGATAATGTCTCAGCATGGCAGGATCTGAACATCCCAGAGTGACATTTCCCTAGGAGTTTTCTATTCCTTTCCCAACACAGCACTTATTTTGGGTCAGAAACTGCATGCCTACAATGAATAAGAGACAAATGGTGAAATATCTATTTCTTTAATTACTGGAGGGTACATGCACCTGCCAGAGAGATAGGAAGAATAGAAGGACAAAGTACTGCCCAGTGAGGGTGTAGTCATACTGCAATTTTTTCCTCTTTCATTTCTCCATTCTGTCACATGTATTCACACACCTAGAGCATTTTTCTATCCTCTGCAGTTGGGATTCTAACTGCTTTTAGTCATGTGAGTTCTGGCTCCTTTAACCACTTAGGTTCAATGTGGGGGACCCAGCTTTGGGAAATATCTTAGAAGGATTTCTTCCAATAGGGCCTGTAAGGATACTGGAATCCTTAATGTGAGAGGCAACCTAAAGAGGTGAAAGGTGAGGCCTGATGTGAAGGCAGAAGGTTGCTTGGGGGCTATGACTATTGACTGGCAGGCAGCTCCTTCTCCTCTATCTCCTTGAAGTTTTGCCTTCAAGTGTGGCCTCTGGTAAGGCAGTGTAAACACTCCTCACCTGAGTGTGAGCGGGAACTGATCCTCAAACTCTTCTTCCCAAATCAGTGCTAATCTTCTCAAGTCAGTGTGGATAAAGCCTGAGTTGGCTTGCACCTCAGGCTAGTCATAGCAAGGAGAATCTGAGGGAACTATCACTTGTGAAGGAAGAAGCCAGGGACCAGGTGTCCCCAGTAGAAATTAGGGTGATTAGAGATAATCAAGAGAGTGACTAAAGGATTGGGTGCTCTGTTCCATTTCTTGGTACCCAGGAGAAATGATCAGTGAGGAAGCTCAGTCATTCACTTATTTCTTTACTCACTCATTCACCTAAGTTCACGACCTGAGCCTGTTATACATATTGGACACATGGTTAAAAGAAATTGTATTTCTCCTGGGGAGAAATGTGAGGAACAAAGATTGTCCCATAAATGGAACATTGTCCTGCAATATGCCAAGTGCAATTTTTTATTAATCACATACCACATGGCAGACACAGTTCTAGGCTCAGAAAATGTGTTCCAAGGGGTGTTACAAGAGCCCGTGGAGGTTGGAACATTATACATCGAACACCTCACATCAGTCTCTCCGACTGCCTATTCTAGGCCCCTTCAAAGGCTGGAATCTCTTTGTCAGAATGTAGTTCTTCCTCTGTCACCAAGAAACACCCAAAGGAGTATGCAGCTCTGGGGTAGTGGGTACATGGAGGGAGTCTGGCTGACGGTGGAATAGAAGTCACCATTCTGACCACAGTTACGAAGGTGAGTTCCTAGTGAGATATGGACAAACAGTTGCTATATTTTTACTCCAAACTTAACAGGAGACCTGGACAAGTTTGAGGTACAGTAACAAAGGGTGGCACATTGGCATTCACAGATGCTTTCACAATGAAGACACCATTATCCTGAACTCAGATTTATAATTGCCAGCGCCTTCGAGGCCATTTGCACAAGTGCGATGTGTTTGTAGAGATTAGATGTTTGCCTAGCCAGGTTTTTTTTTTTTTTTTTTTTTAAATAAAATGTAAAAATTAGGTTTGGGAAGAAGAGAAACTAAGATTGAAAATCTATGTTTTATCATAGGCTATTTTCACATTATCTCATTTAATCCAAACAACAACCCTATAATGCGTATTAGATAATATTGATTGCTCCCGTTTTCCAGAGGAGAAACCCGAAGTTGAGATTTCCTCTTGCCCAACTTCCACTGTTAGTGCATTGGTAAGTGAGGGAAATAGGGCTGAATATTACTTGGGTTTGGTACTACGGCTCAACTTCTTTTCACTACACCATTCCACAAAGAAAAGATTTTTTTTACAAGTTCTTGACTTGGTGTTTTCTTAAGAAAAATCTTTGAGGTAGAGTGAATTCTGCTATAGTACATGAATCACGGTTGACTGTCCTGACCTTTGTTTTTTTGCTGGTCCCGCCTACTGTGGATGATATGGACTGTTATCTGAGAAAAAAGGGCTACTTTGTTCCAAATACTTTACAAGTAGGAACTCATTTAATCCTCTCATTGACCCAGTGAAGTAGATACTATTATCCTAATTTTATAGATGTAGAAACTGAGGCTCCGGGTAGTTATGGGAGAGCTGAGATCTGAAAGGAGGGACTGTCGCTTCTGTGACCTTGCTCTTAATTGCTTGTTATACATCTTTTCTTATTCTCTCATGTGCTTATTGAGCCCTGACAGTTTGTCTTGTGTTGCTAGAAATGGGGCCCCTCAGGGCTGACTGTGATGGAGGTCAGATTGGCAGAAGGAAGTAGCATCTTGTCAAAAGCTAGGCATTTCTGACACCTGGGCCAGTTCAAAGGTGCAGAACAAGACAGAGGCCATTGAGAGCCTAGGGCAAGAGAGGAAAAGATCTGTATCTCCCAGACAGATGTGAGGCTCACTTAGAGCTTTTATTGTGTTAGCGCCTTGAAGAGGGACATCCAGGAGTTCACAGAGAAGAGGAGAAGCAGGTTTACTTCCTACAACAATAGAATTGCTCATGGTTCGGTTTGTCCCAGCAACACCAAGGAACATTGCAAAGGTATTCCTAAAAAGACCCAGATGAGGGAGTCTTCCAAATGTTCATAAAAAGAGTATCCTGAAAAAACTCTTCTTAGATGCCGAAAGTATTTTGTGCCAAAATAAACTCATACTTTAATTTCATTTTCCCACCATCTTTTTCAAGCTGCCTGTATAATAGGGTAAAACTAGTGCTGGGCTATGTACTGCTCCAGAGGGCCTAATTCATGTAAAACTGTAGGAGATGGTGACTCTGGGGCTGCCATTCCATGGAGTACAGTGTGAAGGATACCCTTAAGATTTGACAGGGTTCTGAGTTTTTTTAACCAGAAAGCCTGTGACCTGAACTGTGAAGAATCCTCCCTGGCCTCCAGTCTTGGTTAATCCTATTGCTGAGGCTAACCTCAGAACAAACTGTTAGCAAAGAGAGGGAGAGTACCTGTGGATTTTGGAATGGCCCATGGCCTGGATTATGAAGTAGGTCTTGGGCTGCAGGACACTTCGGTTGATATGATAGGTGCAGACACCAACATATTAAGGACAATCTTGGACTTACCCCTTTCATACAGCCACCCATTTATCCAACTCTGATTCATTCATTCCCTCAGTGAACCTGTATTAATAGTCACTAAGTGCTACTCTGTCAGATATGGGGGATAAGGATAAGAAGTCCATGCATGGCTTTTGTTCTTGAAATTAGGGGGGGGAAGTGAAAACCAACCTCACAGAGTAGAAAGACACACCTGTTATCAGGAAAATGTACAAATTCCAGTGGAGACACCAAGGAGGGTGTGACAAGAACAGGGAGTGGGAGAAAGATAGATGAAAGAGCCTGCCGTGGATGTTGAGGTGAAGCATCAGATGACACATTCTAAACCAAGTTGGCCAATGTTCTTTCCATGATATACCGATGATGTCTAAATGTGAAGTGAAAGAATGCTTGTGATGGGGCTGTGTAAATGGAAAATAATTGCTGTTCCAATTTTAGATCTAAGATGATTATTTCTGGGTTTTCCTGAGGGAAAGGTCCTTTCCGAGCAGGCAGCGTGGTTCCTGGTGGTACTGAAGCACTCATGGCCAGCAAAGCTGTTAAGAATCCCCCAAATGGGACCAGCAGTTAGCGCAATGGCTATGTCACTGGACTCCCATGTAGTTGACCATGGTTCGAGTCCCGGACCTGGTGGCTTAAAACTCATGCCAGGCGCATGTGCATGTGTGCCCAAGATCCCGAGAGGAGAAAATGGAGGAGAAGGGATTGCAGCGTGGCCATCCCCCCTGGGGGATGATTTCTTGTTTTCTGTCTCTCTGTCTTTCTGGTGAGCACACGCACCCTATAGCAAAAAAAAAAAAAAAAAAAAAAAAACCCAAAAAACCACCTTTCAAAAATCC
>NW_006159459.1:1014602-1035124 GCF_000334495.1 Tupaia belangeri chinensis | reverse complement strand
CGCACCCTATAGCAAAAAAAAAAAAAAAAAAAAAGAATCCCAAAAATCTCCATTTCAAGAATGCCTGAAAAGAAATTCACTTCAGGGCCAAACATGATCCCTTTCTTTATAGTCACTGTGCTAAACACTTTTCATAAATTGTCTGCAACCCTCACAAATAGCCTGGGATAAGTCTGATTATTCTTATTTTACACACGAAACAGCCTACTAGAAGTAACTGTTTTGTCAGTTTACATAGTTAGGAAATGTCAATACCAAGATTCAGACATTGGACCTCAATGGAACCTTTCTCCTTGGGAGGGTCATTTGTATTTCCTTATAAGTAACATTCTGAGTACATTGGGAGGAAACAAGATCAGAGAATGATGGTCCTACAGCGTTGTTTTTCTTTTGTGGGCCTTCTTTTCATATCTGTGTAGAGGAAATGTAATGTGACAAAAACGATCTTTTATTTTGGGGGTGACTTTAAGAAAAGATCTTTTCCATGTTATCCAAAATATCTAGGCTTTATTTTACCAATAGAAAACAGTAAACTTTACATGAAAAAGACAATTATGTTAGTATTTCAGATCTGACCTATGTCTTCTAAATTTCTAAAACAATGCCATTGAAAACTAGTATTTAATTGTACTCAGAAGCCAAGATCTCTAGTATAACAAAAGGTTCTCCAATCCCACCTTACAAAATTATTATTCCTCTTTAACTTTCTTAATGAGAAAACTGTCTTTTGGATAATTGGAGCCTCCTTGGGACAATATAATTACTTGCTACAATTTTCAGTTAAGTTCTTTGACAACATTCCAAACAGATGATTCATTCATCCATCTGTTGGGGAGTTCCAAGAGAAGCTTTCCTTCAATACCCACTCATCTCCTGTCCTGACAGAGTGGGGTTGGAGGTGGGGACATTATGAACATATTAAAACAGAGTATTTATTTTTTAAAAATTGACGGTTTATACAATTTCATTATCTTGCATGGTAGTAGTATTAAAATAATTTCCCCTGGAGCTGGGGTCATTTGTGTGTGTGTGTATGAAAATAATTGTAATAAGTATCTGTGTGCCCTAGTTTTTTATTGCTGCTGTAATAAATTACCACACATTTAGTATCTTAAAACAAAGCAAGTTTATTTTCTTATACCCCTGGTGTCCAAGAGTCCGAAATAGATCTGGCTGGGCTAACATCAAGATGTTGACCAGACTGCAGTTTTTCTCTGTAAGAGAGAATCTGTTTTCTTTCCTTTTCTAATTACTAATAGCCACCGACATTCCTTGGCTTGTGGTGCTTTCCTCCTCCTTCAAAGGTAGCAACTGAGTGGGGATCTCTCTCATTATCCTTCCATGGTCACATCTCCCTCTGACTCTGTTCTGTTTCCCTCTTTCACTCTTTTAATTTTTATTTTTTTTAGGTTTATGCTTACAGTCAGACACGTGTTTATGGATAGGTATTTATCTGCTACACTTGCTATTGAAAGTATTTAGGTTACTTAAGATCTTTAATGAATCAATAAAATGTGAGGAAAAAAAGGGGGGACATGGAAAGCAGCTGTAGATACCAGAAACAGTGTTATCTAATGGTGGGAAATGGCAGAAGTGAAAGGAAATGGAGGTGGGGGGAAAAGCAAGATCTATAAGAAACAAGAAATGAAAAAATATTTGTTGACAATAACATATATGGCAATATCCTTGATTAACCCAATACACAGTGTATTCTGGATGGAAAAATCTCATTTTATATACTGTAATGGTGTACAGTGAATGAATATAAATGAATAAATTTAAAATAAAATTTTAATAAGCACACCAAAAAAGAGAATTATTTTATTTAATTTTATTTATTTATTTTAATTTGACCAGAGAGGGACAGAGAGAGAGTGTGTGAGAAAGCAAGCCAGCAGGTCCAGGACTCAAACCATGGTCAGCCATGTGGGAGTCCCGTGCCCTTAACCACCACGCCACCTGCCGCCCCCCCTTCTACTTTTGATAGCTATAGCGATTACATTGGGACCACCCAGATAATCTAGAGTAAACTACACAGTACAAGGTCATTAATTTAGTAACTTAGTCTCATCTGCAAAATCTTTTGTGCCTGGTTAGGTGACAAGTCAGATTCTGGCTATCAGGACATGGATGTCTTTGGAGGTCATTATTCTCTCTACCATTGCGTGTGTAGGGGATGCAGGAAGGAGTTTGAAGAGAGGGCGATTATAATGCAAAAGAATTTTAAGGTAAGAAAGCCATTGACTTTATTGCTTTATTCTTTGCACTCAGCTTACTCTTCCTAGTTAGGTCTAGAGGATCTTCTGGATGACCCCTTTCCTTTTAACTGTGCACACCCAGACTCCATAAGATGAAGCTGATGCCAGGGTCTTAGGGAACACTGATAATTCCCTTGGGATGATGCTCATCCAATGGACCCACTCATTTTCAAGGATAGAAGCCTGGGAAAAGGAAACCATCATTCATAGAGGTTTTGCTCTGTGCCAAGACATTTCCATATATAATTTTATTTAATTGTCATAACAAACTAAGGAATTAGATACTTTTGTCGTCACTTTACAGATGAGAAGGAAAAAGGCAGAGATATTCTGTAAACCGGCCATGGGAACAAGTCGGTCAGTGGCAGAACTGGGATTCAAACTCCACTCAGTCTGATTTAAAAACAGCTCTTTCCCGCATTATGCATGTAGTTTGCCAGAGGCAGAGGTCATACTGCTCATTAAGACAAGAGCTTAATTCTAACCCCAGTGCTTTTTCCTATGCTGCATTGCTGTATCTGGCATGATTTGAATGAGTAGGATCACTGGTTTAGAGTAAGTGAACTATGGAGAAAGAAAGTGCACCAGGCTCTTAAATTTCAATGACAACTATAAAAGGTAAAATTTAACTCAGGAGCTTAAAGTTTCTTAAAGTGAGGGTTTCTTCTATTTGGAGAGTCTGTTTGCTTCTAAATCTTGGGCCAAAAATATGTTTTAATCTTCCAATGTATTTGTCACTAGCGGAATCAGTCTGGCTGTGTATAATGCAGGCCAAGGAAGAATTTCTAAGTATTGGGGATAAACTGAAGTCATATACCTCAGAGAACCCACAACCAGTTTAAAAACAGGTTAATAATGCCTCTAATTTATACCAGCTGAAAGTGCTGAAACCTCTGATTCTCTGAAATGATTAAGCTTTTGGTAACCAAAGGCAAATATGGAAGAATATTTTTATTGTGCGAAGCGAACAATAATACCAGCTATGAACATTTATTTACCTGAGGGAAGTGTGTGTGTGTATTCATGTGTGTGTATGCCGTGGTTTTATTATTACTTTTCCTTTTCAGTTCCCTTTCTTTCTTCCCTTGGGAGCTATTTCATGCTCAATAGACATGGCAGGAGCAAATAAAAATAAAAAGAGCCACAAATTTGTTTGGGAGTCATTAACTCCAGAGGTTGCTTCTATTACCTGGGTAAAGTAGACGAATCATCCCTAGGGTCATCAGAAAGCCCTCATTGAATGTACAGTTGGGAAATTCTGAGCCTAGTCTCTCCTCTGTACCCAAGGGCTGCAAAGTTAGATTTGGAAAGCCAGGTCATTTATAATGCTTGATGGGAGAGCCTGAAATGATGGAAAAGCTGAAGAAGAGAAGCCATGGGACAATCACCCCAAGAAGTATGGCTGGTTTGGGGGGAGGTGGGTGGGAAGAGGAAAAATATTAAAAGTGAAGACCCAGCTGGTAAGCCAGGAGAGAGAAACACAATTACAGAGCACAGGCTCAGATACCCTTCTGTGTGAAATGACTGGCAATGGCTTGGCAGGACTCTGCCTTTAGAGTCTTGAGTATCCTCCGGAAGGCAGAGGCTGAGCAGACGGGACACATTAGAACAGAGTTGGTCGCAACCACATTCTCAGCTATTTTTTTCCCCAAGCCATTGTCTTGAGCTTCCTCTCAGCCCCTTTCATTATGAATTCAGTGAATAATTGAATCTTGAGCTTAAAACTTGCTTCACCAAATAGAAGAACGACGTAGCAGATTAAAGATGGGCACAGTTCATTGGTTTGTTAGCATTCTTCCTACTCCTTTTACCCTGAGTGGGTTCTATGATTGCTTTGACCAGTAAAATATAACAAAAGTGACATTAGGACAGTTTCTAGAATGAGTTCCTATGATACTATTGTAGAAGCTTTCACTTGTTATTGCTCAGGGGCTGGCTGCCATGCTGTGAGGAAGCTCAAATAGCCCCTTATGGAGAGAAAGAGAGGCCTCTGACTAATAGCTGGAACTAAACTTCCAAACAGTATGAGAGAGTCATCTCCAGTCACAGGTGAACTGCTGGAATCGATGCTGTGTGGGTCAGGTATGAGCTTTCTCCTCTGAGCTTTGCCCAAATTCCCAAGGAAATTAAAGGGCTGTTGTTTTAGGCTACTAACCTGCTGGGAGTAATTTATTGTATGGAAATAGACAACTAAGACAAAGGAAATTGGGTTAAGACAGGGATGAAGACTGTACTCTTTAATGTTATTCCATGACATTAATAATCAGTTACTGGAGTCAAATGGTGCACAACAATAAAACAAGAAATTCTGCACAACTGTCTCACATGGGAAGGTTCCCAGTTCAATTCCTGAGGCCTCCCTCTGTATGCCTGGCAAGTGCTTGTCCATGATCTGGGGATGACTGAAAGCTGAGGGTAGACTGAGCCATCAAAACTTTGTTGGAGATGCTCCCTCTCTCTATCTCTGTCTTGGTAATGGAAGAAACAAACAAACAAATAATCAGTTATTAAACTTATTACCACCTGAGCCCAGAAAACTTGCCAGCAGTATTCCAGGTAGTCATTACCAATGGGTCAGAGATGGCATGTAAGATGTAATCACTTGTCATCTCTGGTATAAGTGGTGAATGTTTGAGGAGGATGGTATAGAATTAGATGTGCTAAACCCTGAACACGGGAGTTCTTTTGGTCATATTCTATTCTTGAGAGGTAGGGTGATGTTCCCCATCCAGGATCCTGCCTGGAACCTGATTAAATCATGAAACTGGAACTTGTTATCTCTGCTTCTTTCATAACTCAGGAGGTGGTTGTCACTACTGACTTCGTCAAGGTGTCCTTTGCAATTCCCCAATGAAATTCCCAATTTCTTCCCTTTACCATTTGAAACTGCATAATGAATGTACAATTGGTTATATGAAAGTGGCCCTGCTACAAGTAATGCCTGTATTCTTGTCAATCTGTTAGAGATATCCTACCCCTATAGTGCCTTACAAAATTCCTGATGTGTTGTTGATAAACACTTTTGTTGAGTGGATGAGTCAAGGGATGAGGTTAGCCCTTGTCATCTCCCCCTACCCAACAACTGGCTCAGAGCTTGGGACACGGGGTGCTAAACAAATGCTCCTTCAATTTATTTTGAAGGCATTACTTCCAAAATAGTGGCTTGGTGAGCAAGTGGGATCTCCCCCTCCCTAGAAAATATCAACTCCAAACAGAAGCATAATAGAACCAGAGCGCAAAGCAAGAATTATTCACAAATTCCAAGTGCCTCAATCCATGGGTTTTAATGAAAGTCATTCTATAGTTGAGAATGTTGTAGTAATTACAGGCAAGCTAATATCTCTGCCATATGGTTTGAAAGCAGGTCTGTATTCTGAAAGCCACTATCAGCAGTTTTATTTTCTGCTGCTGCTTCTCTGCACCCCACCCCCTGCCTGTGTTTGTCTCTGTTGTGCTTTTATCTTTCTTCCAACCTCATATTCCCTCTCTCCCATGCCATTCTTTCTCATTGGTCCCCCTCTCCCAGCCCCAAGTCACATTTTTAATTCTAGTGTAAAATATCCAGTAGTTTTAAGAAGTGATTGCAGTTCCCAGAATGGGTCATGATAAGTCATCACCCGACCCAGTGACAAGAAAAAGAACCAAAGATGCTCTGACCCCTTGTGAACTGACCGTGTCCCTCTGTCTCCCAAGTATGGTGGTATGATTGAAAGACAAAGACTCCAATTACCTTCTCTGCTACTGATGATTCTAGTGTAGTGGTTCTTATTCCTGGCTGCACAGAGTCATCTAGGGAACTTTTTACAAAGTACTGAGGCTTGGGCCTCCCCGGAGATTAGATTCTGAATTAATTGGCTTAGGGTAAAGTCTGGACATCATTTCTACAAAACTCCCTAGATGGTTCTAACCTGGAGCCAGCACTGAGAACTCTATCCTAGAGCCTTAGTCCTGGGTAAATAGCAGGGACATGTAGTTTTTCTCCTTTTATTTACCTCTTCACACTTAAAACTGAGATAGTACAGGCAATTATTATCAAAGTAATGCCAAATTGCAAGGCTTCCACTCACTTAGGCCCAACTTTTTAAATAGAGTAGCTATGTATCAGTTGAGTTCAAAACACATTAATAAATGATCTGGTAAAGTCTTATAAGAACTCCGGGAAGTGGGCTTAGGCTGGGGTGAAAACTTGCATTTAGTAAATGTTAGTTTAGATGCAAAGATGATAGAGCAAGCATGCCTTCCTTCAGATTAGTCACGTTGTTCCTTTGCCTGCTTTAGGATAATTAGAAGAAAATCATACCCACCTAAGGTCTACTGTCAAAACTTCCCTCTAGTCTGCCCTAAAAGTCCCACTGTTGGGACAATTGCCTTGGGATAGACAACAAAAGTGAGTGCCTGATCTCTAGCATGTCAGTGCTTTCTTCCTAGAAGGGTAGGCCCTGGAATTTTAGCAAATTAACTAATGATCGCCTGGGAAGGTCAGAGAGCCCTGAGACAACAATGAAAGGGAAGAAGTCAGGAGCTCTTAAGGAAGCATCAGGTCGCTAGTGGAGTGTGGAGCCTTAGAGTGTGAAGGAGCCTTAGAGTGTGAAAATTTGTAGTGAAGGTGCCATGTTTTTTGGAAACACGCTTGCTGATTTAGGACCAGGTGTTGAAAAGCAGCTAGGGAGTATATAAGAAGGAAATAACTACAAATTGGTAGTAAAAAGCAAAACAAAACCAGTTCAATTTACCTGAACTTGAATTTCTTGCCATTGGCTTGCCTGGACCTCAATGTCTTTATCTGCAAAATGAGGATAATTCCACTTTCTCTGGATGTCTCATAATGTTGTTCCAGCAACCAAGTGAGATTACGTATCTGTGGAAAAGTCAGGAGGCTCTGCCTCTGTTGGGCATTTTTATAGAGGGAGCAACATGGTGTATCAGGAAGATCTGGGACCTGAGGGTCCAAAGGCCTGACATTCTGATTCATTCTGTCTCTTGTTAGCCATGACATCAGATACCTTGCTCACTGCTTCCTTTCCTGTAAAGCGGATGATAGTTGCAGGTCTATCCCTGGAGATAGGATCTACCAGTGAGGAATCTGTGGGGAAGTGTAACGGGAAATATTAATTGCTACATAGAATGTAACATTAGGACAACAACTCATAGGCCTTTCCAGATACATTCTTTTTAATGGACTATTTATGGACTTTAAGCCTTGCAAATGAACTTTAGATGATTTTTGTCATTGTGCATAGCAGCCTATTTTTAATTACAATGTGAACACATTATCTTATAGTCTTCTTTGTGGTTGACTTCCCAACATCTGGTCCATCTCAAACAATTTGCCTAAGTTATTCATGGAATCTCATTCTCTTTGCCAATGATTGGTGTAGGAATGAGCAGCTGATTCAAGTTTTGGCCAGTGTGGCATGTGGTGAAATCTTCAGAGGGCTCCTAGGAAAGATATCCTTGGTCTTGGTAAGAAAGCAGAAGCAGGACAATCCTGTTCTAGCTTTGGGCATGGTGGTGCATGGCTATGATGCCTGGAACTGCAGCAGCATCTTAAGTCAGTGAGGGCAGCTGCCCTCCAGTAGGGCTGATACACTGGGGGTGGCAGAGGGAAGACTTAGAAAGCCCAAGACCCTTGAGAATCTTTGAGCTGTTGAATCAGTCATACCTGGAGTCATTGTACTTCAAAATCTTTTGTTTCAAAATATAATGGAAAATGTTATATAAAATAATAATAAATATTTTATTTATATTATTTATAACATATTAAAGTATACTACAAAAAGTTTGTTTATTTAAGCCAAATTGAGTTTTTTTAAAAAACTGCTTCAAAGATGGCTTGAAATTTGACCAACTTGTTACATAATCCTTGATAGCTTTACCCCTTATTTGAAAAAGTTTTCTTATTTATTTCTTCCATGGGAGAGAATAAGAGAAGCATTCTCAACAGAGTTCTAACACCACAATTCCACCTAGTCTCAGTCAGTCTTGATTGCAGGCACACACGTGCATACCTGGTGTGCTTACGCAGGTCCAAGGACATGAACCTGAGTCCTTTCTCACATTACCACTGTGTCTCCAACTGGGCTATCTTCTTATTAATGTTTTCTTTTTGTGAAAAGTACCTCCTACCACCCTGTTTTAAAAGTGATGATTGTTGATTACTGAATTAGCAAATATGGAAAGTGTAGTGCAAATCTCTCTTTCCTTAGAAAGCAATGGCTGACATTTTGGTTAATTTTTTCCTTGGTGTTGGCTTTCATGTGATTTTTCTTGTTTGGAATGTTTGGGGAGAGGAGGAGGAAGCTCACAATAGACCTTGGGAGACCCATGTCCTGGAAAGGATGCTGAAAAATGGGATAAGGGTTACAGCAAGGCTGGGGAAAAGGAGGAAGCTCACAATAGACCTTGGGAGACCATGTCCTGGAAAGGATGCTGAAAAAAGGGATAAGGGTAGCAGCAAGGCTGGGGAAGCTTGGTGGGAGGAAATCTCAGAGTATAAAAAATTTGAAAGGAGAAAGAAGTAGAAAATGGTTTTTAAAAGACAAATGTAGGGACCAGCAGTTGGCATAATGGCTATGTCGCTGGATTCTCATGTGGTCCACCAAAGTTTGAGTCCCAGACCTGATGGCTTAAACTCATGCCAGGCGTGTGTGTGTGTGTGTGTGCATGCCCAAGATCTCGAGAGGAGAATGGAGGAGAAAAATTGCGGCATGGTCAGTCCCCCTACGGGGCGATTTCTGTCTGTCTCTGTCTTTCTGGTGAGCGCACACACTCTATAGCAAAAACCGAGAGAGAAAGAGAGAGAGAGAGAGAGAGAGAGAAATATAGCCTTCAAGATTTTCCCAAAGGTTGGTCATGCCTCTTTTACGGTCTTTCCTTGTCATGTAAAGAAAGATGAGTCTTCCCTTTTCCATTGTCTTCTTCCCTGTGGGCTGACCCCTCTGTCTGGAGGAGGCAAAAACTGGAGCCAGCTGGCGCCTTGCATATTTTGAGCAGCTTGTCCAGATGCATCTCAGTGATCTAATTAATTGAGGTGAGTGCTGGGCTTCCAGGAATCAGGTGGCGAAACCTATGGATGCTCAGAATTCAGAGAAAGGCACAGAGAGCAAGAGTTGGTTTATGGTTGAGGTTGCAAACTGATAACCTCTGAGCTATGTGTGACTCGTACAATTTGTTTAGGCAGCATGGTATTAAAAATTGAAGTGGTTTTAAAATATATAACCAGATTTCACCTTTCTCTCTTATTTTTCTTCCTTCCTTCCTTTTTCTTTTTTATATATGAAGATATGGCGATGTTGAGCTTGTACTTCCACATAATAAGAGGTTAGCTGGAGGCGTATTGGCTGCTCCTCTGCCCAGGGAATATGCTCTGTATTTGGCACACTCACAGGAAGTGGGCATAGGTACTAGAGTCTCACCACTTTACTTGTTCCCACTACTAACCCAACCCTTGCTGTAGGGATTTGAGTTTTTATTCCTTAAGGTCTACTGCCTGGATGACAGGTTTCACTTCACCTGCCAGATTTGATCAGGTAGTAATGACTCCTGAAGACTTGTGTGGAAAAGATTCTGGGGTTTATTAGGAAAGAGCCAGTATTGACTGGCTATTTCTGCCATGGGCACCAGGTGGGACTTATTGTTGTCTGTAGCCTAACAACCAACAAAATAATTATTTTGAGACCTAGAGGACTTCCAAAATGATTCCAGAGAAACAGAGAGCCAGGCCAACAGAGTTCTCATTCTGATTCTACCAGTACTTAGCATGAACAGGAAGACTGATTACATTCCTAGTTTTTTCACCTGTACAATGAGCTTAGTGATCCTTTTCCTCTCTGCCCCACAGCATTGTCATGAGAATTAAATATACTGTGCACAGAAGAACTGGGATAATCATAGCAGGCATCGCTGTTGCTGTTCTCTTGTCACGACTTGGTTTAAAATTCTTGAGGCATGCACATATTAACAAAAATTGGAAATTGACCTCTGCCCAAGATAACTTATAGATATAACTTTTTTGTTGTTTCTTTCTTGTTTTCTGAGCTGCTCAGAAGATGCTACACGTTTTTCTTTATTTAATATGGAACCAGGAAGAGGGGCTATATGGATGAGTCTTTGTGTGAGGCTTGTTTTCTGGTTTCAAGAGGTCAGTGCTGGGACTCAGCTCAATTGCTGTAACTGCTTTCCTCATGTCCTGGTAAATACAATGATCATCGCCATGTAACAGTTACAATGCTAGCAGGTGGCATTTAATCAGTGCTTACTCTATGACACTTTTGATGGATTACCTCATTTAATCTTTATGATAAGCCCCTAAAATAACTGTTATTAGTCCCAAGATTATAGATGAGAAAACTGAGGATTAAGGAATTAGGTATCTCAGTCATGGTTCACAGGTATAAAGTGGCAGAGCTGTGATCATTATACTCATGGCTAACATTTTTAAAGGTTTATTTATTTAAAACTTTATTGATTCTTCTGAGAAAGAGAGAGAGAGAGGAGACAGGCACCTACAACAGGGTTTTCACACCATAATCCACCTTGGTCTTAGCCAGCCTAGATCATGGGTACACATGTGTGTGTCCGGCATGCACAGGAAGGTCCACAGGAAGGATATGAACCCCAGCCTTTCTATGTGAGTCCAGTTGCTTTACCCTGGCACCACTGCCTGGCTCACCACTAACATTTATTGAGCACTCATTGTGTGCCAGGCCCTGTCCTGTGTCAACATGAACTATCTCACTTGATCTTTGAAACATCTAGGTAAGGTAGAAACTTTTTTATCCACATTTTCATCCATAGAGAAAATGGAGGTTCAGAGAGGTTAACCAACTTGCCCAAGGTCACACAGCTTGTGTGACTCACTGGCAGGCAGGGATTCACTTGATTTTCTTTCTTTTGCCTTGAGCACAGGTCTGAGCCTGTGCTCTGTCTGCTGTGTGCCCTGGACTGTGCAGGCTGGGATTCAACATTGAGATGTTTTCAGGAGGAGAAACAGATCAGGAGCAGGAAGAAATCATTGTTTAGAGAATACTTTATATCCATGAGAGCCCTATTGGAACTCTGCTATCTGTATGCCTCAAAGAAATAAATACTCCAATACAGTTGGACACAGTCAGGATTTGCTGGTAGAAAGTTACTTTGCTCCTGTAAGAGTGGCCATACTTCTCAGAATTCTATTTGTAAGGCAACGCCAGAGAAATACTCTGCAAGACAGAATGTCAGGGTCCCCCCAAATTCATATGGTGAAACCTGAATATCCAATGTGATGGTACTTGGAGGAGGCCCCTCTTGGAGATAGTTAGGTCACGAGGGTGAGCCCTCATGAATGGGATTAGTGTCCTTATAAGGGACACAGTTGGTTTCCTTTCTGTCTGCTCTCTACCAAAAGAGGACATGGCAGGATGGCAGCCATCTGAAAAGCAGGAAATGAACCTTCACTAGACACTATCTACCAGCACCTTGATCTTGGACTTTCCAGACTCAAGAACTGTGAGAAATAAATTTCTGTTGTTCAAGCTGTTCAGCCCTATGGTATAATTGTTATATCAGCCCAAAGTAAGATATGGTCTTTCCTTTTGGGGACCTTTCTTCAATACATATTAGGGCCCTGAGACAAGGCAGAAACATGAAGGTGTAGATATGGAAGTTCTCACCTGGTTCCTGGTTTTCACCATCAGAGCCAGCTATGGACATCTTCTGAAAAGTAGCTGCTTGAAATAAACCATTCCAACTCAGAAACTGAGTCATAACAAGGTTGAGTTTATCAGGAACACACAGACAGCTAGTTGATGTGAGAGTGAGGACTAGAATCTGGATTTTTTTGATGTCCACTTTTCTGTTCTCTATACACATATGGAGAGACAAGTGGATCTAATGATGGAATATTTACTGAGCGCTTCCCCTGTACTTTCCAAGCACTTTGTATATAATAGCTCAATTCTCTAAAGCATATTGAATTATTATCATTTTAATGTTTCTTTTTTTCATGATAATGAGAGACAGAGAGAAAGACAAGCCCTTTCAACAAAGCCTTATGCCATGATCCACCCAGTCACCCCCCTGCAGCCTTTGCAGTGAGCCGGGATCATAGCTTTGTACACCTGGCACGTACAGATCAACTGAAAACCAAACCCACAATTTTCCATACAGACCTGGCATCCCTTGAGCATAACATTATCACTGAACCACTGAGCTGGCCAGAAGATATTATTATTATCCTTGCTTTATTGATGGAGAAGCAAAGGTTAGAAAATTTTGCCAAGTTCATACAGTAAATAAATCTGACTTCAAGCCTGTGCCCTTAAATATCAATATTATGCTACTTGGCCATTTGGTTCTTTGTGATAGCCCAGAAAACAGGTGGTGGTGAGAAGTATGAAGATGGGTATCTTAGTTCTTTGAGGCTGTTAGACCAAGTGGTGTAAACAACAGAAATTTGTTTCTCACAGTCCTAGAAGCTGAGAAGTCCAAGATGAAGGCATCAGCAGACTTGATATCTGGAAAGGGCCTACTTCCTCAGAGATGGCTCACTTTGGTTTTTTTTGTTTGTTTGTTTTGTTTTTTGAGAGGTTTTTGCTATAGGGCACATGAGCTCACCAGAAAGACAGAGAGAGATAGAGAGATAGAAAGCGAGAAATCCCCCCCCCCCCTCAGGGGGTGGCCACACTACAATCCCTTCTCCTTCATTCTCTTCTTGGGATCTTAGGCATGCATGCACATGCACCCAGCGTGAGTTTAAGCCACCGGGTCCAGGACTCAAACTGCGGTCGACTACATGGGAGTTCAGCAACATAGTCATTATGCCATCTGCTGGTCCTGATGACTTGCTTCTTATTTTAATGTTACATGGTGGAAAGAAGAGAAAGGCTCTGTCTCCGGCCTTTTTAAAAGGGCACTAATCCCATTCATGAGATGACCTAATCACTTCCCAAAGGCTGCACCTCCTTGAGAATGAGAATTTCAACATGTAAATTTTAAGAGACATAAACATTTGGACCAAGCTGTGGGAGAGACCATACTGGACTACTTGGGCCAAGAGTCCCCAGTAAAGATCTTCCAATGCTGAAGTGACAATAACACCACCATGGGACTAGCTTGGAAAGAAAAGGACCTGTTGATTCTCCAGTGGATAGAGGTGTTCAAGCAAATGTTCTTGGTAAGGATACATTCATGGAATAATGAATGTATAAAATTAACTTTTATGCTACTGGTGAAAAATGTTTTCAAAATAAAAATACAAAGTTTAATGAGATATGTAAAAGTCTATTAAGGTATTTAGCAGAAGGTGACATTTAAGTTCAAGACATAAATTGCCTCAATTTTTTGTTTGTTTGTTTATTTTTTGTTTGTTTGTTTTTGCTTTAGGGTGCGTGTGCACACCAGAAAGACAGGGAAAGACAGAGAGATAGAAAGTGAGAAATCACCCCCTGGGGGGATAGCCACACCACAATCCCTTCTCCATTCTCCTTTTGGGATCCTGGGCATGCATGCACACACACCCGGTATGAGTTTAAGCTACCAGGTCCTGGACTCAAACCATGGTCGAGTACATGGGAGTCCAGTGGCATAGCCATTATGCCAACTGCTGGTCCCACAGATGTTGGTTTTGTGTGTGTGTGTGTGTTTTTCTTTTTTGGAGAGGTTTTTGCTATAGGGTGCGTGTACTTGCCAGAAAGACAGAGAGACAGAAAGCGAGAAATCACCCCCCCGGGGGGATGGCCACACCACAGTCCTTTCCCCTCCATTCTCCTCTTGGGATCCTGGGCACACACTCATATGCACCCAGTGTGAGTTTGAGCCACCAAGTCCGGGACTTGAACTGTGGTTGGCTATATGGGAGTTCAGTGACATAGCAGTTAAGCTAACTGCTGGTCCCAAATGTTGTTTCTTTTATAAGAGAAATCTCACCTTATAATAATGTAACACATTGTATAATAGTCATTTGGCACACACGCAAATATAAAAAAAACATGTTCTTCAGAAATACATAGGGATCCTGCCATCCCCATTATGTGACTAAGCTTGATTTCATGGAGTAGCTGCCATTGGGAGATTAGGGGTGTGGCAGCTTCAGGTGGGACTGGTGTGAATGCAGTAAACCTGCATAGGTGCTCCTGCCAGGTCAGAGATTTGGAATGTGTTTGTGCATGGCGGGCTGGCTGAGCAGGGGAGAATGTTGAAGGATTCTTCAGGCTATAGACAAAGGAAGACCCAGCCAGGTGTCGTTCCCTTTCCCTGCAAATGTTCTTGAGTTCTGAGTTTTCCCCCTTTTCCTGGGGGAGATCAACATTCTGTTGGTCTGTGGGTAACCCTTCAGTGCTATAGTTTCCTCTTAAATTCTATCCACACAACTGACAGAGATATATTTATTTCATTATTTCCTGAACCCAACATATGTGCTGAGTCGTTTATGCAATGAAAATGAACTTTCTTCCTGATTGAATGTTTACACATTTATAGAGTGCTGGGCTTTAAGGAAAGCCAATATATATAACTCCAAAATTGCAAAAACAGGTGCTTAAGGAATGAATTATTTGTTTTACAGAGGAGCTATCTCCAAGTTATTTTAAAAGAACATGTGTTCACTCATGTGATGGAAATTATTTGCTTTACTAAAATTTGATATGTCTATCTTTCACACTGTGGGAGTTCAGTAAATTTTTGATGATGTCATAACTCCAGCTTTGACATAGTGTCAAGGTAATACGATAAAAGCTTAAGAAATAATATTTGCTAATAAACAAAACTTTGTCAATGTGCCAGTCCTATTTTCCCGGCTATTTATTAGGCATCTTTGCCTTGATATCCTAAAGCAACCTCAAAATTTATAGCCATGCTCTTATTTCTTCCCTTTAAATGCTTTGTCTCCCTCTCTGTGAGCAGTATGCATAGCAAGTGCCCAGGGGGTCTGGACAGCCTGTGTGTGAATTTGGCTCCCCCACATACTAATCTGTGACAGTAGGATGTACACTAATATTCTCTTTGCTCCATCTTCTTCATCTGTAAAATGAGCATAATAATAGCACAATAGGATTATTGTGAGAATTAAATAAGAATAGTTAGCATGGATCTGGCATATAATACCACACAGTGAATGCTGGCTATTATTTTCTATTTTAGTTGAGCACCCAGATGCCTACATTAGAAATTTGTTTTCAAATTTACCTTCTTTTTTTTTGGAAGGGTTTTTGCTATAGGGTATGTGGCACGTGCGCTTGCCAGATAAACAGAGACAGAAAGTGAGAAATCACCCCCTAGGAGGGATGGCCATGCCATAATCCCTTCTCTTCTATTCTCCTCTTGGAATCTTGGGCATGCACACACACATGCCCGGCGTGAATTTAAGCCACCAGGTCTGTGACTCAAACTGTTGTCAACTACATGGGAGTCCAGTGACATAGCCATTATTGCTAACTGCTGGTCCCCAAATTTACCTTCTCATCTTTTCCCCAGATGCAATCTGATATTCTTGTTTTCGTTTGCTTTAATACTGCCATAGTCTAAAACCTTGATTTCTTTTATCTTCCCCCACCCCCCCAGTCTAAAACCTTGATTTCTTTTATCTTCCCCCTCCCCCACCCCCCCCAAAAAAGCCAATTTAATTGAAAAATTTTAGTTCCTTTTTCCTTCAAGCACAGCTCTGAAGGTCAAGGTGTTCTTTCTAAACTCTGAGTATTCTCCTCCCCATTGCCTGGGAGTCCATCCTCTTTAGCACAATAGGCCAAAAATGTGATAAACTTCTCTGGCTCCAGCACCACATTCTCAGCTCATCTTTAGTCATTCCTTGCCACTTTCATTCCCATGTTGTACCCATACTGGACTTCCCACTGCTTGTGGAAAATATCATAAGCTTCCACTCCTCTTGTTCTCTCTGGGATTTCCTTACCTTTCTTATCTCATCAGCATTCCACCCAGGTTTCCTAGATACAGTCATAGTCTTACAGAAATAACTGCTCCTTCATGTATAACCCATGGAACTTGACACCGAACTCGATTATAGCATTTGGTTATAGTATTAAGGTTCCTTAATACCCTTATTAGATAGCAGCTCCTTGAAGACAGGAACCATAGGCTGTGAAATATTTGTCCGTTCCTACATTACCAGGGCATAATCACAGTTTAATAAATGATTTTTTTTTCTATTACAAATTGCAACCATTCTGGGAACCAGCAGTTAGCGTAATGGCTATGTCGCTGGACTCCCACGTAGTCGACCACGGTTCGTGTCCCGGACCCAGTGGCTTAAAACTCATGCCGGGCGTGCATGCCCAAGATCCCGAGAGGAGAATGGAGGAGAAGGGATTGCAGTGTGACCATCCCCTCTGGGGGTGATTTCTCGCTTTCTGTCTCTATGTCGCTCTCTGTCTGTCTGGCGAGTGCACGCGCCCTATAGCGAAACCCTCCCCCCCCCCAAAAAAAGCAACCATTCTCATGACCAAAAAACAAAACAGTACACAAAAGCAAATCCATAGGAAGATATGAATTAGGATGTGAAAGTTTCCTATAACTTCTGCATCCAGTGCTAACTTCTCTCAAGGTTTATGTACACAGTTTCAACATTTGCCATATATACATTAACACAAATACTATAAAATAGAATGAGAGTAAATAATGATGATGATGATCTGCCAAAAACACATATTTGGGGGCAGGATCATGGCACAGCGGTAACCCAATGCTGTGTAAAGCTGACCTACATAGGGAAGTTCCAGGTTTGCGCCTGGAGACCTCCTAAACATGCTGGGTGCATGTGTGCCCTCGATCTGGAGCTAGCTTAAATTTAAGCTGGGGGTGGATTGTGGCATCAAGACCCTGTTTGCAGGTGCTTGTGTATCTGTTTCACATGTATAGAAGAAAGAAAGAAGCTTAAAAAGAAACAAACACAGTTTCTGTTATTCTCCTTTTTTTTTTTTTTATAAGAGAAATAAACTGGTACTGTGTTGACTTAAAAAATTGCATTTCGGTCTTAAAGAAAATATAGAAAGACTTTATTCTGTAAAGAAGCAATACTGTTATTCTGCTTTTATAGGATACCTCTCTGTCATAATTTTTCCCTTTTACTTGAAAAAGGAAAATACAAATGCAAAGAGATGGTGGGGATATTAATTTTTCTTTTGATCCCAAGACGGAAGCTCATGCTTCTTCCACACTTCCATTTAGCTTTGAAGGCAAGACAATTTTTCACTTGGAACCCAAGCAGAATTTCAAAGATGTTCAGCACTCATGCCCCCTCCCTGGGTTGTGTAAAGGCAAGGTGCAAATCTGGCAAGAGCTGAGGGCTGCACACATGCATTTCACATGGGGTAGGGTGTACGGCTGGGTGGGTCCTCTGCCTGGCCTGGGGGTGAGGGCCATCTGGTCTCCCTTATCTCTCCTTGTTAGCATAAGGGCTCTCTCTCTCTCTCTCATAATATTCCCTCCTTTTTGCTATTTCCAATGCTGACATATCATCTTTTCCACTTGTTCCCATTTCCCGTAACTAACTCCTTGAAAGCTTATGAAGGCTCATTTTGGTGTCTGGCCCATTGCTGTCTAAAAGCACCTGTTTTAACCGGATAGTTTATTTTTTCTTTACTTTTTCCCCTCAGTTCATTGTTTATTGAAACTACCTAGGCTGGGCTGCTGGAGGCAGGGATGCTCCCTGGAGGCATGGAGCTGCCCACCAGAGCGGCCCAGACTCCCTGGATTAATGTAAGCCATGCTGCGCGGCTGCCCAGCCAATGCCAGCAGGCTTCGCAGGCTGGGGCAGCAGCAGGACACCCTATTTGAGTTTAGAAATCCCCGCCTGGCTCCTCACCCCCCACTCCCTTCCCCTTGCTGTGCCTCCTCCTGTCCACTAATAAAACAAAGAAACCTGAGAAATAATCTCTGAAAGAAGAGACTTCTCAGGCCTTGATTGTCACACTGGCCTGGAGCCAAGCCTGGGCCTGCCTCAAAAATGGGCCCAGGAGGGGAGCTACTGGAAGGCAGTCAAAGACTCCCCCCAAAATGAGGTCATTAACCCTTTCCCCCAGTAACAAACTCATTTGCTCGCTTTCCTTTCTCTTTAAAGGAAACATTAAAAGTCTTCTAAGACATTCTCTGTGCTAGTAATAAAATTCTAGAATGCTTCATTCATATATATATATAACAAAATGTGTGTGCACATGCAAATTTGTGTGTGTGTGTGTATTTGTGTACCTGTATGTGTAAGCATGTTTACAATCCGGCTAGTAAAATTATCCCAGGTTGAAGGTTTCCTTAACTACTGAAGGTGATGTTTATAATAATTTCCAAGCAGGTTTTCGTATTTTACTAATCTCAAACAGTACCCAAACAGTATTATATACTGTTTAGTATGTTATAAAGTTTTATAAGTAGTATATCCTTGCATGTAGCAAATATTTCATAAATATCACAAAAATAAAATGAAGGAGCAATCAGCATTCTGTTTATGTGCTTTTCTGATTATGATAGTGTCATAAAAAGGGGACTTTAATGCATTCTCACTTATAATACAGCAGATGCCAACCATGAGGGAATGAAGGTGCTAATTTATAATTTATTTTTAAATTGTGCAAAGAGAAAGTAAACAAAAATGTAAGTGCAAGCTTAGCAATAAGAGGAGTAGTAAAACCACTCAGAGTATGGGTGTGTGTGTGGGGGGGTGGGATCCTTTTGTCTGTAACCAAGGAGGTCTATAAAAAACCACGGAAGTTTCTACTAATTTGAAATTCCACCAGCTGAGAAATAAAACACTGCTAGGTTATTGAGGAAAGGCCTTGGCACCTTATGCACGGGAAATGAAACTTTTCATTTTGCAAGTAGCTTGTATATTTGTTATACCCTGCCACCCCCCAATCTTTCAAAAGCTGAAGAACAAGCCAGAGTTAGAGATGTGGTTTGCATGTATTGCCTACTTGACAGCAGCAGATCAACAAGGAAAGACTAATTAACCAAATGAAAGCAGCAAAGAAGTAAGGTTTAGCAAATGACAAAGCCATTTCATTGAGTAATGTTGCCTTCTACTTTAGCTAAGTTCTCTGTTTTTAATTAGCATCAGGATGTTTTCACTGCAGTCATTCAGGAGAAGGCTCTTTCCTTTGTCAAGTGTTACATCACAGATCTGGTGAGAAGAGGGAAAAACCCAACACACCCACCCTAAGCTAAAATTTGCAGGCATATTTCCCACTGCCCCTTCCTCTCCCTGTGCTCACAGCTTTAGAGGTTGAGGCCCTGTTGTGGGAACAGCTGGCTTCTCCTGCTGGAGCTGCCACAGTTAGTTGTTGATTTGGAGGGTAATCTGAACAGATGAAGCATGTTACAGGAGCCCAAGTTCTGGATTTCTTTGCTTCCAGTTGATTGATAGGAAGTATTAAATCTTGGGTATAATTAGACCAACACACCATTCCACTAACACATTGAGTGGGATGTCTTTTCCTCTTGACTTAGTCCATTTTTACACTGCTAACAGAGATATTCAAGACTGGGTGAATTTAAGAGAATAGATGTTTATTTTAACTCACAGTTCTGGTGGCTAGAAGTCCAAAGGCATCACAAAATGTCAGAAGACAGAACTTTCAGCAGAAAGGAGCACTATCCTTGTCCGTGTGGCTGCTGTATGTTTCATTTCCTCTCTTCATATACATATCAGAACTCAATTATGGGGGACCCACCCTAATGACATTGTCACAATAGCTACAAAACAAGTAAGATACCTAGAAATAAACCTAACATAGATTTTTTGGGGGGATATCCAAATTTGAGACAGAAAACTTTGGGTGGCAAACTATTATCCAAATCACAATAGCTCTTTAGCTCAATATTTCAAGCAGTGTTTCTTTCATTCTATTTCTCAGGACTCCATAAGCCTTAGATCATAAGTCTCCTTCAATCTGAAAGGCCAGAAGGCATATTTCTAATGTGTAAGTAGGAAGATGGAGGCAAAGAGATGTTTTATTTGAGCTCATGTCATGGATTGTGGAAGGCAGGAAAGAGAATGTCAGATCTCCTGTGGCTTAGCCCCAGCAGCTTCCAGAGTCCAGAGTACTGGGCCAGAGCCTGCCGGGTGCCTTAGTCTTAGAGTGGGGATGGTGGAGAGATGCTCAAGAAAGGAGATTCTCCGATGCTTAAGGCTAGTAGGTCATTATAATGAGACAAGAATCTAAAGGCCAATAAAGGGGCAAACTTCAGTGGTGATGGCAACTAGATTTGATTTAGGACCAGGCATCGGTGGAAAGGAGACAGGGTACCTGTTGACATAGTGACCTTATTTTCAAGAAGTCATCA
>NW_006159459.1:1013479-1014571 GCF_000334495.1 Tupaia belangeri chinensis | reverse complement strand
CATTCCTGCGCCTCCTGTTTCTTCTGTGCAGCTAACTCAAGGCTTGTCTTGATACCCTCAACCACCTCCCGCCTGTGCGGGAGTCATTTCTCACAGGTCCTTGTGCTACCACCAAGTAAGCAAAATAGCTGTTTAGTGGCTAAAGGTCCCCTTAGCACTCTGGTGTATCTCTCTCCTAGGAGAGATGGCAATTATTTTTATTCTCTCTCAAGTCCATAAGCTTCTTGAGGTCAGAGATTACGTAGTCGTCCTTATATTCCCTAACTGATTTGATGCACAATTAATTCTGTGCCAGGGACTATGCTGGATACTTCACATATATTATTTTAGTTAGTCTTCACTACCACCCAATTAAGTAGTACTTTCATCGTCTGTATTATAAGGGAAGGAGGCTCAGAGGGATTAATAACTTTTTAAAGCTCACATAACTACTAGATGGTGATCATGATGCAGACACAGGCCCACCTGCTTAATCACTATGCTATTAATAGGTGCTTCTGTAGTGGGCCTCAATAAACATTTACTGAATTGAACAGGTAATTTTATAGTATTGATTTTATCGCACATAGTAGGTGCTTAATTATTTGACTTCAGCATACATTCAAACTAAAACTTTTTTTTTAAGAGAGAGATTTTTGTTGCAGAATGCGTACACTCACCAGAAAGATGGAGAGAGAGACAGAGACAGAGACAGAAAGTGAGAACTCCCCCTTCCCCTCCCCCCCAGGCTCTCCATTCTCCTTTTAGGATCTTGAGCACACATGCACACATACCCAGTGTGAGTTTAAGCCACTGGTCTGGGACTTGAACTATATAGGAGTCCAGCGATGTAACCATGACATCATCTGCTGGTCCCCAGACTGAAAAGTTTTGATACATCTGTAGGAGCCATTTCCCATAGGTTCTTGTGATACCCTTAGGTAAGCAAAATAATTGTATGTCTCTGAAGGTAGTGGTAGATTCTGGCACATGGTTTTATTGGCCAAGGTACCTAATTTTATTATTCTGTATCTTTTTTTTTCTTTTTTTAATTATCAGAGGCTCTATGTGTTCATCAGAGAAGGATAGAGAGGAGAAAGGGATAGAGGGAAA
>NW_006159459.1:993476-1013448 GCF_000334495.1 Tupaia belangeri chinensis | reverse complement strand
AGACATGATCATGCCACAATCCTTTCTCTTCCATTTCTCCATCCTGTCAGGATTCTGGGCACACATTCACAGGTTATCTGGCATGTGTTTCAAACCACAGGGACTGGGATTTGAACCACAGTGGACCATGTGAGAATCCCTTAATCAGTAAGCTGTATCATTTCTTTATTATTGTAATTTAGAGCTTAATGAGACATCCCTTCTTGGAGGAAAGTGGATCAGAAAGAAAGAGAAGAGAGAGGAGAAGAATTTCACTTTTTATGAAGACTTCCAAACCTAGCCCTCAATTTACCCGTGTGTCTTAGAGAGCCTACTCATGTAGTACCCTTTCAGAGACAGATTCTCTGTGCTTGGTTATGAGAGATCCCTCACAGAGGAGAGGAGAGGGGTGGTAGAAACATTATGGTCACATCCAGCATCAGCTAACAGATTTTTATCTGCACTCCTGGCAACTCCCTCTCACCTCTGTGCTCTCAGGTACCCCTTTACCCAGTATTCCCCTCCTATATGCTCACTCTTAAATGCAGAACCTCCCTGGCCCTAGAGGCAGTCCAATCCTTCCACCAACCTAATAATAGTTTAAGTCCCTAGTCATTTTAATTCTGCTATAATTTGTGAAAGAAAGTAACCCGAGTGCCAAACTTAAAGTTCAAAAAAATTCTACTCCCATTAAATCACCCAAGTTAAAAAGGAAGCTCCTCAATTGGCCCCGAACCAGTTTGGCCTCACCCCTCCCTACTCTTCTTGCTCTGAACTTTTAAGCAGGGATGCACCCTGAGTCAAATCCCATGGGGCGGTAGTTAGGAATGAGACTGAAATCCGTAGAGAAGTTTTGAGCTTTCATGAGGTTCCAAGTTCATTTATATCTTTGCTCTAACACTCAGCACTTTGCCTCAGGATGAACTTGCTTGGGTCTACTTTGTGTAAATCTTCATGGTCCTGAGTTACAATCACTGGGATTAAATTTGCAGGCTCTTTCCTAGATGAAAGAAAAAACAAGTGAATTAAGTGAATATACCTGATAGCACCTCCAGGCCAGGTAGAGTGCCTGCTCTGCCCTTTCTCTCAGCCTCTCCTTCCTGCCTCCTTGAAAAGGATAGTGTTTCACCTACAGAGAATAGTAGGGGAGAAGGCATCAAGTTCTCACTTCTCCTGGAAGGCTTCGCCCAGTCTCTCTCCCTAAACTTCACTGGAGTGTACTACTGAATATAGTGACCTTTTGCTAATCCAGGTATGGACAACACTCTCTCTTAGTTCAGCTTTGGTGAATAAAGTCAACAACAAAAACAGTAAGAAAAACTAAATGGGAAGCAGAGAAACTCAAAATATTTTCATACCACAGACCTCTCTTTCTTTTAAGGCTGAAGCATTGCAATCTGCTATATGCTGAGCATGGAATTGGTTTCTTGGAAATATTATGCAGGTAATCCTTTTTTTATATATGTTTCAGGTAACTGAGGCTTGTAGAGATTAAGTAACATGCCCAAGACACCATGGGGCCTCGGTTTCTTTGGTCCTAAATTCCAGCTCTGTAATTTTCATTTGGGCCCCTACTTGACCCAATCCAAGGCACTTGCCTCCAGTACTGCCCTTAGACCTGGGCACGAGGTGTCCTTGCTCTGGGCCCCAAGCTTTAGAGAGTCTCTCATCATGAGCTAAGGAGTATGGGTGACCAATATCCCTGCCTATTCAGGGTCCGCCTTGCTGCTCTACCCAGCCCTTGTACATTTCATACCACATTTTGAATAGCCACACTTCTGGCTCCCTGACCAGAGGGCCCCAGTTTGGGTTGCTAGATTTAGCAAGAAAAAAAATAAAGACTGCCTAGTTAAATTTGACTGTCAGGTAAATAGCAAATAATGTTTTAGTGCTGTTTGTCTCATACAATATTTAGTAGGATATGCTTAATACTAAAACTATTACTCATTATTTATCTGAAATTCAAACTCAACGGAGAGTCCTATATATTTTCTGGCAACCCTAGCCTACAGCCCACTTTCAGGAACTGATGGGCTTCATTCTGGAGGTTATTTGGGTAATATGTTGTATTACCTCAGGCTTTCATAACAAAACACTATAGATTGGGTCGCTTAAACAATAGAGATGTATTTTCCTACAGTTCTGGAAGCTAGAATATGTACATGGAGCTCAGATAGGCACATGTGAGTATTTAAAGGCATGCAAGCAAGACACCTCATAAGACTAGACAGAGCCCAGGAAGGGAGAAAAGGGGGCTCTATTTATACCCTTGTTAGGGGTGCACCTGCTCTCCAGATTCCATTTAAAGCATAGTTGCCTAATTTTCTAACTGACTGAAGTTTCATTTGCAGTTTCCATGGACAACTTAGTTTTGTTTTTTTTTTTTTCACTCCAACTTGACCTGGGGTGAAGTGGTATGTGCTACAATAAGCTACTCATAGTCCCCGTCTCTTAGAAATTTAAGTGTTGATGCAGATGGCTTAATCAGTTTTCGTCCTATGACATGGAAAAACTGCTGGATTTGAGTGTCATTATTTTTCGGTTTATTGAATGCTTGACCATGCATGTGATGCTTCTCCTGTCTGAGGCCCACTTTGTTTTTTTTTTACTTTTTAATATGTGAAAAATACCCCTGTCTCTTGAACTGGATGTAAGAGTGAAATGAAATAACACATGAAAGTATCAAAGTACTTGGCAGGTGTCAGGCCTCATAAACTAGCCGAGTTTCAGCAGGCAGAAACAGACCCCGAACTTTCAGTTCAGCCAGGGTTGTACCACCCACATATTTCCAGTTTTAGGACCCTTGGGTCTTCTATGAGGTCAAGGTGGCTCCAAATCAGAGGCTGTAAATGAGGAACTCATGAGTCATGGAATGGGGTTGTTGCTCCCACTTGTGTTATATGGAGCATTGTGATAAATGAACCAGGGATATGGTCTTCCAGAGCCGTCTGACCCTTGGTCTACAAACTCAGAATGTCACTGCACCATAGGAACCACGAAACTGACCACTTCTGTCTGGAGGATGAGTTGAACCTGGTCCACCAAGGTGGGGCTAAAACACTTACCAGAACAGATCTCTGAATTATCTCCCTGTACTTTGTTAAGATCGCTAAGATTACATTTTATTAAGGACTGCGTAAGACAAGCTAAAACTGTTCTGCCTACCAAGAATGGCAAGTATTCTTTCTTGAGTACAAATGGTAAAAATGTGAAAAGAGAAGCACAGATCATGTTTGACTTCTAGGAGACACAACTGTGTGCTCAGGACTTCTCTGGACACCTCTAGTTTGTGTCCTCAATATCCTTCCAAATTTCTTCTTCCTTCCTCCTCTCTTCTTTCTTTCCTTCCAATAAATTAGCTTCTAGTTATCTGCTGGCAGCCCTCAGGAAGATGAAGATGGTTTATTTTGAAGCAGACAGCACAGACATCAGTATCAGCAAGACCTGGGTCTCAATGCAAGCTTTGCCATTTTCTAACTCTGTTATCATAGGTAAGCTACTTAAACTTTTTGAGCCTCAGTTTCTATCTTGACAGTGATTTCATGACCTACCTTCACTTAGTAGTGTCAGGCTCCAGGAAGGTCCTCACTAAGTAGTGACCATTGACTCTATTTAATATCTCTCTCTCTCTCTCTCTCTCTCACACACATAAATATTATGTTTTATGCTCAATAAAGCATAAATAGCAAGTTTTCAGTAAAGCAAAGTGAGTGGAATATTTTCTAAAAGATTTCTTTAAGTTTTAACAGTGTCATAACAGCAGAAGACAGACAAAGCAGTAATTTGGAAACTTCATCTTATCCTGAGTGACCAGAATGGAGAGCTCCTTTGAGTGTCTGTGAATCTGTCTCCAGTTTGGCCTGACAGCTGTGAGGCTCACTTGGCTTCTGCTTGCTCACTGCTTGTCTGTCCCCACCTTTACCATCCTTTGTTGATCTGGGTCACGTTTAGCTCTAACCATTCCTGATTATCTGCAGGACCAAACAAGTAGGCAGCAATAATTAAGAAATCACAGGCACATACCTTTCAGATAGCATAATCATCCCAATGTCTGGTACTGCTGCCCCGACAAGCTTGCTGTTACAGTCCGCTATGCAAACGGTTCCACCCACTAGAGGTGAAAACAGTCTTAATTTTCAGAGCTAGAGAAGGCTAATTTTGTGCACTAGAAGGCTTTTAATTATTCAGAATGCTAGTGTCTTTTTTAGTTCAATTATTCAGGGGTTTCTGAGCACACAGTTGTAAATTCAGCATTTGCTGGTCCTAACACTTGGACCTGATTGGTGGAGATCCCACCGGCTCAGTGTGTCTTTCAAACATGATAGTGAATATAGGCAAGATAAATGGACAGCCCTTTGACAGAGAATCAAGTACAGAGGAAAATCTGTCTTTGAAAAATGTTGATTCACAGCTTTTAGCCAGTACAAATGGAATGCTTACTTCATGATGACCCTTCCCTTTTAAGCCAACAAATCTCACAGGAAGAATTTTGGAAATCAATAGACAGCAATTTATAGATAATGAAAGACATATTCATTTTAGATTCCCCTCTCTGCCTCCCATTCAGATAGTGATGTAGTCCTCTCGAACATCTAAAACTGAGTATAGGTATCTGCTTGCTTGCCAGGGAGTCATGCTTTCCTATCTCATCTGAGAAAGTTAGCCTACGGATGACATGCCAGGGGTTCCATATTCTCTCTTAGAGAAATGATTTATTGAGTATGGAGGAGCATGTTACCCTAAGAAAGAACATTTTGACTGTTGGTGATAGTTACTTAACATTTACCACCTGTTTCCTTTGCTGTGCTAGGTTCTGAATAGAACACCCCCACTCCACCCCCACACACCTCAAAGGTGTTCTTTTAATTTTTATTGTTTTAAATTTTTATTTTCAGATTAATTTCATATTTTACATAAAGTTCCGATCATGTTTTATATATGTATGTCAGTATATATATCAATAGAGAGCTTTACACTTTTTACATTTTTTTTGTCTGTTAAATGTTTCTTCTCTTTGCACCCCACAGCCAGCCCTTACCACCCACTCCCCTCTCTTACAGTTTCTGGTATTCACACTTACCCTCTCTACTATCACATCTTTGGATCTTTCTGTTTTTTCCATAGAGTGCAGATATTCAGTACATATTGAGTGGAGATACACAGTGTGTATCTTTCAAAGTCTAGCCCACTTTGCTCAGTATTAAGTCTTTTATATTCATTCACTTTGAATCAAATGATAGGGTCTCATTTTTTAAAATGGGTGAATAATGTTCCGTGATACATATGTGTCACATTTTTTTTTTCAACTCAGACATCAGTTTTGGGATACTTTTGTTGATTCCATGTCTTAGCAATTGTGAATAAAGATGCACTAAACATGGATGTACAAGTGTCTTTCTGACTGTTTTCCTATACTTTTGGAAAATACCAGAGTGGGATTACTGAATTGTATGGTAGTTCTATATGTAGTTTTTTGAGGAACCTCTATATTATTTTCCACAGAGGTTGTACTAATTCACATTTCTACCAACAGTGTAAAAGAATGCTCTTTTCACCACAGCTTCACCAGCACTAGTTCTTCTTTATTTATTTTTTTGATCCAAGCCATTCTACCTGGTATCTTATGGTGCTTTTAATTCGCATTTCCTTTATGACAAGAGACTTTGAACATTTTTTCATATACCTTTTGGCCCTTTGTAAATCTTCCTTGGAGAGATCATTTTTATTATATTCAATTGATTTGCGCATTTTAAAATTGGATTATTCTTTTTTTATGGGTAAGCTGCTCGAATTCCCTATATATTCTGGTTATTAACCTCTTGTCTGAGGAATAATTTGCAAATATTTTCTTCCACTCTGAGGGTTGTCTTTTTCACTCTAATTGTTGTTTTCTTTGCTGTGAGGAAGTTTTTTAACTTGACGCAATTCCATTTGTCTGTTTTGAAGATTATTGCCTGTGCTTTAGGAGTCTTGTTTAAGAAATCTTTGCTTTCTCCAGTGTCTTCAAGAATTCCTCCTACATTTTCTACTAGTAGTTTTATAGTTTGAGGCTTTACTTAATTTAAGTCTTTTACCTCTTTTGAGTTGATTCTTGTTAATGGTGAGAGATATGGGTCCAGTTTCGTTTTTCTGCAGGTGGATATCCAGTTCTTCCAGCCCCATTTGCTGAAAAGACCCTTTTCTACAGTGCATTGTCTTATACCCTTTGTCAAACTTCAGTTTATTGTATGAAGAAACATTATGGTCACATCCAGCATCAGCTAACAGATTTTTATCTGCACTCCTGGCAACTCCCTCTCACCTCTGTGCTCTCAGGTACCCCTTTACCCAGTATTCCCCTCCTATATGCTCACTCTTAAATGCAGAACCTCCCTGGCCCTAGAGGCAGTCCAATCCTTCCACCAACCTAATAATAGTTTAAGTCCCTAGTCATTTTAATTCTGCTATAATTTGTGAAAGAAAGTAACCCGAGTGCCAAACTTAAAGTTCAAAAAAATTCTACTCCCATTAAATCACCCAAGTTAAAAAGGAAGCTCCTCAATTGGCCCCGAACCAGTTTGGCCTCACCCCTCCCTACTCTTCTTGCTCTGAACTTTTAAGCAGGGATGCACCCTGAGTCAAATCCCATGGGGCGGTAGTTAGGAATGAGACTGAAATCCGTAGAGAAGTTTTGAGCTTTCATGAGGTTCCAAGTTCATTTATATCTTTGCTCTAACACTCAGCACTTTGCCTCAGGATGAACTTGCTTGGGTCTACTTTGTGTAAATCTTCATGGTCCTGAGTTACAATCACTGGGATTAAATTTGCAGGCTCTTTCCTAGATGAAAGAAAAAACAAGTGAATTAAGTGAATATACCTGATAGCACCTCCAGGCCAGGTAGAGTGCCTGCTCTGCCCTTTCTCTCAGCCTCTCCTTCCTGCCTCCTTGAAAAGGATAGTGTTTCACCTACAGAGAATAGTAGGGGAGAAGGCATCAAGTTCTCACTTCTCCTGGAAGGCTTCGCCCAGTCTCTCTCCCTAAACTTCACTGGAGTGTACTACTGAATATAGTGACCTTTTGCTAATCCAGGTATGGACAACACTCTCTCTTAGTTCAGCTTTGGTGAATAAAGTCAACAACAAAAACAGTAAGAAAAACTAAATGGGAAGCAGAGAAACTCAAAATATTTTCATACCACAGACCTCTCTTTCTTTTAAGGCTGAAGCATTGCAATCTGCTATATGCTGAGCATGGAATTGGTTTCTTGGAAATATTATGCAGGTAATCCTTTTTTTATATATGTTTCAGGTAACTGAGGCTTGTAGAGATTAAGTAACATGCCCAAGACACCATGGGGCCTCGGTTTCTTTGGTCCTAAATTCCAGCTCTGTAATTTTCATTTGGGCCCCTACTTGACCCAATCCAAGGCACTTGCCTCCAGTACTGCCCTTAGACCTGGGCACGAGGTGTCCTTGCTCTGGGCCCCAAGCTTTAGAGAGTCTCTCATCATGAGCTAAGGAGTATGGGTGACCAATATCCCTGCCTATTCAGGGTCCGCCTTGCTGCTCTACCCAGCCCTTGTACATTTCATACCACATTTTGAATAGCCACACTTCTGGCTCCCTGACCAGAGGGCCCCAGTTTGGGTTGCTAGATTTAGCAAGAAAAAAAATAAAGACTGCCTAGTTAAATTTGACTGTCAGGTAAATAGCAAATAATGTTTTAGTGCTGTTTGTCTCATACAATATTTAGTAGGATATGCTTAATACTAAAACTATTACTCATTATTTATCTGAAATTCAAACTCAACGGAGAGTCCTATATATTTTCTGGCAACCCTAGCCTACAGCCCACTTTCAGGAACTGATGGGCTTCATTCTGGAGGTTATTTGGGTAATATGTTGTATTACCTCAGGCTTTCATAACAAAACACTATAGATTGGGTCGCTTAAACAATAGAGATGTATTTTCCTACAGTTCTGGAAGCTAGAATATGTACATGGAGCTCAGATAGGCACATGTGAGTATTTAAAGGCATGCAAGCAAGACACCTCATAAGACTAGACAGAGCCCAGGAAGGGAGAAAAGGGGGCTCTATTTATACCCTTGTTAGGGGTGCACCTGCTCTCCAGATTCCATTTAAAGCATAGTTGCCTAATTTTCTAACTGACTGAAGTTTCATTTGCAGTTTCCATGGACAACTTAGTTTTGTTTTTTTTTTTTTCACTCCAACTTGACCTGGGGTGAAGTGGTATGTGCTACAATAAGCTACTCATAGTCCCCGTCTCTTAGAAATTTAAGTGTTGATGCAGATGGCTTAATCAGTTTTCGTCCTATGACATGGAAAAACTGCTGGATTTGAGTGTCATTATTTTTCGGTTTATTGAATGCTTGACCATGCATGTGATGCTTCTCCTGTCTGAGGCCCACTTTGTTTTTTTTTTACTTTTTAATATGTGAAAAATACCCCTGTCTCTTGAACTGGATGTAAGAGTGAAATGAAATAACACATGAAAGTATCAAAGTACTTGGCAGGTGTCAGGCCTCATAAACTAGCCGAGTTTCAGCAGGCAGAAACAGACCCCGAACTTTCAGTTCAGCCAGGGTTGTACCACCCACATATTTCCAGTTTTAGGACCCTTGGGTCTTCTATGAGGTCAAGGTGGCTCCAAATCAGAGGCTGTAAATGAGGAACTCATGAGTCATGGAATGGGGTTGTTGCTCCCACTTGTGTTATATGGAGCATTGTGATAAATGAACCAGGGATATGGTCTTCCAGAGCCGTCTGACCCTTGGTCTACAAACTCAGAATGTCACTGCACCATAGGAACCACGAAACTGACCACTTCTGTCTGGAGGATGAGTTGAACCTGGTCCACCAAGGTGGGGCTAAAACACTTACCAGAACAGATCTCTGAATTATCTCCCTGTACTTTGTTAAGATCGCTAAGATTACATTTTATTAAGGACTGCGTAAGACAAGCTAAAACTGTTCTGCCTACCAAGAATGGCAAGTATTCTTTCTTGAGTACAAATGGTAAAAATGTGAAAAGAGAAGCACAGATCATGTTTGACTTCTAGGAGACACAACTGTGTGCTCAGGACTTCTCTGGACACCTCTAGTTTGTGTCCTCAATATCCTTCCAAATTTCTTCTTCCTTCCTCCTCTCTTCTTTCTTTCCTTCCAATAAATTAGCTTCTAGTTATCTGCTGGCAGCCCTCAGGAAGATGAAGATGGTTTATTTTGAAGCAGACAGCACAGACATCAGTATCAGCAAGACCTGGGTCTCAATGCAAGCTTTGCCATTTTCTAACTCTGTTATCATAGGTAAGCTACTTAAACTTTTTGAGCCTCAGTTTCTATCTTGACAGTGATTTCATGACCTACCTTCACTTAGTAGTGTCAGGCTCCAGGAAGGTCCTCACTAAGTAGTGACCATTGTTACTATTTAATATCTCTCTCTCTCTCTCTCTCTCTCACACACATAAATATTATGTTTTATGCTCAATAAAGCATAAATAGCAAGTTTTCAGTAAAGCAAAGTGAGTGGAATATTTTCTAAAAGATTTCTTTAAGTTTTAACAGTGTCATAACAGCAGAAGACAGACAAAGCAGTAATTTGGAAACTTCATCTTATCCTGAGTGACCAGAATGGAGAGCTCCTTTGAGTGTCTGTGAATCTGTCTCCAGTTTGGCCTGACAGCTGTGAGGCTCACTTGGCTTCTGCTTGCTCACTGCTTGTCTGTCCCCACCTTTACCATCCTTTGTTGATCTGGGTCACGTTTAGCTCTAACCATTCCTGATTATCTGCAGGACCAAACAAGTAGGCAGCAATAATTAAGAAATCACAGGCACATACCTTTCAGATAGCATAATCATCCCAATGTCTGGTACTGCTGCCCCGACAAGCTTGCTGTTACAGTCCGCTATGCAAACGGTTCCACCCACTAGAGGTGAAAACAGTCTTAATTTTCAGAGCTAGAGAAGGCTAATTTTGTGCACTAGAAGGCTTTTAATTATTCAGAATGCTAGTGTCTTTTTTAGTTCAATTATTCAGGGGTTTCTGAGCACACAGTTGTAAATTCAGCATTTGCTGGTCCTAACACTTGGACCTGATTGGTGGAGATCCCACCGGCTCAGTGTGTCTTTCAAACATGATAGTGAATATAGGCAAGATAAATGGACAGCCCTTTGACAGAGAATCAAGTACAGAGGAAAATCTGTCTTTGAAAAATGTTGATTCACAGCTTTTAGCCAGTACAAATGGAATGCTTACTTCATGATGACCCTTCCCTTTTAAGCCAACAAATCTCACAGGAAGAATTTTGGAAATCAATAGACAGCAATTTATAGATAATGAAAGACATATTCATTTTAGATTCCCCTCTCTGCCTCCCATTCAGATAGTGATGTAGTCCTCTCGAACATCTAAAACTGAGTATAGGTATCTGCTTGCTTGCCAGGGAGTCATGCTTTCCTATCTCATCTGAGAAAGTTAGCCTACGGATGACATGCCAGGGGTTCCATATTCTCTCTTAGAGAAATGATTTATTGAGTATGGAGGAGCATGTTACCCTAAGAAAGAACATTTTGACTGTTGGTGATAGTTACTTAACATTTACCACCTGTTTCCTTTGCTGTGCTAGGTTCTGAATAGAACACCCCCACTCCACCCCCACACACCTCAAAGGTGTTCTTTTAATTTTTATTGTTTTAAATTTTTATTTTCAGATTAATTTCATATTTTACATAAAGTTCCGATCATGTTTTATATATGTATGTCAGTATATATATCAATAGAGAGCTTTACACTTTTTACATTTTTTTTGTCTGTTAAATGTTTCTTCTCTTTGCACCCCACAGCCAGCCCTTACCACCCACTCCCCTCTCTTACAGTTTCTGGTATTCACACTTACCCTCTCTACTATCACATCTTTGGATCTTTCTGTTTTTTCCATAGAGTGCAGATATTCAGTACATATTGAGTGGAGATACACAGTGTGTATCTTTCAAAGTCTAGCCCACTTTGCTCAGTATTAAGTCTTTTATATTCATTCACTTTGAATCAAATGATAGGGTCTCATTTTTTAAAATGGGTGAATAATGTTCCGTGATACATATGTGTCACATTTTTTTTTTCAACTCAGACATCAGTTTTGGGATACTTTTGTTGATTCCATGTCTTAGCAATTGTGAATAAAGATGCACTAAACATGGATGTACAAGTGTCTTTCTGACTGTTTTCCTATACTTTTGGAAAATACCAGAGTGGGATTACTGAATTGTATGGTAGTTCTATATGTAGTTTTTTGAGGAACCTCTATATTATTTTCCACAGAGGTTGTACTAATTCACATTTCTACCAACAGTGTAAAAGAATGCTCTTTTCACCACAGCTTCACCAGCACTAGTTCTTCTTTATTTATTTTTTTGATCCAAGCCATTCTACCTGGTATCTTATGGTGCTTTTAATTCGCATTTCCTTTATGACAAGAGACTTTGAACATTTTTTCATATACCTTTTGGCCCTTTGTAAATCTTCCTTGGAGAGATCATTTTTATTATATTCAATTGATTTGCGCATTTTAAAATTGGATTATTCTTTTTTTATGGGTAAGCTGCTCGAATTCCCTATATATTCTGGTTATTAACCTCTTGTCTGAGGAATAATTTGCAAATATTTTCTTCCACTCTGAGGGTTGTCTTTTTCACTCTAATTGTTGTTTTCTTTGCTGTGAGGAAGTTTTTTAACTTGACGCAATTCCATTTGTCTGTTTTGAAGATTATTGCCTGTGCTTTAGGAGTCTTGTTTAAGAAATCTTTGCTTTCTCCAGTGTCTTCAAGAATTCCTCCTACATTTTCTACTAGTAGTTTTATAGTTTGAGGCTTTACTTAATTTAAGTCTTTTACCTCTTTTGAGTTGATTCTTGTTAATGGTGAGAGATATGGGTCCAGTTTCGTTTTTCTGCAGGTGGATATCCAGTTCTTCCAGCCCCATTTGCTGAAAAGACCCTTTTCTACAGTGCATTGTCTTATACCCTTTGTCAAACTTCAGTTTATTGTATGATTTGAGGTTTATTTCTTTTTTCTTTTCTTTTCTTTTTTTTTTTTTTGAGAGGTTTTTGCTATAGGACGTGTGCGCTCGCCAGACAGAGAGAGACAGAGAGACGGAAAGCAAGAAAATCTCCCCGCAGGGCGGATGGCCACGCTGCAATCCCTTCTCCTCCATTCTCTTCTTGGGATCTTGGGCACGCACACACATGCAATTGGCGTGAGTTTTATTAAGCCACCAGGTCTGGGACTTGAACCGCAATTGACTACATGGGAGTCCAGCGACATAGCCATTATGCTAACTGCTGGTCCCTGGGGCTTATTTCTGATTCTCTATTCTATTTTGTTGGTCTATGTGTCTATTTTTTTCAAGCCAATTCTGATGAGAATTTATATAAAACAATACCTAGTTATGTTTCTTGCATCATTCATTAATTCAAATATTCATTAAGCATGTAATATGATGTACTAGGTTGGACAATGGGAATATAACAGTATACAAGCCCAGTACCTGTATTCAAAGGCTTATGGTCAGGTTGAAGACCAACATTAAATTAAAAAAAAAAAAAGATGAAGCTAAATAGTGATGCAGTAGTAAAGTGCAATGCTCTGTGAGGTTTATGTCTGGAGACCTGCCTGAGAATACTGGGCATGCACATGATCTGAGCTGGCTGAAGCTGGTGGTGGATTGCTGTAACAGGACTCCTTCAGGGTGATGTATCTCTACTTATCTCTTTCTGTTAATAAAACCTTTTATAAAATGAAACAAAATAATCATACAAAATATAAATTTACACACTGTGATCATTGATGCAAAAATAAGAGTAAAATGAATGCAAATAATAAGGAACCTAAGACTGAACAGCTAAAAAGGATGTCAACCATGGCATGGACTGGGTCATATTTTTATTTATTTATTTTTTGTTATTTTCATCAGATCCTGGCATTTTGTCAGCATATTATGTAAATGAAATAATCTTTTATGAGGCTCTTTTTGTGTAATACTTTATAATTTTAATAAGTGTTCAAGGTTCATTTTCTGTTGTTAGAAACAGAATACCACAGGAGGCAGGTAATTATAAAGAATAAAGGTTTCATTCAACTCATAATTCTGGAGGTCCAAGGCCTAGGGGTCATATCTGTTAAAGGCCCTCTTTTCTGCAGAGTTCTGAGGTGGAATTGGGTATCAAATGGCAAGAGGGCAAGAGTGTGTGTCTGTAGTCAATCATGGAGGTACCTCCCTGATAACCATAATTGATCACTTAATCCTAATTACCATCAAAAAGCCCCACTCCACAGTCAGATTGTTTCTACTATCTTTTTAAAAAATATATTTATTTAATTTATTATTATTATTATTTTACTTTGTTATAGGGCATGCATGTTTATCATAGAGGACAGAGACAAAGGCAGAGGGAGAAAGAGAAAGAAAGAGAGAGAGAAAGTGAGAAAAGAAGCCTCCAGGTCCAGGATTCAACCTGTGGTTGGCCATGTGGGACTCCAGCACCTTAACCACCATGCCACCTGCTGTCCCCAGTTTCCACCATACTAATACCATCACAACAGCAGCCAAATTTCAACACATAAATTTTGGAGGACGGGCACATTCAAAGTATAGCAATAAGTCAAAGTTTGCAGATAGACAGTATCTAATAGACATATTAGAGGCTTAATGCAGGCCAGTTAGTATGCTAACATCTTTATGTATATTGTCCTATTCACTTCTCCTTCAATACCTATGACATAGGTATTAGTCGATGCCTTCATTATATAGACAAGAAAAATGAAAGCACAATGAGGTGAAAGCATTTGATCAAGGCCATGGGGTTATGAGGCAGTAGAGTCTGAATTTGAACCTTTGTCATGAGGCTTCAAAACCTGTAGGGATGTGATAAGGTATAGCAAATGTAAGAAATACATGGAAATAGACAATGAATAGCATGCATTTCTCCAGGGATCAGTTGACATGGGAGTTATAAGAGAGTAAAAAAATCATAATACAACTATATCACGACTCACCCCTACTACTTGCTCCTAGGTTTTCCTTAGCTTTGCCAAATCCCTTTCTTCCTTCATGACTCCATAGAAATCCCTATTGCCAGGGGCTTCCAGCCATGGTTGGTGGCCTTTAGGGCTTTTGGGAGAATCTACATGTTGTAACCACCACAACATTACACCTGTCACTTGCCACTTTTGATGCCCCTCCCTGGAGTGAGCAGCCTCAGCATTATTACTGAAGCTGCTGAGTTTCATTACATGTTCCTAAGCTGATCAGGTATTAATACACTAGTAAGATGATGCAAATAGGTATGGATTATTTACCTGGACCACTTACTAGAGTAGTATACCTTTATGGCCCTGAATAAAAGTGAGGTTCTACACCAGCACATACCAAAGAAACCATAAACCAACCAAATATTTTCATTGGCAAAGTATAGTTAAAATATTTAATAGAATAATTTAATAGAATCATATTTATATTTTTTAACAGTTGGCTCTATGTGTCATTGTATTCAGGGAAATCTGACCATTTGCAAAAAGGTAATATTTCAAGGCCATTTAAAACCACCTAGAGTTTGAACAAGCTAACAGAGGCTTATATATAAGGTTGAGATAAAGTTACCACTGATGTTTGGATTTATAGAATAATCCATAAAATTAATCTGTTAGAAAGGATTTGGGAATTTTGCTTTGATGTAAGAGCAAAGAAGACAATTATTCAAGTAAGACCTGACCATTAGATTCCTCCCTGTTAACTCAAATCAGAACAAATACTGTAGTCCTAAATTATTGGGTTGTCAGGAAAGTCATGATGCATTTTTGCATAGCAAAAAATAGAAAAATACATCATGACTTTCCTGACAACTTAATACTTCCCTGATGTTAGTCAGAGCCCACCTCACTGGCTGGATATACCTATTTGCAAATGGTCAGGTTTCTCCACAGGGGCTCTGGAAGGCACACACACTGTTGATTACAGAAGTTGCATAGGTCCGTGCAATGTGTAAACACATATGTGTGATACACTAGGTCCGTGCAATGTGTAAACACATATGTGTGGTACACTTAAAATAAAGACAGATGGAAGAATGTGCCCACTATATGACAAGACAGGAATATGTATGTGTATTGTTCCAGAACCTCGATAGGTATTGTCCTAGCTCCATGTCAGGTATGTATTATGGCCTAGAGAATATGTTCACATATACACCCAAGGGAACTCCCCAAAAGGAAATTGCAGTAGGCACACAATTCATCTGTAGCCACCCACCTGCCAAATGTTGGCAGACTACTCAGGGTCACAACCCACATGTTGTGAACTACAATTTTACCTCCTTGGGTAGCATGTGGTTTTGAAGGCAAAGGCTGAGAGTTTACATTCCCCGATGCCATATGTATGCAGTTAGCAGACAACTATGGTCTCTTTATGTGTACATAGCCACAAATCATTATAGATTGATGCCTGGCTGATGGACTTGATCTCTTGCAAATTTCCCATATGCTTCACCTTAAGCCAAAATGAGTTGGAGGAAATACATGGTTTTAGGAGATTTTTGACTATGCATCATAGCACATAGGAAAGTCCAACCTTTTGTAAAAAATAGTCAACATAAGCATCTCCACTTCTTATGGTACTATGGTATGTGAAGCTACAATGGGCAATGGAGGAAGAGTAACTTATTCTTAACTTCTTTACACATTCAGAGAACAAATAGGAAAAGGAAATAACTTGCTATCAAGATATAATTGGCTACTGGAACTTTCTCTAGTGTGGTTAGTACTGATTCATTCTTAGACACCAAAAGGAAATGCCATCTCCATAGTTGAAGGATCTTTATTGACAGACTGTGATCCCATTTCTCTTTTTCTTTGCTCTCACTTTTTATTTGTGTCTTGTTTCTTTCCCTTCCTCCATTCTTTTTCTCAGTAAACAAGAAAAACAAATGCCATGAAACAGTAATAGCACCCTGGTAATTGGGAGCACAATCTGACCATAAAGACCAATGTGGTTTATTATTATTGTACTATAAAATTGTTCTCCTATAAGTCTACTTAGAATAAAAATCACAGGAGGAAAGTATAACTTACATAATTATTTATTATACAAAAAGAGGATACAAATGACTTTTTCATGTATATATGTTATTTTGTGGGAGTGTTTTAGAGGGAATGAGTGGGAGAAGTTTGAGGAAGGACTTAGGGCACCCATGTTTTGCCTTTTTTCATGAAATATTTCAAATATACAATAGATTTATAAAATATCGTCAGCACCTATTGTACCCATCCATCTTCCACCTTTGAGTCTAATATTTTTTCCACTCTTCTGCAAAACTGGTAGCAACATCTTTTCATACATTTGAAAATTCTGGCATACTCTTCTTGACTTCCTTCTCTTTCTTCTCTCTAAAGGTAATTACAAATACTAAATTTATTATTTCCAATCACATTTTACCCATTCTCTTGGTATTAGACATTTCGATTATTTCTAAGTTTTCACCACAACAGTGTGCATTGTTATACAAATATATTTGTGTACATTTATAAGATTCTCCTTAGAGCAGAAGCATTCAAACTGAAATAGAAAAAGAATATTTACATGATAACCTAGGGCACATATGTGAAATCTGAAAAAAATAATGGAAAATGCATATTATAAAAAAATATGCATGGATTTCAACCTTTTTTGCACCAAAATAATGCATACCTTAATTCCATTTTTCCACGAACATTCTGACATTCCCTAATACACCAACTTAAAATTATGTACCCTTCGGGACCAGCAGTTAGTGTAATGGCTATGTCGCTGGACTCCCATGTAGTTGACCGCGGTTTGCGTCCTGGACCCAGTGGCTTAAACTCACGCCGGGCACGTGTGCGTGCGTGCCCAAGATCCCGAGAAGAGAATGGAGGAGAAGGGATTGCGGCATGACCATCCCCCCTGGGGGGTGATTTCTCGCTTTCTGTCTCTCTGTCTCTCTCTGTCTTTCTGGCGAGCACACGTGCCCTATAGCTAAAAACTTCTCAAAAAAAAAAAAAATGTACACTTCTTTCTCAGGCCAGATTCCCTAACACCAATGCCTGAGAGAGACATACTTGTGCCAGGTAAACCTATAAGTAAATGAAGAAGCAGGACAAAATAGGGGAAGAATTCTTTTTTTTATTTCCTTATTATTTGTTTTTTTTAAAAAAAACATTCCATCACTATACATCCTTTGGCTTGTAAAGACAATTTACCCAACATGAAATACACCTCAGACCAGTCCAGTTGAGAATACTATACATATTATTATCAACAGGCAATAAACCATTTCCATGTTCCATAAATGTGTTGTCTCTATTTTTCTCCCTGATTTCCTTCCTTGTACTCTCCCCTTCTCCCACCCTCTCTCCACAGTTCTCCAGTGTCCACTATTTTCACTGCTTTTATGTCCTCAAATCTTATGTGTGTATGTATATATATATACATATATATATATAATTTATTTTTATTAATTTTTAAAAATTATTCATACACTGAAACACTATACATCATTTAGGTTGTGAAGAGACTTTACCCAGCATGATTTACACCTCAGTCCAGCCCAGTTGAGGCTATTATACACATCCTCGTCAACAGATAAAAACCTTATCTGTGTCCCACAAGTGTCTTACCTCTCCCTTTCCTCCCCAAATTTCCTTTCCTATGCTCTTGTCCTCCAATCTTTTCATCTCTACCACAGAGTGAGGACAGATGGTTTATATTAAGTAGAAACATAAAATATACTTTTTTCATAGCCTGACTTGCTTCACTTAGCAATAAATCTTCCATATTCGACAACTTTCTATCAAATGCCAGGGTCTTGTTTTTTATGACTGAATAGTATCCCATAGAATATATGTGCTACACTTTTTCAATTCATTCATCAGAACAGGGGAAGAATTCTGGACCATGCACAGTATCATAGGTTTGACTCACCTGGGATGGGAGGGTCTGGTTTTCATACCCATTAGGGCCCATGGTGGGGACTGAGAGAAGAGTGTAACTTCCCAGGCATTTCCAGTTGAAGCATTTTATCAGCCAAGGCCAAGTGTCTGGAAGAATGCAGCTGTGAGCCGTCAGCAGCTAATGCAGCAGCCAGGGATGAGTGCACCAGCACAACACAGAGGACCTGGGTAGCATTGACAAGAGCTTCCAATCAGTGTTAACAGTCAATGTTTTTCTTCCTTTCACTGTCTCCTCCTCGTCTTTCTTTCTCTCCCCTCCCTTTCTCCACTAAATGGTTTTCAGTATCTGTTAACCTGCAGTTCTAAAAGCACTGTTCTAGGAGTTACATAGAAAGGGCATTGCTAGAACAAGAATGTCTTTTACATTAGTAGACATTACCCAATGGCTCTCCCAAGCAACATAATCAATTAATTTTTCTGCTAGTTGTGGTAAGAGCTTTATCATTTCCATGTTGATATTTCTCAGTGTTTTCAGACTTTAAGTTTTCATCAAACTTATGGTTATGAATGGATATATTGATATTATTACTATAGTAAGTTGATTTTCTCTAATTATTACTTAAATTGAACAATTCTTCATGTTTATGCTTAATAAGGTTTCTCTTTTGCAACTTGACTATACATATTCTGTTTCTTGTTTTTGATTTCCAGGAGTTCTTTACATAATATGGACACGAAGCCTTTTTTAAAATTTGTTGCAAATCTCTTCTTCCTGTGGTGTCTCTTTTTCTTTTTCTTGTCTCCCTCTTTTTTTTTAAAGACAGGGACTGTCTGTAGTGATCCTCCTCCCTTAGTCTTCTAGCTGGGATTACAGGTATGTACCTACCATGCTGGGCTCTTTTCTAGACAGAGCCTTGGAATGTTGTTCAGACCAGCCTCAAGCTTGTAATACTCCTGTCTCAGCCTTCCCAGGTTGCTGGGATTACTGGTCCATGGCACTGTGTCCAGACTTTGCAGAGGACTGGAAACTGAACCCATCCTCCCATGCTGTTCCAGCCTGGGAGCCCAGTCTTTTAGCAGCACACATAGCCACAACTGGGCCTATAGTGGCTTTTGATGTTTAGAAGTTTTAAGTTTTTATAAAGTCCATTTTATCTATAATTTCTTTTATGTTTTATGCTTTTAATATCATTATTAAGATATTCTTCTCTATCTTAAAGACATAAAGACATTTGACTTTAGTTTCCCCTAGACATTTTAAGCTTTTATTTTTTACATTCACAGATTTCTTTCTCTGTGTTTATTGTTGTTATGAAATAGAGATATAATTTTGTTTCATTTTCCACACAAGTAATAAATCATTTCAGCATTATTTTTGAATAACCCAATATGTATTTGTTGAATTGCATCTATTTGTAAGCCATCTCCATTATGTCTCAATTTTTCTTGTATGTTTAAGTCTGTTTTTAGGTCTCCTTATCCTAGTCTATTGATCTGTCTGTCTAGTCACCTGAACTAATCACACTCTCATGATTGCTATGGTTGATGATAAATTGTGATATGTGCTGGGGTCAAACCACTCATTTTGTTTTTTAAATTTTTCAGTTTCTCCCTACTTCCTTATACATTTTAGGGATAATTTCTTAAATACCATGAGAATCGATGTTGGGATTTTTAATCGAAATGAATTTATTTATCAATTTGGAAAAACTTGATATCTTTAGGATACTGAATCTTATCATGAATCATTGAGGTATTCAAGTTCATGTACTCAGATCTTCCTCTCTAATCTTTAAGACATTTCTCAGCTTTTTCTATAAAGTTAGGCATATTCTTTCTTTTTTTAAAATTTAAATTGATTTATTTACATTCATTCACTATACATCATTACAGCATACAAAATAAGATTTCCCATTCAGAATACACTGTATATTGGCTCAATCAAGCACATCAACATACGTGTTATCATCAACAAATAATTTTCCATTTCTTGTTTCCTGTATATATGTGTGTGTATGTGTGTGTGTGTGTGTATA
>NW_006159459.1:981785-993024 GCF_000334495.1 Tupaia belangeri chinensis | reverse complement strand
TTTTTTTTTGAGAGGTTTTTGCTATAGGGCATGTATGCTCATCAGACAGACAGAGAGAGACAGAGAGACAGAAAGTGAGAAATCACCCCCCAGGGGTGATGGCCATGCCACAATCCCTTCTCCTCCATTCTCCTCTCAGGATCTTGGGCACGCATGCACACGTGCCGGAGTGAGTTTTAAGCCACTGGGTCTGGGACGTGAACCGCGGTCGACTACGTGGGAGTCCAGTGACATAGCCATTACGCTAACTGCTGTTCTCCAGGACAAAAACTCTTAAAAGTGGACAACAAAGCCTAGAAGAAAAGCAGCAATATTTTAGTCAAAAGTCACAGAATGCTATTTCACCAGTTCAGTCTCATGTACTTAATCTATCTCCTGTTGTGGTTCAATCTTCCCAATTGAATTCTGGGATATAATATTCAACTCCAGACTTGTCCCTACAATTAAGTTTACAATTTTCTTAGTTTTTGAACTCTTATTTCTGTGTGACTACATTTAATTTTCCTGACATAGCACTTCCTTGAGAACTTCTTGGAGATCTAGTCTGGTGCTGGTAAATTCTTTCAGGCTTTGTTTATCTAAAAATATTCTTGTCTTTTCTTCTCATATGAAGGACAATCTTGCCAGGTACAGTGTTCTCGGTTGAAATTGCTTTTCTCTTAACACTTTGAATATATTTTCCCATTTTTTCCTTGCTAGTCTGATGCAATATCTTTTGTAGGTAACTTGCAGTTTTTCTCTTGACAATCTTTGTATCTTGTCTTTGTGGTTTTGGTCAGTTTGGCTATAATGTGTCATGGAGAAGATCTTGGGTTGATTCTATTTGGAGTCCTTTGTATTTCTTGGGACTGGATCTTTGCTTATTCTTTCCAAGTTTTATGTTTCTTCTCTCTTTCTTTTCTTTTATCCATTAGAATTTTCATTACAATGTTGAAGTCAAGCCATCACAGCAGGTGACATGTTTTATTAAATTGTGGTACATTTATAGTATTAAAGAAGTTCCCTTATAATATATAATCCTAGTTTCCAGATATTAAAAAAAAAGACTTGCTGAATACTATACTTTATCAAATAATTTTTCTACATCCATTAACACATATGTATCCCTTTTACTCCATACTGGTGGTGTACAACCCAGATGTTCTTAATTGAACCATTGTTACGTTCCTTAGATAAACCCTACTTTTTATTCACCGCCAAATAATTTACTCATATTTTACTTAGGATTTTGCATCTTTTTTGCAAGTATGTATTTTTTCTTTTACAGTCCTTGTCTGGTTTTAAATCAGTGTTACACAAACATTGATATAAAATGAGTGGAGAATGTTACCTCTCTTATTCTTTGAAACAGAGATTACTAGATGGAATACAAAAACAAAGTCTAGTTTTAAATTGCCTACAGAAGACTCTCAAAACTAAGCTTTGTTTTTTATTAGGTAAGTTTAAACACATTGATTGAGTTTTCTGATATATTTGAACTTACTTATATCCTTTTATTTTAGGTTCTGTTTACCTTCTTTATTCTTGCTTATTTTCTTTGTCTCCCTTTCTTCTAGTGAACTAGTATGGGTCCTACATTCTTTTTCCATTCTGCTGTTTTATAAGCTAGATTGTTTTTCTACCGTTTTAGCTGTCACTCTTAAATGTTTAACAAAATATTTAACCATGCATTTTTCTACCAACATTTAGTTACTTAATATTTCTATCTTCTTGCCAAAAATAACAAGATCCTTTGCTTCTGCTTGCACTACAAATAAAAAAATGCTCTAACTTCAATCTTTTTATTTTGTAAACAGTTTTGTTGTATCTTTAAAAATTCGAAATAGGTATTTTTTCTTTCTTTTTTTCCCCTCACTCTTTCTTCCTTCTGGGTTCACTTTATTCTGATTGAGATAAATGATTTAATTACATTTATGAGGATCTGTGGTGAAAACTTCTCTGTGTGGCTAAACATCTCTTTGTGTGCACAATACGATTTTTGAGGGCATACAACTGGACATTGGAAGTTATTCCCTGTCAACACTGCAGGTATTATTCTGTTATTTTGGGGCATTGATTGCAGCTAAGGAAAAGTCTGCTATCTGAGAGCTTTAAAAGTATTCTATTTTCTTTGACGTTTTGAAGGCTCATTATGATATATCTAGATTGCAAATTTATTTTTATATATTCCATTCAAGATTTGGGGATTTACGTTGAACCTGAGGACTTAGGTCTGTTTTTAATTTTAGAAAACTATCATTTATTATGATTTTTAACTTTTACTTTACTTCATTCTGTTTCCTCCTAAATTATTATTTCATACTTTTTTTTTTTCTTTTTCCAAATAGTTAAGAACTCCTCTGTCCTTATCATTGAAAACAAGTCTCACCATCTTCTACCCCAAATTAGTTTCTCTCATGGTAACATTCTTTCCTTTTTCTTAAATTTAACCCATCAATAATTTATAACAATCTCATTTTAATTTAAGGATAAACCCAGAAAATGACCACCTTCACTACCATCACTCTACTCAAAGCGCTCATTACCTTTCTGCTTATATCCTTGCCCTGCACAGTCTATTATTAGTATTTAAACATTTAAATTACACTCTGGCCCATGATATTCCCTGTTGTCCTTATCTTTTCTATTTCTCCCCATGGTACTGTCACAATGAACATAATATATATTTTTAAGAAAAACCTTATTTTCTGCTTCTCCAGATTTTTATTCTGATTATATTTAATGACTTTCTCACCAAAATATAAATTATGGTCAGAATAATGATGTGTGGAAGGATCAGGATTTTCATCCATTTTGTTCATTCTGTATCTTAAGCACCAAATAGTGTCACACATGGAAAGAATTCAGTGTATATTTGTTAAATTAATACATATATTTGAAGAGAGAAGGATTAAGTTCTCTTACATTTATTGTCTTGGGCTTTTCTTTTTCATCAGATGAGATAATTTTCATTTAGGTCAACAAGAGTTGGGGAAATCAAGTAAATGAAGAGAAATATATTTCTTTAAATTAAGAATGTGGCACTATTTCAGAGAATCGGCATCCCATCATGAATCTTAGCAGTCATGTATTTTTGAAAGTAAGGGCATTATAGGGACCAGCAGATAGCATAATGGCTATGTTGCTGGGCCCCCGTGTAGTTGACCACAGTTCAAGTCCTAGACCTGGTGACTTAAACTCACGCCAGGAGCATGTGCGTGAGTGTTCAAGATCCCGAGAGGAGAATGGAGGAGAAGGGATTGTGGCGTGGCCATCCCCCCCTGGGGGTGATTTCTCGCTTTCTGTTTCTCTGTCTCTCTCTGTCTTTCTGGCGAGTGCATGTGCCCTATAGCAAAAGCCTCTCCATAAATAAATAAATAAATAAATAAATAAATTTTTAAAAGTAAGGGCATCATGGAGCTAGCTGGTGGTATGGTGGTTATGGTGGCTAGATCCCACATGACCAACTGCAAGTTTAAGTCCTAGAACTGGCCGCTTATAAAACACACAAAGCCTGTGTACATGTGTGCTCAAAATCCTGAGAGGAGAAGGGAAGAGAAGGGATTGCGGTATGGCCATTTTCCCTGGGGGGTGTTTTCTCACCCACCCCTTGGTGTGTGCGCACATCCTACAGCAAACGGGAAAAAAAATAGAGGTAAGGGTGTTATGACTACATTCTAAGTTAGGAGATGGTGAGACACTCAGAAGAAAAAGGAATAGGAAACTTTGCCACCAACTGCCCAAATGAAAGCCAAATAAACAAACACACCAACCAACTGTCTTTCTGGGCTTATGATAAAGGTGCCGGAAATCACAGAAGACTTTCCCAGGACATGTGTTGTGTAACAAATCCTGACAAATACATGGATCATCAAAGAGATTTCTATTTTATATACTGAGAAGCTTTATGATCCAGGAAGTGGTCAGGCCATCTGGGATCTCCTGCTTACCCATATGGAGTTCTGATTGAATATATAAGAATAAGAAAGAGGAAAGCTCACTTTCAGTGAACATGAGCTGTTTGGAGTCAGCATGGGGGTGCATCAAAAGTGGTGGTGAAACAAAAGGATTAGTTTTTCACCAAGCTCTTTCAAGGGAGGGTGGAGTGCAGTCAAAGTATTAGAAATAGAATGGCAAAGAAGGAAAAAATGACTTTCCTTTCTCCATGTGATGATGTTGCAGGATGCTGTCAGTAATCTAATGAGCCACTCGTTTTCTTGGAATGGGAAATTAGTGAGAAACACATGCAATCATCATACTGCAAGGAAAGAAAATTATTATTGGGATCAGCAGTTGGCGTAATGGCTATGTCACTGGACTCCCATGTAGTCAACGATGGTTCGAGTCCCAGACCTGGTGGCTTAAATAAATTGCACTTACATAATATGTTACACTTTTCCAAAACATTTAAACCATCTCATTTGATGTTTAATCCTGTGAGAGAAATGGAACAGATCCTTTAAAAGCAAGAATTAAGCCTTATTTCCTTAAATATTCTGCTGTGTCCATCTCACCAGGGTCAGACATAGTGCTGGATATATGAAGAGCTCTTAATTACTCTTTAATATATAAATTTCAATTTTACAGTTGGAGAAATTTTGTTGTTAGTTGTCACACATCACAGTTAGTTGTGGCACTACTGGATCCAGAACCAAGTCCAGTAATTTTTAAGTCTTCTGCACTTAGTATTTCATATGTGTCCTGACAAATATGCCAGTGTCCAAAGACCATGCAGATCCAGGAACAGAAAATACAAGTGTTCTTGGCAATTCTCTTGTGTCAAGTGTCATAGATCTTCTGGATGAAGAGCTACTGTGATTTACCCACAGTTTAATCTACCAATGGAGACACCATTAAGAATTGCTTAACATAAGCACAACTTGCCAGTAGGAGAAACTTGGCACAACCAGTGTGTTGGCTAGAATGCCCAAGTCCATCCAACCCAGGAAATTTTATTAAAATCTCCAAGATTGGCCTCACCTCAATGAAGCAATGCCAACAATGTTTAAGAACAAAGCAATGTTTCTTCCAGCTGTAGGTGACTTACTCACAAGCCCCCACTCTTTTTTTCTCTTAGAGTCAATGTCCAAGTCCAGCACCGACACAGGTAACAGACCTTACTTCAGGCTTCCTGGATGCTTCCCATATCTAAATGGAAACCCACTCCATACTGCAGGCATTCGCCTGCTTACAGGACACTTTCCCTTGGTTCATGTCACTCCCAAGCACACATCTGTTAACTGAAACACTATCTCTGAAACACTAAGAGGAATGCTCTGGAGCTGCTAAATCTCATTTAGTAACTGAAAAACAGGAGTCCAAATTTGCTTCCCATTCTATCTCCTCCACTCTGAAGAACAACGATAAGGTAATATCTTTCACTAACATTTTTCTTTCTCAATTTCCAAACTTTCTCATTTCATTAAAGTTAATTACGTCACTAGCACTTCATTGTTGGGCTATCCTTGTATAGAAAATTGTTCTCCTTGGGTTTAGGTGACTCTGAGCCACTGATGTGATAGAAGTCCTGGTGGACACTTAGATGGCAACTTGATGAGACACAGAAGTGGAGAATTCTACTAAGCGGTATGTGGCCTTCTGATCTATAGAAACCATGAGATAATAAAAACATGTTGATTGGAACTGCTAAATTTGTGGTAATTTGTTTACTGGGAAAAAATACTAATATAGCTGAGCCTTAAAATATATGGGCCCCTTTTAATGGGCCAAACTTATCTGATCTTGAATAGCTTTCTTTACCATATTGGCATCAGAACTAGAATTTCATGAGATGTTACATGTCAGAGAACAATATTATTGCACTTACCCTTGCTATAATTATTTTTCTTATAATTCATAAAACCCAATTCTAGAAACCCCTGTTTTGAAAACCTTCTAGATGGTGATTTTTAATGTTTCTCACACAGACATATACACATGTGTCTCTCTGTGTATTTATTGTGGTGCTGATTAAACAATTTATTTAATGGAGCTAGAACAGTTGAATGGAACATTAGAAATCCAATGGAGTATAACTAGAACAGCAATTTCTAATTACAGACCAGTGACATACGAAGGTTCTTTTTACCAGGGGTCAAATCAAGGACACAAATGACCAACTAGACAAATGTAAGAGACAGAATCCATGGATATTTTGATGTGACAATCAGCAGGGGCAAATAAATGCATGGCTAAATTTGGAGATCCAGTTTAGAACAATGGTGGCTTGCAGTAACTTCCTGATTTAGAATTTACCTCCTCCTGTAAACCCTTTGGAAGTTCAGGCTTGATGTTATGTGCATGCTTTCCCATCCTACAGGCACACCTCTGGTGGTTAAGGAAATGGTTACCCTAATCCATAGATCATGCCAAAAGAGGCAAATAGCTTGCTTAAAGTCACATAGGAAATAAATCTGAGGCTTCTAATATCTAGCTGACTGTTTTCTTTGAGATCATTGCAAAATGGATTATAATTGATTTAACAAAATGCTTGAGGGACGCAAAAGTGGGAGGTGTTGAAAGTTCCAGTAAAGATAGAAAAGAAATAAAAAGCAATCTGAGATCAGGAATATAGGCAGGAAATAGCGAGATGTGATTCAAATTATAGAAAGGGAAGCCAAAACATCTGGGGAACAATAATCTGAAACAGATATTCTCCAGGAAAAAGCAATCTAGAAAGCAGTAGTTCAGTGAGAGATCTGGCTAACATGTTTAAGACAAATGGGGTCTCTGATGTCTGCACAGAGCCAAATGGGGCCACAATGGATTTGGAAGCCTTAGCTGAAGATTGTCAATGGACATGGAGGAAGAATGTAATGCTTGGGGTCTCTGGGTCTAAAACCAATCTCTCCATTCCTTCTTGGCTATGCATGCAGGTTCCTGACTAGAAAGAAAGATCACAGATGATACACATCTAATGAAGAGAAGAGAGAGTTCTGAGAGATCCTTCTAGCTCTCAGGGTAGCTAGGCAGGGCCTTGGGTCAGGAGCCCTTGGGTCAGTTTCAGGCTTTGACCAATCACCTTGTTTACCTCAAGAGCATTCCAATAGTATTATGGCCTCTGCCTATCATAACAGAAAAAATGACTAGGACTCATGGGACTCTTCATCCCCAGCACCAATTTGTTCTTCTTCCTAACCACACCTATCAATTAAAAGATTATATCAAAGTGTTGCATACATGCAGAGAAGACCACAAATAATAGATTTCCTATCTGGTAAATAATACAAAGTGGACATATCTGCAGAATCAGTTACCAGACTAAGATGATGACAATCCCCAGGACACCAGAAGCACTGGGCCCTCCTTGTAACATCTTTCTGATCATTACTCACCCCTGCAAGGGTAACCTCTAAGCTGAATTCTAACAGCATAGATCAATTTTGCCTGGTTTTGAACTTTATTTAAATGGGATCATACAGTTGGCAGTTTTCACATCTGGCTTCTTTTACTCAACATAACATTTATGAGTTTATTTTTTTAATATTTATTTATTTATTAGAGGTTTTTTGCCTGAGAGCATGTGTGCTTACTAGAGAGAGAGAGAGACAGATTCAGTAAGAGGGAAAGTGTGAAATCACCACCCAGGAGGATGGCCATGCTGTTATCGCTTCTCCTCCATTCTCCTCCCAAGACCTTAGGCATACATATGTGCCCGGCATGATTTTAAAGCCATCAGGTCCAGGACTCCCAGCCATGTGAAAATCCAGTGATGTAACCACTATGCCATCTGCTAGTCCCAATATTTATGAGTTTAGTGTTTGTTGTTGCATGTAGATATATATTTCTCATTCTCATTGTTGTATGACAGTCTATTTTATGAATATACTACATTCTACTAATCTTTTGATGATGGAAATTAGGTTATTTGGGTTGGGTTCTTCATGTACCTTCTTGTTCTTAACTTTTAGTGACCATATGTACACATTTCTTTAAGTCTTAACCAGCTTTTTTTTTTTTTTTTTTGGAGAGACTTTTACTGTAGGGCGCGTGCGCTCGCCAGACAGACAGAGAGAGACATAGAGACAGAAAGCGAGAAATCACCCCCCAGGGGGGATGGTCACGCCGCAATCCCTTCTCCTCCATTCTCCTCTCGGGATCTTGGGCACGCACGCACACGCGCCTGGCGTGAGTTTTAAGCCACCGGGTCCGGGACGTGAACCGCGGTCGACTACGTGGGAGTCCAGCGACATAGCCATTACGCTAACTGCTGGTTCCCAAGTCTTAACCAGCTTTTAAAAGTCTTCTAGATAACCTCAAATTTTTCCTTTACATACCTGGAGAGCCCCATGAGCTTAATACACATGTAATTATTTTTCTCTTCTCTCTTTGGAAAAGAGGAAAACAAAATTGTGTTTATTAACTATTATTCTTAACTAAGGTGCATGAGGCTGTTTGTACACCTTTCCCAGAAGCAATGTTACACAAATCAAACATGTAATTCTTAAAAGCAACCTGTGAGAAAGCAGTCTTATTCAAAACTCAAGACAGCTTTGTGTCCTAAGCTATAACTGAAGAACAGAGACACCTGTCTGTTTAATCTGCCACCAATGAGGCACTGGATGTCATCGCTGCTTAGAAGAAAGAATGAGAGGATCAGAACCATAGGTTGCAAACAAATTTGCCTTTCAGAAATCACCAGATCACCTGGCATACTCCATTTTTGACACTTTAACAAAAACACCTGATAGTTTTCCTTTCTCTGACAAAGATAGTAGAACTTAACTGTCTAATGTAGGCCTAGATTTTTACAACACAAATATTAAAAAAAAAGTCCATTTCCCAGATTCCTACAACCACTTCTTGCCTTAGAAGAAATTTATTTTCTAACAAAGACTAAGAATGTCCTCTAGCTCTTACTTGGCAGAGGAGACAGATAGAAACCAAAATCAAGTTTAATCTCTGACAGGTCATTTCTGTTCTTGTAATGCTAGCGTTTCTTTTATAGCACACATTTCCCTGAGGCAGACTGGATACAATGTGATGCATTATTTAGGGAACATATTTTGCATTAGACTGACTGCTCAAGGCACTATCGATATCAGGAACTAACATTGCACTGCAAAATAGAAAAACAAAAAGCCCTCATTTGTTTGAATGGCTTTGTGCATTATCAAAAAAAAAAATAGGTCAATCAATTAAAAGTTCTTCTCTCTGTAAAGTAACAGAAAGAGACTTGGGCTAACTTGAACAACAGAAGGACTTGTTGGGAGGATACTGGGAATATCACAAAGTCGAAGTAATGGCTGAACACTCAGACCTCAGGATCAAGAACAAGCGTGAGGAACTTAACTTGCCGTCTCCTTGCATGATGGCCTCCACCCATTTTGAATTAGTGCTTACTTCTGGACTCATCACTCTGGCTGCAGCCAGAGATGGACAGAGGTGGTCTCATGGGCCCACTGTGTGTCAGGAGCTCTTGGCCTCAGGAGCAGATCTGTTACCAAGAAAGGGTCAAAGGAGGTGCTGGCAGACAAAAGCAATAGCCTAGTGCTACAAGGGTGACAGCTGAAGCCATCAGCTCACTGATGGAAATAGTACAAGAAAAAAGGAAAGTGGTCTGATAAAGGTGATAACCTAGGTAAGCGTGTATGAGAAGTCTTAGACTAATGACACGTGAGAACATATGGGAGAAGGCCTTATTTAAGCGCATACCGAAACCAAAGACTAGATTTGCTCAAGGTATTTGTTTGTTATTATAGCTACGCAGTTTTTCTATTAAAAATTGTTAAACTTCCTGCAGGAAAGTACGTTTGTTATGGTGAGTCCTCTCATTCTTCACATTGAAAGGATTTTTTAAGATTTATATCTTGCTATAGGACAAGTATGCTTGCCAGAGAGAGAGAGAGAGAAAGAAAGTGAGAACCCCCCAACCCCACCCCCCCGCCCGCCCTGGGTGCAGGGCCACACTCCAATCCCTTCTCTTTCATTCTCCTCTCGGGATTTTGGGCACTCATGCACATGTGTCCAGCCTGAGTTTCAAGTCGCTGGCCCTGGGACTTGAATCACCATCGGCTATATGTAAGTTCAGCAATGTAACTATTACACCATCTGCTGGTCCTGAAAGGATTGTTTTTATAATATAGTTCTCAATAATATGAGGTTTTTTTACTGTCATGCTCTGAATATTTGTGTCTCCTACAAAATTCATATATTGAAATCCTAAATCCCTACAGTGATATTTTGCAATAGGGTCTTTGGGAGGTTATTTAGATATGAGGTCAGAGCCCTCGTGATTGGGGTTAGGGTTTTTTGTTTCTTTGTTTGTTTTTTTAATATGACCTCAGAGAGCTAGTTAGCCCATTCCATAGAGAGGACACAGCAAGTAGGTGCAATCTATGAACCAGGAAATGGGACCTTACTAGACACTGAATCTGCCAGCACCTTGATCTTGGACTGCTCATCTTATAGAACTATGAGCAATAAATTTCTGCTGTTTAAACGCCACCCACCTATAGTATTTTGTTACAGCTGCCCGAATAGATTAAGACCCGTAGGAATGTAACTGCTACATTGTATTGTGTCATTGGAAAAGTCATGATGTAATTTTTCTATGCTTTTCTATGCAAAAAATGTGTCACAACTTTTCTAACAACACACACACACAACACGCACATATGCACACAAATAGGATAGGATTTTGATATTCATATAGATAAGGGAAACTAGGCTGTAATATTTTGTATTATGTTATAATAAGTTGCTCATTGAGTTACACTTACATGACAGGCTTTATGAAAATGCATGTACTAGGAATATGGTGATACTCAAGGTAGGTACAGTCCTTGTTTCTTCGGCACTTAGAACTTATTAGGGAGTAAGATAAGAATAGAACGTAATGAGTTCTAAAATTTTATTTCATTGTGATAAAACCCCTTTACATGAGATCTATACTCTTAGCCAATTTTTATGTGTATACTACATTACTGATGACAATGTTGTACAGTAGATTTCTATAGCTTGGCTATTCATCTTTCTTGACTGCAATGTCATGCCTATTGACTAATAACTCTCCGTTTTGCCCTCTCCCCACCCACTGCAAACCACCATGCATTCCTTGTTTCTATAAAATTTATTATGTTCAGGACCAGCAGATGGCATAATGGTTATGTCACTGGACTCCCTTGTAGTCAATCACAGTTTGAATCCTGGTCCTGGTGGCTTAAAACTCATGCTGGATGCATGTGTGTGCATGCTCAAAATCCCGAGAGGCGAATGGAGAAGAAGGGATTGTGGCATGACCATCTGCCGGGGGGGGGGG
>NW_006159459.1:882639-981752 GCF_000334495.1 Tupaia belangeri chinensis | reverse complement strand
TGCTCTTTAACAAAAATTTCTCTCCCAAAAAAAAAAAAAAAAGATTATGCTCATTGCAGTACTATTCACAATGCCCAACATGTGGGAACAGCCTAACTATTCATCCAAAGATGAATAGATGAAAAAAATTTTATCACATTTATAAAATGGACTAGTTGGCTTTAAAGTAGGAGGAAATTCTGCTCTTCTTGAAAACGCTGATGAGCCTTGAAGGCATTAGGCTAAGTGAAATAAATCAGTAACTTAAAAACACTGCATAATTCTACTTCCATGACATATGCAAATACAGTTGTTTTTTTTTTTTTTTTTGAGAGAGATTTTCGCTATAGGGCGCGTGTCCTCGCAAGACAGAGAGAGACATTAGAGACAGAAAGTGAGAAATCACCCCCCAGGGGGGATGGTCATGCCACAATCCCTTCTCCTCCATTCTCCTCTTGGGATCTTGGGCACGCACGCACATGTGCCCAGCGTGAGTTTTAAGCCACCGGGGTCCGGGATGTGAACCGCGGTCAACTACGTGGGAGTCCAGCGACGTAGCCATTACGCTAACTGCTGGTTCCCCAAATACAGTTTTTGATAAGGAAAATACAGAGTAAAATAGAGACAGAACAATGTAGATAATTCTGACTTTATAGCGTTGCTCTATTAGGGATAACAAAGTACCAAGGACAAGGCAGGGCATATAATAGGAACTAAAACATATTATTACTTTTTTTCCTTCTGAGAGAGAGAGAAAGGGAGAGAGGAAGAAGGAGAAATCATTCCCTCAATATAGCGTGGTCACAACACAATCCTTTTTCCTCCATTTCTCCATTTTTTCAGGATTAGGGGCATGTGCACACACAGGCCAGGCATGTTTTTCAAGCTTCCACAACCAGAATACAAACAATACTTGCCATGTGGAATTCGGCTCCCAATTCGGCATAGCACTTAACCACTGTGCTACCAGGCTGGCCTTATTATTCCTAGACTTGACCACTTTTTCACTTTCTTTTATAGTTATTGGCTTTCATAAGCTTTTAAGTTCCTGAGCCAATTTTGGTAACATCTATTTTTTTGAAAATGTTACCCACTTCACCACTACATTAACATAAAATACTCCAGAGTATATCGTATAACTTAAAGCCTCATGTTTGTGGTTTTCTGAAACTTTTCTTCCTAAATTTTTTCTTTTTTAGATTAAGGACAAGAGGTTGGAAAGTTGTAATAATTCTTCTTTCTTTTTAAATAAGAGAAAACGAGTTAGGAATTTCCGACAGGCTCCCAGTTAGGTTGGATTACAGGCATGCACCACCGTGTCTCCGTATTTCAGTTGGTCCAAGATCTGAATCTGGACCTCCCATGTGGCTCTAGAAGCATCCTACTACCTGTGCCACCTCAGTTTGGCCTATCATAACTTTTTAAAATATTATTTTATACTTGAATGTGTCTACCAATTTTGATGTTTTGACTTTTAAGTCATTTCTATATTCTGACTAATCCCTTCTATCATTTTTTTTCTTATATTTTTTTGTTCTTTTTCTGACTTAAGTCTAATGCTAAGTTTATTGTATTTTATTCTTCTTGCTTAAATAATGAAAACATTTAAGGCTATAAATTGTTACTTTCTTTAAAAAATTTTTTTGCTAGAAGGCACATGGACTCACCAATGAGAAACTTAGAGCACACACACCCTATAGCAAAAACCTCTCCAAAAAAAAAGAAAAGAAAAGAGAGAGAAAAAAAGAAAAGTTTCTCTTTATAAAACTTAAAGTTCTAATTGTTCTAGGACACAGGCTAGGTCAGAGGCGTCTATGCTGACTGTTCTGATGGACGAAGGTGGAACTGAAGAATCCATAATGGCAATGTGATTGTGACGGTCATCTCCTCTCGGATTTCTCTTCCTTTCTCATTGCTTCCAGTCCCTATCCCTTGTCCCAGTGTGCACATGCGAACCTTCTACATGATGATTTTGTTTATCTTTTCTTCTCTTTAAATGCCATTTAGCCAAATGTTTGTCTTTTGTCACTGCTTTCTATCACCTGACAAATTTTTTAAGAGCCATTTGTTTACTGTCACAAATTACTTTTCTGTTGCCAGCACTTGCTTTAAGTTTTGTAAGCGATGTTAGTGCAAGCTCTAACCAGGGGAGGCCACCTGCCTCTCCGTCATCGGGCCAGGTGCTGAGTTTGGGTGTGTGTACGAGTGGTAAACCTGTCCCTCCAAGAAAACCACATCAGGTATTTTATCCCTTTTAATGCAGTGGTGGGTTGTTCATCCTGTGTAAATGTAAACTTCAGAGAACTTGGTTCTTGGAATTCAGGAAGAATAACACTTGCTAGAAAACCCTGACAACGACCTGTTCACAAGACCCCTTCAATTAAGCTGTCTGCAGGTTTTAAAAAATGTTTCAAGATTCTAAGTAGTTTCTTTCATTCGAGGTATTGAGATATTCCTATGAAAGTGCCTACGCAAAGGTCACAGGGGTGTTACTCTAGTTATTTCGTATTTCAGGCATGTGTAAACCAAACCAAATGCATACTTTTGAAAATCTTATTTCTAAGGAAGCACAATCTTGTTGTATTCACTATTGATCTTTGTCCCACTGTGGATTAGGTAAGAAAGACTTACTGTCCTTTCACGGACACATTTGACTTGAGGCTTGTGGTTGGAAAATACCAAAGTCTGTGATTACTGCTTCTTTGCCCAGTCTTAGGGTGAGCGTGGCTGGCGTTCGGTTTCATGGCGTTGCTAGATGTTAAGTGAAGACTTGTGAAAGCTCTCAGGTCTGAATGGGGATTCAACAGCCCCCACTGTGTGTTAGTGAGCAACAGGATGAGTACTGCCATTCTCAAAACTGTAGTGTCTGTTCAAAGTAGTAAAGGAAGCAGCGAGCAGATTCTGCGAAGAGAGGGCTCTTTTAGAACAGTGTTTCAGATTTTAATAGAGAGGGCTTTCTCAGAATATTTTACAGGATGTAGAGGTAATGAGCAGTAAGAAAAGGAGAAAAACAAGAAGTTTTCTTGCATTACTTGGACTTTTTTAAAAAAATGAGTGTGTTCTGTAATAAGATTAAAAAACAGGATTACTTCTTACAAAAACTGTGTCTATAAGATGCCAAGCAAGTGGGTATAGGTAAGGCTAAAACAGCCAGTGAAACTAGTTGTGGAGCCTGGCATGCTGAGAAATGCTGACCGATTGGTTGTGGGCAATCGTGGTATTCATAGGTGACATTTAAGAAATGCTTTGCTAAGCATTGACTTATATTATCTCACTTAATGCTCAAAATAAGTGTATGAAATAGGTATTACTATGTCTCCCTTTTACAGAGGAGGATATAAGTGAAAGGTTAAATAACTTAATCAAGGTGATAGCTACAAATGGTTAAACTGGGGTGCGAATCTAGGCACTGTGCCTTAATTAGCCAACTGGCCTTATGCTGATTGGCTAGCCTCTGTTTCCCTGCTCCCCATATCAAACAAACCAGCTGAGGAATTCACAGAGCTTGGCTGGTATTTCTCCCATTTGAGGGGCCAGCCTGTAAGTAGGACTTAGTCCCAGCTCCAGGATGGGTGTTCCTGTAACATTAACCTGACTCCCTTGAATTGAGTTGCAGCTTCTGGGCAGTAGCCTGCCTGGGGATCTACCTGGAAACAACCAGAGCAGGATGGTTTTTTTTCTCTTTATTTATGATTCATGATCACTGCCAGCAAATTTCTCTGAGGAGCACACTTAAATATGCCACATTTGTATTACTGTATGTGTATGCTGGGTGGAACATTTATGATAAATCAAGTTTTTAGATGCCCTGTGGGGAAAGTGCTGATGGAGAACTACATCTGAAGAAAACTTTCCTCATAGCAGTAGTTACTGGAGGAAACAGGCTTCATTTATCTCTCTGTGGCTTATGTGAGATGAATACAGACCACCTGAAACCACAGTCCTGCATGTATATCAGAAGAGGCAAATGAAGTACTCAGACTTAGCTTTGGGTCTCCTCAGGTCCCTGTGCTGTGCTGTATATACAAGGTGCTGTCCCTGCCCTTCAGCCTTTATCCTCTCTACCTTTCAAGCCTGCAAAATCGGCACACATCTATTTTCATGTCAAGCCTTCTCCCCTAGCCAAATTAGTCACCCTTCTTGCTGCTTAAAGTGTGTGTCTTGGTACTCTGTCTGTGGTTCCCACCCACACGTGCCCACACTCCTGCACATCTAAGTCACTACCTCAGAAACACCTTTTCTGATTCTTTTCCCCTTCCTGACGATGGCATTTTATCACCGTCTTTCTTGCCTGACACTGCTCACCACTTCCACTTAACACAGTTATTTGTGTGGCATTTGTTTAATGCCCATCTCCTTCACAAGACTTTAAGTTCACTGAGGGCACACCATTCCACCAGTGCCTTGACAGGTGCTTTGCTGCATAGTAGGCGTTCTACATATTGGTTGAAGTGTTTCTGTTGTGCTCTGTAGAAACTTGTACATGTAGCTTGGTTTATAGTCTGCCATTTATTGATTTCTGTTTCTCCCTCCCTCTCCCAATGAACCGTTAGCTCACTGATAGAAGTATTCATAATCCCCAATGCCCACCATGGGGGCTGGCACATGTAAGTGTTCAATAAAAGTAAATGAAGTTGAATGAGCCTGCGTGACTTGTTCCTAAGCTTTAACAACATGGATGAAAAGCATTTCAGCTCAACCTAATTAACATTAAAAGTACCCATTAAGTGTCAGACTCTATGAATGGTACTGAGGATACAAAAAATGTGTGAGCTGACAGTCTGGCAAGGAAGATAGACACACAAAGAAATAATTATAGGCAAAGTGCTACATGTGCAATGAGAAAGCTATGCATATTCTGGTAGCACAGACAATACAGAGATGCCTCATTCCCTAGCCCAGACTGAATCTTCAAGTTCAGAATTAGAACTGTGACGAGCGTATGCGTACAGATAGATTCTGGATGCTAAGGAGAATGATGAAGGTGTGCATTTGTGACAGTTTGATGCTGCTCAATCAGGAAGCATGAGCCAGAGATTAGTAGAAATGGAACTAGTGGGTAAGTTATGGATTATTTTAGAAGACACCAAAGAACTGTGTTCTTTCCTTCATGTTAGTGTCCACAACCTGGTCATTGTCATTGTCAAAGTTTTTCTTGTACAGTGAGACCAAGTCCTGCATTACAGAATGAAGGAAAATTTTAAGAGGCCACAATGGAATCATTCATTCATTTGTTCCTCCAGCGAATGTTTACTCTAGTATCTAGAAAGTAATAGGCACTGAAGACAGTTACAGATTCAAATAACGTTCAATGTTTATCCTTAAGAACTTCAATCAGGTGAGGGAGACTGAAGGAATAAGCCATAGAGTAAAATGTATTGGCTTAACTATAATAATGTTGGTCAGCAGTTATCAAATATTTTGGTCTTAGGATTCCTTTATTATCTTGCATATTTCTGAAGATCCCCAAAAAAGTTTTGTTCATGAGGGTTAAAAAATCAGTATTTGTGGGAACCAGCAGTTAGCGTAATGGCTATGTCGCTGGACTCCCACGTAGTCGACCGCGGTTCGCGTCTCGGACCCGGTGGCTTAAATCTCACGCCGGGCGCGTGTGCATGCATGTCCAAGATCCCGAGAGGAGAATGGAGGAGAAGGGATTGCGGCGTGACCATCCCCCCTGGGGGGTGATTTCTCGCTTTCTGTCTCTATGTCTCTGTCTGTCTGGCGAGCGCAAGCGCCCTATAGCGAAAACCTCTCCAAAACAAAACAAAGCAAAATAAAAACCAGTATTTGTGAGACCAGCCAGGTGGCATGATGGTTAAGGAGGCTGTAACCCACATGGCCAACTGCACAGTTCAAGTCCTGGACCTAGTGACTTGAAAAACATGTCAGGCGCACATGGGTATATGCCAAAAATCCCAACAGGAGAATGGAGGAGAAGGATTGCAGGGAGGACACCCTCCACAACAGGTGTTCTCATTTGTTCTCTCTCTCTGGTGAGTGCACACACCTTATAGGAATTATATTTTTAAAGAAGAGAAAAACAGTGTTATATTAGAATGTAAAATAGAAATGTTAAAAAGATCTAATAATTAAAATTGCAAATCAATTACATGTTAACATAAATAATATTTTTTATGAAAATAACTATAACTTCTTGCTATTTTTCTTCTCAAAAATTGTATGAAAGTTGGCCCTATCATACCGTGGGTAAGCCATATGTATTGGAGCCAGGTCCCACATGGCCAGCTATAGCTCAGATCCCAGCCCCAGTGACTTAAGAAACACTCTGGGTGTATGTGTATGTGTAGCCCAAATCCTGACAGGATGGAAAAATAGAGCAAAAAGTTTGTGGCATGTCCATGCCCCATTTGAGAGTTCTTGCCCTCTCTTTCTCTGCTGTAGCATGTGTCCTCTGACAATAACAATTAAAATTTTTAATGAGAAGAGTATTACTGCTTTACATTTCACAAGTTCTATGTCTGGTTTAATATACACTAGATTCTCATACATGCTTCTGAGGTTAATGTGCTGTAATAGGTCTTGTGACTGAAGTACATGAAGAAACCCAGTCTCACAGTTGTAGAGTTGAAATAAGGAGGAGCATTGAAATAGCCTTTAAGATAATTGTGGCTATGTTTTTTTGACCGTATGCCAAACCTTGGCAAGTGGTAATTCCTTAAAAGTTGGTTGCAATGTGGAATCTGAAGCCAATCAATAAGCTTTCTGTACTCTGTCACGTAAAAACTTACTAGTTTATCTGATACTGTGAATGGATCCTTTAACCAGGCATGATTTTGTAGTATCAAGTATGAGTCATTTGGAAAACATTGCTTCACTGAGTGAGCCCTGGATGTATTTCATTATAAAACATCAAATTGTAATACAACTACAGTATAAACATAATAATACAATAAAACATCAAAATGTATTAATATATCACAGCTGACATCATCAGAAAAGTCTTTTAGACCTGGAAAGCTGTCACGCTCAAGATGACAAATTTTCCAAAACCAATATTTGCTTGAAAGAGTAACTTTCATTACTGATGACAACTAGTGTCAGTTGTTTTCTTTCTTCCTTCCTTCCTTCCTTCCTTTTTTCTTTAATTGCCAGAGGGCATGAGAGAGAGGAAGGGAGAGAGAAAGCACTCCCATGGGGTGTGGTCACACTGCAGTTCCTTCTCTATTTCTCCATCTTGTTGGAATTTTGGACATCCATGCACATGCCCCGAGTGTTTTTATTTTTGTTTTTGTTTTGTTTTTTAGAGGTTTTCGCTATAGGGCGCATGAGCTTGCCAGACAGACAGAGAGAGACATAGAGACAGAAAGCGAGAAATCACCCCCAAGAGGGGATGGTCACACTGCAATCCCTTCTCCTCCATTCTCCTCTCGGGATCTTGGGCACGCACGCACACGGGCCCGGCGTGAGTTTTAAGCCACTGGGTCCGGGACGTAAACCGGGGTCGACTACATGGGAGTCCAGCAACATAGCCATTACGCTAACTGCTGGTTCCCCCCCAAGTGGTTTTTAAGTCATCAGCCTGGAATCTGAACTGTGATTGGCCATGTGGGATCCAGCTTCCAATGCACAGAACTTAACCACTGCGCTATGGGATGACCCAGTTGTTTTCTTTCAAGTGTCACTTTTGGGAGTAGTAGTTACATCCATGGACTCCCATATAGTAGGCCACAGTTTGAGTCTTGGCTGGCGATTGAAAATTCATTTACATCCATGGACTCCCATATAGTAGGCCACCGTTTGAGTCTTGGCTGGCCATTGAAAATTAAAGCCAGGTGAGGGTGCCTGTGTGCTCAAGATTCCAAGAAGAGAATGGAGGAGAAGGGATTGTGGTGTGGCCATGCTCCCTGGGGGATGATTTCTTACTTTCTGTCTCTCTGTCTTTCTGGTGAGTGCACATGCCTGGTAGCAAAAATCTCTCTAAGAAAAAAAAAAGTGTCACTCTTACTTTACTCATGTTCTGGAACATATCCGCTAAATACTCAGATTTGAATGACCACAGTTTTTATTGTGCCATTCTTTCATATAAAGAAGACATTCTATGTCAGTGCTTCAGCTTGTAACTCAATCACACAGGCGCTTTTCAAGACACCCGTGAAAGAACACCTTTATACTTCCATATGCATTGTGTATACTTCTTATTTTGTCACATACTTTAAAACACTGTACAGAAGAGTCAAGTTTAGTAAAAGTAATACCTTTGTATTGTATCATTAAGTATATCCTTAATGAAACAAGTATTTGTTTTTGTCTTATTGTAAGTCTGTGATGGTAAAGAACATAATAACTACCAGCACCATTTGGTGCTACTACTGATATCTTGTCAAGATGCCCACAGTTTTATCCACCATTGGATTTGTGGTATCAGCACAATGTCAACAGAGTTAATCCAGGATAAATCAATAGATTAAATAAAAGTTATTCAACAGTGAATATTTCAGCAGCCCTGTGTTTGTTGTCAAGCATTCACATGAAAGATGATCTTTGCTGATGACTAGTTGGTACTGATATTAGACAAATATAAGCAAATCGATTCTTCCATTTACAAGGCAAAAGCACACTTTTGCAAAATACATGGGAATGCAGTCTTTATATTTCCATAAATCTGTAATTCAACAAGTTATTGTGTTGTTGGAAAGGGGCAGTGCTGTGAATCTTCTTGCTGACTTTTTATCCAGCAGATATTAACCAATTCAACTCTACAAGGTTTTATTGTCTTTTGGCTACTATATGTGATTCTCTAGCTAATATAATTCAATGACTTATCCTGTAAATTGTCTCAGGGATTTCTTCACTTCTAGTCCGAAAGAGGTAATCAATAACTTTGGCTTGTAGGAGTTCATTGTAGGTATGTCTAAAACATTTAGTCCTTTATCTTTGGATCTGTTTCTAATATATCTTGTTTAATTTTTCTTTTGTATACTGAACCCAATTCAACCAAGGAGAATAAATTAGTCAAGTGAATCCATTTCTGAACACAGTTTGTTCTTTCTGGTGAGTGCACATGCCTGGTAGCAAAAATCTCTCTAAGAAAAAAAAAAGTGTCACTCTTACTTTACTCATGTTCTGGAACATATCCGCTAAATACTCAGATTTGAATGACCACAGTTTTTATTGTGCCATTCTTTCATATAAAGAAGACATTCTATGTCAGTGCTTCAGCTTGTAACTCAATCACACAGGCGCTTTTCAAGACACCCGTGAAAGAACACCTTTATACTTCCATATGCATTGTGTATACTTCTTATTTTGTCACATACTTTAAAACACTGTACAGAAGAGTCAAGTTTAGTAAAAGTAATACCTTTGTATTGTATCATTAAGTATATCCTTAATGAAACAAGTATTTGTTTTTGTCTTATTGTAAGTCTGTGATGGTAAAGAACATAATAACTACCAGCACCATTTGGTGCTACTACTGATATCTTGTCAAGATGCCCACAGTTTTATCCACCATTGGATTTGTGGTATCAGCACAATGTCAACAGAGTTAATCCAGGATAAATCAATAGATTAAATAAAAGTTATTCAACAGTGAATATTTCAGCAGCCCTGTGTTTGTTGTCAAGCATTCACATGAAAGATGATCTTTGCTGATGACTAGTTGGTACTGATATTAGACAAATATAAGCAAATCGATTCTTCCATTTACAAGGCAAAAGCACACTTTTGCAAAATACATGGGAATGCAGTCTTTATATTTCCATAAATCTGTAATTCAACAAGTTATTGTGTTGTTGGAAAGGGGCAGTGCTGTGAATCTTCTTGCTGACTTTTTATCCAGCAGATATTAACCAATTCAACTCTACAAGGTTTTATTGTCTTTTGGCTACTATATGTGATTCTCTAGCTAATATAATTCAATGACTTATCCTGTAAATTGTCTCAGGGATTTCTTCACTTCTAGTCCGAAAGAGGTAATCAATAACTTTGGCTTGTAGGAGTTCATTGTAGGTATGTCTAAAACATTTAGTCCTTTATCTTTGGATCTGTTTCTAATATATCTTGTTTAATTTTTCTTTTGTATACTGAACCCAATTCAACCAAGGAGAATAAATTAGTCAAGTGAATCCATTTCTGAACACAGTTTGTATTGCTAGCGAAAGAGTTTCTGCTCTTTTCCACTAAATTCATGTTGAATAAATTTTCAAAGAATGTTGGTTTGAAGCAGTTATAGGTTATAGATCTGCCAGTGTATTTACACCATAGGTCATCCCAGCAAACATGGATAGTGAAGATACCATTGTCCGGGACCAATAGTTAGCATAATGGCTATGTCACTGGACTCCCATGTAGTCGACCATGGTTTGAGTCCAGGACCTGGGGGCTTAAACTCACGCCAGGCGCATGTGTGTGTGTGCCTAAGATCCCGAGAGGAGAATGGAGGAGAAGGGATTATGGCGTGGCCATCCCCCCTAGGGATGCTTTCTATCTCTCTGTCTCTCTCTTTTTTTCTGGCAAGCGTATGCACCCTATAGCAAAAAAGATACCATTGTCCCAGAATTTAGGTTGGGATGTATGTTTTCCTCTAGTTTATGATCATGTTTTTGCTTTTTTTCTGTCTGTACTCACTGGGTCCCAAGTCCAGGATTGCAGTTGTCCAACCAGAATGAGAGAGCAGTTTCTGGCTACAGAACAAAGTCAGATCTCATATGTTGGTGATCTATCTCTATCAAAGTGACTTATCTAAAACAAGGCATGTGGTTAAAACCCAGTCTGATGCTGTCAACCTCAAGGTGAGATTTACTTGTATTAGTATGGCCTGTGAGAGATGGAGAGCACTTAGAAGCCATCTAATCCACTGGTAAATGGAAGTTCTAAATGCTGAAGTGGCTTGCCTGATTTCACTTGCTCGTTAATGGTGGGGTAGAGGCAACAAGTTAATACTCTGATAAATTTGCTCTAAATGACGGCAGATTTACACATTAACTTTTGGGGCAACTGACTACCATAGGAAGGACTACACTCTCTGGTTTAATTGCCACAATAACCAGAAAGATCATATTATATATTAAGGTAATAGTGACTCCATAATGAAAGGTAGGAGAGTAAATCTCATTGCCAAGCAGAAACACTCTAGAGATTTCCACCCTTGTTCACAGCTGGGATTTTATGGTGCTATGAAAGAAAAGCAACATACTAACCTAGTTTTTCTTTTTTTTTCTTTTTTGTTTCTCCATTTAGTAAGTTTTCTCTACCTTTAGTGTGGATAAAAATGATCATTCAGGGATGTGTGTAATTAATGGGGAATTTAAAGATAGTCAAGACAATTTTGCTAATAATCAGTATTTACTAATCTTGAAATCTAAGTCTCCTGTACTTCAGTATATTAAATATTTAACACATAAGAGTGTTTTCCAAACTAAATTTTGCATATAACTTTTAAAAACTGAAATAAGAATAAACGTTTTGAGGAAACCCTGAAAATTAATGCTTTCCATGCTAATATGTACTGTGTCCACTGCTGGTCTCAAAGCCAATTATTAAGTGTTCCATCATAATTGAATTTTTGTAAACTTCTACCTTTTACTCCTTTCTTTTTTTTTTTTAATCCAGCAAAATATCGGACTTGCTTGTCTCTACTCTGCCCTGTCCCAGAGCACTGGTTTTTGGAGCATTAAAATCCCAGTGAACTCTAACCCACCAGTCTAAGCCAACTTCTTGTAGTTTATTTTATATTTTTATACATAGCAACTCCTTCTCATCTCTTTCATGCCTGAAACTCACAACTGTCCCCTCTGGCCTCACTATAACTGCTTTTTCCTTCCTGGCAAACAGCCTCACTGAATTCTGGGTGGCAGGCATTGACTAGACTTCAATACAAATGCTCCTGTCGAAAATGGCACCAAGTTAGGTGAAGAACAAAGACTCTCTGGCTTCAAAGCAGAAGCTCCAGTTTCTGCACAGAAGGGGTTTCACACAACCTCGGTTAACAACAACAACCACCTCAGGGGAAGAAAAGGCCCGACTACAAAGAAATGCCAAACATGCAGTCATCAGTCCTTCCTTTCTTTCTCTGGCATGTTTAGCACAAAACCTGATCAGGAGAGCAGTTCTTTGATAATCGTTTGGACCATGACCGCTGTTAGTAGCACTTCTTCAACCCCATGTATCTCAGCAATTCATGGAGCGCTCTGTGCTCACCCAGGCTTAGAATGTGCAGTGCACACACACACACACACACACACACACACACACACACACCATAGAAGAGAATTGGTGGCCTAGAAAAAACTTCTGGCAACTTCCCAGAGATTACAGGCCAAGTCATATCTTTTCTTTCTTCTTTCTTTTCCTTTTTTTATATAATTGTCTTTTCTCTTCATTCTAGTCAATCACTCTTCTATAACTTACAGTAATTACAAGTGCATCTTCACCCTAATTAGCATGTTTTTGGGGAAAACAAAATCAAGAAGGGTGGGAAAGTAATGGTTGATTTCTATAGGAAAAAGAGACAGAAGGAAATTTTAAAGTAGTAAACAATGTTTAAGTGCTCCTTCCCACTGCCCCCTCCAACCAAAGAAGAGAATGAAAACAACTGTTCAGCTTGATATAGCCCTCATTCTAAACTAAAAGGGGGAACAATCCATTTGTGGAAAGAGGCAAACATTCAGTAAGTAAGCAAATCAGACCAATTCAATATGCTTAAAGTTACTCTCTTAAAGCTACTTCTCCCAATTTACAACATGATAGTTCTCGCTTCTCCCTCGACCTCTCTTTCATTTTCCTTCTTTTTCCTCTCCCACCTCAAATTTTCAAGCTCTTTATGTCGTCTCCATCCTCTCCAATCTCTGTTATCACAGAGGTGGATAGGAGCCAGGCGTAGCTGTGGTTCTTTGCCACGTCAGTAGCCACACCAGTTGTTGATGAAAATCTGGCACCGGGAGATGAGGCCATCTGTGGTGAAGTTTAAACCTATTTACCTCTCTGGCAAGCTGGTTGAAACCTTTCTTTCTCTGTATTCAGTGAGGCTGAAGATGACAAATGCAGTGGGATTAAAGCCACGGAATGAAGTTTGGGGCAAAACAATACCGTTCCCCAAAGACAGAGCTCATGATAGTTATTAGCTGCAAGGCTCAGCAAATCTTCAGTATTGGGAGATACGGCCAGGGGTCATGCCAGCTCTGGGTCTCTCCCTCTGAGCACTTGAAGGAGGCAGACAAGTGACCTGGACTCTGGATATCAGGATTTGCAAACTGAAGTCTGCCACTGCTTTTTAAAATGGTCTTGGAGTAATCCTGGGCTGCATTTTACAGTTTGAAGGGAGGAAACACCCTGTTTTAGAGAACCATTCTTAAATATAGCTAATGAGCTGTAGAAGAAAACCAGCTACACTTCTGACTCTTAACCAGGACTCCAATTACCTGAATCACATATTTGTGCCCAAAAAATTTTGGTTGGTTCCAGAAGTCTAATCAACCCTCAAAGCTACCAGTGAGGCAATTCAGATAAGCATGAAGAAAGCTCTGAAGTCAATGCCAAATGTTTTGGACAATGGCAGCAACCCTGGGTGAAGGCCAACTTACCATGATGCTAATAAAGCTTGAGCTTCTGGGCTTCTTTAGAGGCCCTGATGGGTATCCAAGCAATGCGTTTACATGTAAGTATTTATGTTGCAAAATTTAGAAAAAGAAAATATTTGAATCCAATGAACTGACTGCAATCTTTACAACTTCATTTCAACATTCTCTGTTTGATTTCCCCCCTCCTTCCTGTTGTACAGGGTTGGAACAATCCAGGGCAGTTGAGTTAGAGATATTTTCGTTGTGTTTGGTGGGATAGATTTATGAGGATCAGTCATTTCCACATATGGTTACTTCATGCTGGCCATCTTGGTATAGGAGAGGCTCCTAGGTACATGCCTATAGCCCAGTGTTCTGGCTTACCTGGTAACGGGACACAAGGAGGCAGGGCCAGAAGTTGACTCTCTGAAAGTATCCCATGATGCTTAGCTCTGGAAATATGTGTGTAGTGGAAGGGCAGCCACATTTGAAATGCATGGAGCCAGAGGCTGGTCTGTAGAATGGTCATGATGAAGATTAAGCAAGATTAAGTGTGTGATGGTGTTCATCAGTGTCTAGTATAACTCACTAGTAAAGAAAGGTCCTTTTCTTTCTTACTTGAAGGATCTCAGTAGCAGCATTATGAAAAGTGGATATCAGAATGCTTGAGAGAAAGCAATAGTCCTTGAAGCATACTATTTTAAAAAATATTTCTGTTACTTTTTTTGCCTATTTATTCTCAAAGAAAATTTAAAATTATTGAGGATCCTGGTATTTGGATTCCAGTTAATAGAGGTTCTCCCACTCTAAATGATTAAAAATTTAAAAGACTCTTAGGGTGCATTCTGGTAACATTAATAATGAGAATTAGGACCCTCCCAAATGCCACTGGTAAGAACCAAAGCCCATCTGATATTATTAACTGGCTCTTTGCTTTATTGATTGCTAGATTCTCAGGAGACAGAATATCTCTGGGCTTAATAATATATCGTTCCTGTCTCGGGACATAGGTGCTCAGTGGTGACTAATATGCCCCTCTGTTCTTTTTATCAGTTCCTGGTACATGGCCTCTATCCAGTCTGAGTTTTAAAGATGAAGTTGAAATGGACCACTTACTCTGCATTTGGTATCATTTCTAATGTCATGGCTGAAATCATCTCTAACTGGAGAGATAAAAGATAAAATGACACCTGAAACACTTCTCTCAGTTAATAAGCAATAGAGGGGCTAGAAACAAGTTTCTTCCCTGCAGAAAAAGGCCCATGCATTCCTGTACCCTGCCTAGTCTACCTTCTGTTTCCCTTTTTCTGCTTTCTTTTCCTTGTTGCACTGTCCAAAAGAAAAGAGGTGCCTCATTTAACTGAAAGCAAGTTCCCCCACATTGGACAGGCCGATCCTCATCCCTTCTAGCCCCGGCATCACCTTGGTGAAACTTCAAGAATGTGCTCATACACAAAAGAGAATTTGCTCTCCTGGGAAACTGCTCCCTCAGGGCCCCTTCAGGTTTGCCAGAGCCAGTTCAGAGTTCAGCAATCTTAGTTGTGCTTCAGGAGGTCAGACTGAGCTGAGGTTCAGGCTGTTAGGTATTAGTACCTAGGCGTGGGAGGCAGGAGAAACAGAGAGAGAGAGAGAGGCAAAGGGACCCCATGTGTTCCACAAATTGCCTCTCTCCTGCACCCACCCAGCCACGAGTGTATGAAATAATTCCTCCTTTGTCTGCCAGCTGGCTTTCAAAGCTATGGGGATGAGCCTGCTGGACCTGTCTGGGAAGCTTGTTAAACTGTGCGGAGTAAGTCAGGGAGAGGGAGGGGCGGGGAAAAGATTAAAGGGCGAATACAATCTGTGTGAGGCAGTGGCCCTGACTCTAAAGAAGCAGATGATCTAAGGAAAGGAAGAGCTTCCCTCTCAAACCAGAGACTGCATGCAATGCAAATGACCCCGTGTGCAGCTGCCTCTGGCAGGCAGCCACCCGCCTCCCAAAGAATAAAGTCAGAGCCAGAGCGACAATTCCCTCCTGAACCCTGAAGCTTAGTGACTTCAAACAAGAAAAAAGAAAAGTGACATGCTCCCTCCCTTTCCCCAGTGAACTCATCCATTCCCCAAATTGTGCTGATGACCTCATCATCTGCAGCTGTGTGCTCCAAACTCTCACCACCACCCCCCACCCCAGTCCCAAGGGATCACATCTGGTGTGGAGGCCTTGGTACCTAGGCTGCAACATCTGGAGATGACTGTCTGAAAGTGGAGTGTTTTGTAACCCTCCCTTCTCACCGATGCCCCCAAAGGGCAGGGATGTCTTCAGCAAATGTCTCCTTTAGGTGATAGCTCTCTGGACTTGGTGCAGTAGAGATTTGCAGAGGTCAGGGATGTCACAGTTAATGTTTCAGGTAGGTTTTCATTTTTCACCTTTGTATTCATGAGGGATCACAGACCTGACCTTAGAAATGATAGTGACCTTTTGAAGCCAATCCTACCTATGTTTGTTTTATAATTTGGCAAGGCCTCACTTGACAAAGATAATGTTTTATAGATATAGACATGAATATTGACCTCAATCAAGAAAATTAAACTGATGTTCAAAACTTTCATGATAAAAATGTCTATACTGAGTCAGCCCATGCCTGGTGGTTAAGGCAGGTGGATCTCACATGACTGACCATATCATTTGAAGCCTGGACTTGACAGTTTGAAAGATGTACCAAGAATTGGGACCAGCAGTTAGCACAATGGCTATGTCACTGGATTTCCATGTAGTCAACCGCGGTTTGCGTCCTGGACCCGGTGGCTTAAAACTCACACTGGGCGCGTGTGTGTGCATGCCCAAGATCCCAAGAAGAGAATGGAGAAGGGATTGTGGCATGGCCATTCCCCCTGGGGGGTGATTTCTCGCTTTCTGTCTCTCTGTCTCTGTCTGTCTGGCGAGCACACGCACCCTATAGCAAAAAACTCTCCAAAAAAAAAAAGAAAAAGAAAGATGTATCAGGAATGTGTATATGCATGCCCAAAATCCCAAATGGAGAAAAAGAGATTGCAGAATGACCATCCTTTCTCACTTTCCTTCTCTCTCTCTTTCTCTGTCTCTTGCTGGCAAGAGCTTGCCCCTCTGTCAAAAATAAATAAATAAATAAATATAGAAGTGGGTCAACCGGTGGCATGGTGGTTGAACAGCTGTATCCCACATGGTCAACTGCATGGTTCAAGTGCTGGAGCTGATGGCTTGAAAAAGACTCCAAATACATGTCCACATATGCCCAAAATCCTGAGAGGAGAATGAGAAGGGATTACATCATGGCCATTGCCCTTGAGAGGAGCTTTTTCACTTTCTCTCTCTCTCTCTCTCTCTCTCTCTCTCTCTCTCTCTCTCTCCAGTACGATTTCATGCCCTGTAGCAAACTTAAAAAAGAAAACAAAGTCTCTATATCTAGAAGAAAACATAAACTTAGAAAGAGGCCTCACCTTTACTATGAGGACTGATCCAAAAAACTTAGGAAATCAATCTGGCAATCTTTTGTATATCAAGGACCATAAAAAGTGCTTATATACTTCGATCCAGAAACTTCATTTCTAGGACAGTATCATACAGATAATATAGAAATTATCTAAACTATATTACAGTAAAAGGTTTTCACTGAAACAAGACATCCCACTTCCACCATACAAAACACTAAGAACCCTAATTAAACGTCCGGCAGTAGAAGAGCTGTGTAAATTGCGTTACATTGGTACTGTGGAATACTATGCAGTCATTTAAAAAATGGAAAACAGTTTATGATGCAATGTCTTGTTCATGTAATTCTAAAAACTATCAGAATATAAAATATGATTTCAACTTTATGTAAGATAGTGCCAGCCAGTGGCATGGAGGCTAAGGCAGCTAGGTCACCATGGCTGACTGCATGGTTTGAGTCCTGAACCTGGTGGCTTGAAAAAACATGGCAGGCATATATGCTTGTGTACTCAGAGTCCCAAGAGGAGAATGAAGGAAGTGGTATTGTGGTATAGCCATCCCTACTGGGGGGTACTTTCCCACTTTCTCTCTCTCTCTCCATATGTCTCTCTCTGGCAAGTGCACGTGCCCAGTAGCAAACTAAAACAAATTAAAAAGAAAACAAAACTAAATACAACATGTATATACATGGACAAAAGAATTTAAAATATATATACATAAACTCCAGAGTTATTTTTAGGAGAATATGGTATTACTGACAATCGTTTCTTGTTAATGAATTTCTGTGCTTTCAACTTTTCTTTTTTTTTGAGAGAGAGATTTTTGCTATAAGGTGCGTGCGCTCGTCAGACAGAGACAGAGAGACAGAAAGTGAGAAATCACCCCCCCCCCCGGGGGGATGGCCACGCCGCAATCCCTTCTCCTCCATTCTCTTCTCGGGATCTTGGGCACGCATGCACATGCGCTCGGCATGAGTTTTAAGCCACCGGGTCCGGAACTCGAACTGCGGTCGACTACATGGGAGTCCAGCGACATAGCCATTATGCTAACTGCTGGTCCCAGTGCTTTTAACTTTTCAAAAGTGAATATACCTTACCTTTTTTTTTAAGTTGTGCCATAGACAACACATGCTAGAGAGAGCGAGCGAGAAATCATCCCCCATGGGGGATGACCACACCACAGTCCCTTCTTCTCCATTCTCCTCTTGGGAGTTTGGGCATGCATGCACATGTGCCCTACGTGATTTTCAGGCACAGGGTCCAGGACTCAAACTGCGGTTGGCCATGTGGGAGTCTTAACAACTAGCGCATTTGGAGCCACACCCCTTGCTAGCCCCAAACATGTCTTATTTTCTTTTCTTTTTTTTTTTTTTTTTTTTTGAGAGAGATTTTCGCTATAGGGCGCGTGCGCTCGCCAGACAGACAGAGAGAGACATAGAGACAGAAAGCGAGAAATCACCCCCCAGGGGGGATGGTCACGCCGCAATCCCTTCTCCTCCATTCTCTTCTCGGGATCATGGGCACGCACGCACACGCGCCCGGCATGAGTTTTAAGCCACCGGGTCCGGGACGTGAACCGCGGTCGACTACGTGGGAGTCCAGCGACATAGCCATTACGCTAACTGCTGGTTCCCAACATGTCTTATTTTCATAGTTAGGGAAAAAAAAGTTTTAAAAGGGGGTGCAGGCTGGCTTTGTGGCCTAGTGGTTAGGGAACTGGATCTCACATAGCTGACTGTGCAGTTCAAATCCTAGGCCCAGCAACTTGAGAAACACAGCTGGCCCAAATCCTGAAAGGATGGAGACACAGAGGAAAAGGGATTGCAGAGTGACTATGCCCTATTTGAGAGTTGCTTTCTCCCTCTCTCTGTCTTTTTCTCTCTTCTGGCAAGCTCACGTGCTTTCTAGTAAATTATATAAAATAGAAAGAATCAAATCCTTTGCAGTTCTGTGTCCTTGGCAGGGTGCAATGAATTATAAACCTGGGGACTATAAACTAAAATGTGCAGGTATTTGATAGATAACATAAATGACTTAACTTGGTCTGACATAACAAGAGCAAACTGTAGGGGAGCTGATATCTAATTCCTTATTGTGTAGAAACACCGGTGGCTCAGAGTTGATAGATCTGATTTTCCTAGAGAACTCTTAAATCAACTTTTCGAAGTAAAATTTACTTTTTAAAAATGAATTCAATAAACTCACATTAAAAAAAAAAAAAAAACTTTTTAAAAATGAATTCAATAAACTCACATAAAAAAAAAAAACCACCAAAAAACTGAATATATTTGTTGGAAAACAAAATATCCAGCCTCCCAGGTACCCTTTTGACTTGTTAGGCAGTCCCAGTGTGGTCTTGTAGGGCCGTTCCTCAGTCTAGTGACTGCCAGGCATTTCACTTCTTTTCATTACTATTAGTAATGCCACATCGAAGAGCTTCCTGTGTCTGTCTTTTCACACCTAGGCAATTATCTCCTTAAGGTAAATTTTAAAGAGAGAGATTTCAGATCCACAAGGTATGGATATTACTGCCTTTCTTTTACCCTAGAAGGCATATAAGCTCACTGGAAAAAGGCAGAGAGAGAGAGAGAGAGAGAGAGAGAGAGAGAGAGAGGAGAGGGAAAGTGAGAAAGCACTTCCCCATGGGGAATGGCCACATTACTTTCCCTTCTCCTTCATCTCTCCCTCTTTTCAGGATTTTGAGCATCCACACACACATGCTCTGCATATTTTTCGAGCAGCCCAGTCTAGAAATTTAACCATGCAGTTGGCCATATGGGATCCAGTTGCATTAACCACCATGCCAAAGGGTGGTCCTGCATTGATTTTATTTTATGTATATATATGTGTATATATACACATATATATAGACACACACATACATACATACACACACATACACACACACACATATATATACATATATATACACACACACATATATATTGTAGATGGGCTAGTAATCATTTATCTCTCACATGTATTACACTTTTTAAAAGTTTGTCATTTATATTTTAACTTTTTAAAAAGCTTTTTGCCAGAGAGCATGTGTGCTTGCCAAAGAGAGAGACAGACAGACAGAGAGAAAGTGAGAATGCAATCACCATGGGGGATGATCACACACACAAATGTTTGGTGTGTTTGTCAAACTGCACGGTCAGCCATGTGGAATCCAGCTGCCTTAACCACTCACCCACCAGCTGGCCTTGTATTTTAAGTTTTTATAACGGGCTAAAATTTTAAATTGTTTTAACATCTGACATAAGAATATTTTAAGTGAGAAATTAATTTTGCTTAGGAGAATACCTTGAAGAGATACTTACATTTTAAACAATAAGGGTGCAATTTGTAAGAAAACTGAATAAAAGGAATAGTTAAACTCAGCTGGTAAATGTTAAACAAAAGACATGATAAAGAAAAACAAGCATTCTCGGGACCAGCAGATGGCATGGTGGTTAAGGTGCTGGACACTCCCACGCACTCCCACGTGACTGACCATTGTTCGAGTCTTGGACCTGGTGGCTTTCTTTCTCTCTCATTTTCTCTCTCTCTCTCTCTCTCTCTCTCTCTCTGTCTTTCTCTGGTCAAATTAACATAAAATGAATAAATATATAAAATTAAATAAGAATAATTCTTTAAAAAAAAGAAAAGCAAAGATTCTCATGATACATATAATTGATAAGAATTAGTATCAAGTATCAAAAAAACTTGCAAATTGAGGTAAAACGATAACCAATTAAAAAATAGGCAAAAGACTGATGAGACTTCGTCAAAGAAATACAAATGACCAACAAATATGTGAAAATTCCTTAAAACCTAATTAATGATCAGATAAATATACATTAAGACATCAATAAAAACACACTTATCAAATGTTTGCTGATACCAAATGTTTTTAAGGATGCCGAGTATCAGCAATCCTCATAAATTGCTGGTGAGACTGGGCAATCTTCTTAGAAAAATGCCTAGCATTGGCACACATATTCTGTGACCCAGAGAGATACATACAAAGACACACATACATATGTAAAATACACATTGTGTGTATGTGTGTGTACGTGTGTATTGAAAAAAATCATGTTTATTATACCAAGATCTATGCATCTATATCTATTGGGTTGTTAGAAAAGTCATGATGCATTTTTGCACAGAAAACAGAACAATATGTCATGACTTGTCAGACAACCCAATATATTGATATGTAGAGTAATATTCATTAAAGCATTGTTGGGACCAGCAGTTAGCATAATGGCTATGTCGCTGGACTCCCATGTAGTCAACCGCGGTTCGAGTCCTGGACCCAGTGGCTTAAACTCACGCCGGGCGCATGTGCATGCGTGCCCAAGATCCCAAGAGGAAAATGGAGGAGAAGGGATTGCGGTGTGGCCATCCCCCCCTGGGGGTGATTTCTCGCTTTCTGTCTCTCTGTCTGTCTGGCGAGCGCATGCGCCCTATAGCAAAAACCTCTCCAAAAAAAGAAAATTTTTCCAAACCAAAAATAACTCAAATAGCCAACAGTAAAACAAATTGTGACTTATGAAACTATATGGCTGTGTCCACTAACAAATTAAAGCGACATGTTCCAGCTTGGGTAAGTCTTATCAATGTGTGTTGGGCGAGAAAAGAGACACAAAGCATGTCCATATTGCTCCAGAAAATGTTCAAACCCCCCACCACCCCCCCACATTATGTGGTCTAGGAATGTATGCACAGGTAGCAAAACAACAAAGAAATACTACAGAGGATGGGATTGCTAACTATCTTCTATTGTTATTTCTAGTAGACAGAGTGATGGTTATGATAGAAGAAGTTGTGTCTGTGCACATGTGCGTGTCAGAAGGTCCTAACATGTCAATGATGTCTTGATCTATGTGTTTTCTATTTAAGTTTTATGCATTTTCTAGTGCATGTGATATTTAATAATAACATAGAAGTTTGAAGAGTTAGAAAGCACAGACGTGAGAATACAGAAATATGTAAAAATCTGTCTTATGAGAGGATGGGTAAGATAACACTAAAGAGTTAAAGCCTAGGGAACCAGTAGTTAGCGTAATGGCTATGTCGCTGGACTCCCACGTAGTCAACCGCAGTTCGCGTTCCGGACCCGGTGGCTTAAAACTCAGGCCGGGCGTGTGTGCGTGCGTGCCCAAGATCCCGAGAGGAGAATGGAGGAGAAGGGATTGCGGCGTGACCATCCCCCCTGGGGGGTGATTTCTCGCTTTCTGTCTCTATGTCTCTCTCTGCCTGTCTGGCGAGTGCACGCACCCTATAGCAAAAAACCTCTCCAAAAAAAAAAAAAGAGTTAAAGCCTGTAGGAAAGTATTATTACTTATTTATTCCAAGTGGTGAAGTGTACACAAGAGTTTTTAGGATAAAGTTATCCAATATGCTATTTGATATTGTTGCTATATCTCTTCTCAGTCTAAATCTTCAATACATTCTGTTAAACTTGAAATATTTTGAATGAGACTCTAGAGAAATTAAAGAAAACTAAACAAGTTAACATGAAAAATTGAAAGAAGTGTATGTGAATTTAGATGAAAGGTTTTTTTTTTTCCTTGAGAAAGGTGAAGAGTGGCCATTAAGAATGTGAGCTCCTCATGTGTACAGAAATATTAGAGAGGAGATGGAGTCCATGGATACTGATTGATGGCATAATTTTCTCTTCTTCCTTCTTCTTTATTCCATATAGAAATCTAAAACTTGTAGAAATCAAGTTTGTCAGTCTTTATTTTTTGGTTTCTGGTTTTCATGATATGCTTAGAAGATATTTTCTCATTTTTAAACATGTAGGAAAGAGGAAGTGTTCCATTTTGCTTTCCCAGAAAACAAGCTCATTCTTTCTTCTCTGATAATTCAGAATGCCTCATTCATTCATGTATTAAATTTTCATATTTATATATTTTCTATCCTCTTCCACTGATTTCGTTTTTGTGTTATTACTGTCTTTTTTGGGGGGGTGGGGTGGGGAGGAGGCTTTTGCTACAGGCCGTGTGGACTCACCAGAAAGACAGAGAGACAGAAAGCGAGAAATCACCCCCCCCGGGGTGGGGAGGATGACCACACTGCAATCCTTTATCCCCCATTCTCCTTTTGGGATCTTGGGCATGTACACACATGTACCTGGAGTGAGTTTAAGCTACTGGATCCGGGACTCAAACCGTGGTCAAGTACATTATGCCAACTGCTGATCCCATTATTACTGTCTTTTCGATTGCTATAATTCTCAGATAAATTTAGAAATCTGATAGCGGAAGCCTTTTTTGTCAGTATTTTCTTGGCACTTCTTCTTTGATTATTTTTTTCAAATATTGTTAGAGTCATTTTGCTCTGTTCTAAAACAAAATAAGACAAAACCAAAAAAAAAAATTAGGACTTTGAAAGGTAAGCCATTGAATTTACAGGTAATTTTCAATAGAGATATAAAGTATTCTTATTCAAGAACATGGTGTGTCAGGACCAGCAATTGGCGTAATGGCTATGTCACTGGACTCCCATGTAGTTGACCACGGTTCAAGTCCCAGACTCAGTGGCTTAAACTCATGGTGGGCACGTGTGCGTGCGTGCCCAAGATCCCAAGAGGAGAATGGAGGAGAAGGGATTGAGGCATGGTCATCACCTCTGGAGAGGGTGATTTCTCACTTTCTGTCTCTCTTTTTTGGGAAAGTCACAATGCCCTAAAAAAAAAAAAAAAAAACTCTCAAAAAAAAAAAAAGAACATGGTGAATCTAATTATTCAGTTATTTTTGTATGTTTCTTTTGGGTAATGCATTTTCTTTAATAGACATCCTAAATATTTATCATCTCTAAATAAACTATCCTGTTTATCGATTTTAACTAGTATTAGTCTTAGAACCCAGTTTTTTCTTTTTCTTTTTTCTTAAAGAATTATTTCATTTTATCTTTATTTATTTAAACTTGACCATAGAGGAATAATGTGAGAGAGAGGGAAAGTGACAAAGCAAGCCACCAGGTACAGGCCTTGAACCGTGGTCGGCCATGTAGGAGTCTAGCGCCCTTAACTACCACACCACCTACCTGCCCCCTTTCTTTTTTTTCTTTAAGTTACTATAGGGCTTTTGTGCTCACCAGAGACAGAGAGACAGTGTGGGAAAAGGAAAGAGAGAAAGTACTCACCAGAGGGGTGATCATACCACAATCCCTTCATCTCCAATCTCCTCTGAGGATGTTTGGGCATGCACACACATGAGCCCAACTGCCACAACAGACTTGCACTGCACGGTTGGCCACGCGGGATCCAGCGCCTTAACCACCAGGCCACTTGGCTGACCCAGGATATAATGTGATACACATCTGCTTATGTCTTGAAAGATTAGCTGCATTTCATTGGAGATGTTAGCTGGGCTTTACAGCACGTTACCTTTCTTTTCTTTTCTGTTTATTTGCCAGAGGGTGCATGTAGAGAGAAAGACAGGGGAGAGGGAGAAAGCACCCCCCCACACACACACACACATGTTTATCAGGCTGTCAGGGTTGGGATTTAAACTACCTTTTACCATGTGAGATCCTTCTCTCTAGACCACTAGGCCATGGGCCAGACTACATTATATTTTTTTCTGTTCAGTGGAAAGTCTTCCCAGGCACCGAGCAGTAGTCTTTGTTTTGGGTGGTGTGAGTTTTAAAGTTTCTTTCCTTGCTTTTCCATCTCTAAGTAGATATTTTAGTGTGAAGTTGTGGGGAATACCTAGGAAACTCTACCCAGGGACCATTTTAAAGAAGTCTGCTCACTGACTAACAAAAGAATTTCAAGGCATAATTTATGTGTCTTAGTGCTGTTCAGAGTTATAAATCCTGTCTTTTGCGTTCTTTATTCAAACACATTGCTGTCACCTTAATTGACAAATGCATCTAATATCCACGCACGTTTGATTTTTGAATGTCTATGATTTCAAGGTATACTCAATGTATGAAGTATGTGGCATGTTCTACCATCTGTCATTGCTGTTTTCATCAGACTAAACTAGAGCAGAGATCTTGTTACTTTTATTTAATTCTAACTTTAGTCCTTTTATGATAATCAAATGTCAATTGCTCAAGACCAGGAATGGAAAAGCACTATCGTGTGCCTGGAGGTTCTCGAAATAAAAGGTTGGGTAATTTATATTTTTAATATAAGTGATTTAGAGCCTGAGGCTTTGATCCAATTAAGTAGAGAATCAAATTAGTTGGAGATTAAATGAAGATGGAATGAGGGGAAGTCTTGCTGGCTCTTGAGTTTTATAAAGAAGGCTTGTTGGAATTTTGTGGTTCTCAACCAGGCTGCTCTTCAGAATTGCTTGAGGAGTCTTAAAAAATATGGATGCCCAGACCCTACCCCTAAAGATTTCAATTTAATTGTCCTGAAGGCAGCCCAGGTATTGGGTGCTAAGATGCAGTTGTGGTTAAAAAGAACATAGTTCTCAGGCTCCATTTAACTAAATGTCACTTAGGGGACTAGTTGGAAAATGTGGATTCTGGGACTCTTACCTCCATACTTTCTGATAAAAAGGTCTGAAATAGGGCTCAGGAATCTGCAGTTCTAACACAGGTCCCTATAGTTCTGATGTAAATGATTCCTGCTCTGCGGAAGAATGTGTCTTTATGACAGTCATGTTTTCTCTGCCCTCTGCCCCCAACACCATCTACCTTTAACTCAACTCTCAGAATACCCTTTTTAAAACACAGACCTTTCCCCAGTTCAAAATACGCACACTCCCATGGTCTACAAAACACAGCTTTATGTGGCTTTCAAGGCCTCCTTGACTCCAGCCTATGTCCACTTCTAAACCTCTTCCATTCCTTTCAAACCTCCTTTACATGCACATTGCATCCTCTCCTGAATTAACCTCCACCTGTTTATTTCAAAGACTTTCTTCCTTCCCACATTTACCCACTAAATCCTGTTTTCTAGCAGCTAGAAAGTCATCATTTCCATGAAACTTTGTTCGATCTTTTTAAATTAGTATCATTCATGTTTTCCCCCATGTGCCTATTGCAATTGAGCTGCATCTCTCTTATTTTGTTTGGTTTGACTGGACTTGTGCTGTGAAAAGCCGAATCTATCAGACCCCTCTGTGCATAGTAAGTATCTTCATTGACCAAGGCCAGGTTCCTCTAATATGTTTGATCAGTTTCCATAAGTATGTACATACCCTCATAAAATAAATCAGTCTTATATGCAGATGCTTTTAATTTGTATAAATTGTTTTGTGCTATGGACTTCACTGCTTTTTCACCTTGGATTTTTATGATCTATCCAAATTGCTAAAGTTAAACGAAATATATTGTTTTTATCTGCTGCATAGAATTTCTTAGGGGGATATTCACCACCACAGTTTGTCTCTTCCCTTCATAATAGATGTCCTGTTTGCCTTTACCTCTCTAGTGTCACAAAGAGGCCATGTTAAATGTTCTCTTAAGTGGCTCCTAGTGGAGCTGCACTAGAGTTTTCTGAAACACATACCAAAGAATAAGATTGCCCAGCCACAGGACATAAGTTGTCCTAGTCTCACCAGACACAGCAGCATGTTCTCCAGGCTGGCTGTGGGGTTGTACTTCTCTTCTGGTCTCAGGCATTCTTCTCTGGTGGTAGACTAACCCTTGGTGAGAATCGTGTCCCCATAAGTCTCCCTGACAAGGAAACTTATAAATGAACTCAAGATCTTTTTTTTTTTTCCTCCAGAGGGCACGCAAGCTTGGTAAAGAGAGACAGAGAGAGGGAAAGTGAGAAAGCACCCACTATGGGGAATGGTCATGCTGCAATCCCGTCTTTTCCATCTCTCTTTACAGGATTTTGAGCATATATGCGCACGTGCCTGGTGTGTTTTCTCAGCCAGGTCTGGGACTTGAACCAGACAGTCAGCTATGTGTGATCCAGCTATCCTAACCATCATGCCTTGATCTGGTCTGAACTCAAGATCTTGAGGTTGTAAGTGATCCTACAAAAACTCTTGGAAATATTTTTATGTCCACTAAGACAATAGGTATAAAAACTATATACTTCCCAATGATATTTTTCACACTAAAAGTAACAGTACTTATTTTTATGAGTGAAAATGAAAGAATTGAATATAAAAAAAAAAGTATCCTAAGAAAAAGTACTTTAGAAACTACAGTGACTACAAGTTCACTATGCCAAGTCTATGAGCTTGAATAACTCAAGAACCCTCAGTAGAGGGCTGTTGCTACTGGAAACCAAAATCTTCAAAAGTCAATTTTAAAATGTTAAAATTTTAGAGAAGGGGAAGTATTTTGGTGAGGGACTTCCTGTCACAGAATGAGCTCTTTGAGAATAGCAAGTATAGTCAACAGTTTCTGAGAACTTACTATATAATAAGCGCTGCACTAAGCAGTTTATTAAAATTATGTAGTCCTCATTAATCCTATGAAGTAGATACTATTTTTATCATCCATTTTAAAAGATGAAAACACTACGTCTTAGAGAATTTAATTTGCCAAAGTCATATAATTAATAAATATCAAAGCCAGGATTTTAACCGATTTGGTTTTTAGATTCTAGATTTCTAGCTTGTAACTGGTACAGAATAAAAGCACGGGTTTGGATTGAGGCAGACCAGATTCAAATTTTTGCTTTGGACATAACTTACTGGTTTCGTGATGCTAGGAAAATTATTTAATCTTTCTGAGCCTGACTTTTCTCATCTAGACAATGGGGCCAAGAATCCATGAAGTTCTGGGTTTAAATGAGAATAATATGTGACCTGTGTTAGATGTATCTGTTCTAAATGCCCATGAACAGATGAATGGATTGGAAAAGTGTGGCACATATACTCTATGGAATACTATTCAGCCATAGAAAACAAGACCCGGGCATTCGATCGAAAGTGGTCAAATATAGAAGATTTATTGCTGAGTGAAGCAAGTCAGGCTATGAAAGGAAAGTATTGTATGTCTCCACTTAGTATATACTGACTATCCACACTTTATGGTAGAGACAGAAAGATTGGAGGACATAAAAGCATTGAAAATATGGACACTGGAGACATAAAAGCATTGAAAATAGTTATGGACACTGGAAAGAGGGTGGGAAAGGAAAAGAAAACAGGGAAGAAAATTAGGGAGGGAAATAGAGAGGCAAGACATTTGTGGGACACAGTAATGGTTTATTACCTGTAGATGATATTGTGTATAGTACTCTTGACTGGTCTGGTCTGTGGTGTATTTTATATTGGGTAAATTCTATTTGCAAGCCAAATAAGATATAACAATGGAATCTATAAAATAATAATAAAATTTAAAAATTACTAAAAAAGATGTATAGTGAAGATTATTTCCTTATTAAATTTCATCTTCCCAGTTCTGGTATAGGCTAGATACTTATGTATTTATTAAGTAAATATAATAGATAATTAAAAATTTTCATTTACTACCTGAACTTTCACCAAGATTAATTTGCTAGGGCAAAGATCTGAGTGGGATGGGAAGGTGTATATCAGGGGGAGGGATTACCTAAAAGGATTACCTTGACAAGCCAGAGGCAAAACTAGTCTGTTTTACAGTTTCCTCAAAGATTGCCCTGGCTTCTGCCCCTTCTAAACATAGTCAGGGAGGGTTACCTGACTGACCCCCAGAAATGGAAAAACTAAGATGCCAATAGAGCCACCAGATACAAACTCATTGCCTCCACCAGGCCTCATGCAGGGAGCGTTGTGGGTTCAGACAACTATGAACCAATGCAAACTCTCCTAGGGAACTGCTTGAGAGGAAATTAATTAACCCCTGTCATGGCTTCCAAGTAGGAGACCAGGAATTAAGCTGTCAGTCCTCCTGGGTGCTGGAGTCAGCCCCATTCTGGCTGTCTTAGACTAAGTGAACTTCCTGTCTCTCCTCTCCCAGCTGCCTCAGATTGAGAATGCTGCTCTAAACAGGTAAGATGGGCATTCCCTTTCAGAGGCAGAATTGTGCAGTTGTTGCCACTTTTTTCTAGGGTTGGAAACTTGAGAGACACCTTTTCCAGTGGGTTCAGAATAAGCTACCCTTAGCTGAAGTACTGTGATTTGCAGAGACCTTGACAAAGTAGCTTTAGCTGTGGACACCAAGGAAACTGTTCAGCGATTGGGATTCTCTGGCATCTAAACCATTGTTAGCTCTCCCAAGAAAGGCTCATGCCATGTGAAATTCCATGTTGCTGAGAGCTCCACTTTAATGAGATTTTTCAGAGGGGATAGGGTAAATGGTCCATAAGAATCATTATGTCAGGTAGATTTCATGGTCTGGACAGATCTTACATTGCCCCCCACCCCCTTCTTTTTATTTAAAAATGTCCCCATAACCAATAGTAATTAAAAAAAACAAACAAACTAAAGTTCTTCTGGGAAGGTATTGATTTATTAATAGAAGCTACTGGTTTTCTATACAGATGGCCCCCAGGGACTTTCACTGCTTGGTTATGATGACTGGCTTTCCCCACTCAGCTTCCAGAGCTCCCAGCAGTTGATTTATCAACACAGGATGACAACTTCATTGTTGTTCTCGGGAAACATTGGCTCTTAAGAACTATTTGGGGTTTTAGGCAAGGAGGATGCCTTTGGGCGAGCTTTCTTGTACAGAGTAGTAAATCTACTTGAAAAATGCTGGATCTTTTGAAAATTGAGATAGAACCAACTCCATGCTTTCATCTATGCCAACCACCAAGGGAGTATGTTTCTTTCTGGAACTTTCTAAAAGCCAGTCAAGTAAAAATAAAGCCAATTTCTGGCCATCCAGGACTGTGGGAGTTTAACTTGGGTAACCCAGATGTTATCACATTCCCAGCTTATGTAAACAAAGGAATTCACATTAATATGAATAACTCAGATTTCCTACTTGTATTAATTTCCCAATGCTGCTGTAACAAGTTACTGCAAATGTGGTAGCTTAAAACAACATGCATTTATTCTTTTAGTGCTCTGGATGCTGGAAGCCTACCATCAGTTTCACTGGGCTAAAATAGAAGTGTCAGCAGAGTGGTTTCTTCAGAAGGCTCTGGGGGAGACTCTGTTTCTTTGCTTTTTCTACTTTCTAGAAGCCATCCCCATTCTTTGACTCATGGCCCTTTTTGTGTTGTTTGGACTTCTGTTGTCATGTATCCTACTCTTCTGACTCTCCTGCATTTCTTTTAAAAGGACCATCATGATTACATGAAGTCCACTTGAATAATTCAGGATATTCCCCCCATTTCAAGATCCTTAATTTAATAACATGTGCAAAGTCTCTTTTGCCATATAAACTAGTATTCACAGATCATGGGGAGTAGGATGTGGACAAAGCTGGGGGCAGGGGCTTGTTCTGTCTACCACACTACTCTTAAACCCCATTCGTTCAAGCAGGACCTTTGACTCCTACAATTATGACCGAAGTGTTTTTTGGAGTTCCTGAAAGGTACTCACGCACTCATGAGAGTTCCTACTGTTGAGACAGCCCACTCCTCAGAAAGGGAGCTCAGGAAGCCTCAGCAGGGTACCTGAGATGAACATGCCAAGGCTCTCAGGACTCCATTACCCAGCAGTGCTGGATTCCACCAAGGGAAGTGGGATTTGTTTCTGATTTGGTGGTAAACTTTGTCATGTGGACCACACAAAGCATTGTTTGTGGCAGGGATTCTACCAAGAATCTCTTGAAAATAGCTTCTGACTCTCACTCTCTCTCAACAAGGTTGGAAACCAATCCAAGGAGCCAGTTGGGAATCAGATATGACATGGTGCCAAACTAAGCCTCTTTGATGTGCCAGGTACCATGTCATTGCTGGGGATTCTGAGGTAAAGGGCAGTTTCACCTCCTGAGGACTTCTACAGCCTATCTATTAAGGCAGCCTCCTCACACTTCAATGAGCAGAAGAATTACTCGGGATCTTGTTAAAATGAAAATTTTGATTCAGCGGATCTGAAGTGGGTCTTGAGAGTCTGCATTTCCAACACTTTGAGTAACAAGGGTCTACAGGAGACTCACCATAAACATATGATTAATTATTGATATAGTCTGATAAGTGCTTTGACATGAAATGCTCTAATGTCATGAGCACATATAATTTCCTAGAGGAAATGATCTCTGGATAGTCTTCAAGTTTGAATGGAAACTTGCCAGGCAAAGAATTGGAGGGAAGAATATAAGGAGAGGCAACAGCACATACAAGGGGATGGAGACAAGAAAGTTCTAGAACTGCAAGACTTGGAGGATGACTGCCGCAGAGAGCTTAATGATGGAAGATGAGAATGTTGAAGTAAGCAATGTCAGTCTGATCACATAGGACCTTGTGCTCTAGGCTATGATGTTTGGATTTCATCAAGTTATCAATGGGGAGAAGAGACAGGAAAAAAAATCAAAGCACAGACATAATTATTTCTATTGCTCTCTGTTCTGAGAAACATCCACTTATTTTTGAATGGCCATTGATAGAGTTATTACATAAATTAAGGGAGACTTTGCTTTTAAAAAGTAACCTTATTTAGAATCCATTGGCATGTCAAGGAAACACCATACATGAGGTCAGCTAAGCTCTGCTCCATTGCAGAATGGTGGCAGGGGCTGGATGAGATTATGACACCTTGGAAATAAGTCTGGGTATGTAGAGAGGGTGGGAATGAGGGATGGGCAGGACCTGCTCTGCTGGTCCACAAGGGAGAGAACACTATTAAGGCCTTGCTTTCACATTGTGTCCCCTCATGTATTTTCCTCCTAGTCTTAATAGTAGTCAGGTCAAAATTTTACCTTTAAAACATTATCATAAAGCTGCCAGTCTTGGAGAGTGTGCATAGGCCCAGGACTCAGAACTTTTACCCAGGACAAGGTAAAGATGGGTCTCAGAAATGAGTCAGAAGCCAAATGTTCAAAACTAATCAAGTGGTTAGAGAAGATAAACAATAAATATGTCTTACTTAACCATTTTGTGTAAGAGTTTAAAGGGCAAGGACTGGTTTTATTCAATCATAACTGCAAAGCCTACTCAGACCTTACATATGGGGCCTGGTGTAAAACTAGTGCTCAGTACATCCAAGGTGAATGAATGCATGAGTGTGAGCATGCTTTTTTTTTTTCCAATTATGTTATTTTCATGTAAGATTTAGATTTTTCCCTCCCATTTCTATAATTTTTAGATTGTTTAAGAAGAACTTTGGGATCCAGTCTGTGTGGTGCAGTTGGTAGAATATGGGACTACAGAGCTGGAGGCCACATGCTGACTGTAGTTTGAATTTCTGGCTAGGTTGGCCTAAAAACATGCCAGGTGCCTACATACATGTCCAGTATCCTGGCAAGTCGAAGGACAGGAGGAAGAGGGTTTTGGCATACTGAGCCCTGTGGAGTGGTGCTTCTTTCCCTTCTTCTTTCTCTCTCCCATATGTAAACACACTCTATCATAAATTTTTTAAAGGTTGAAAAAAGAATCACCTTGTAAATAATTTTATTTTATTTTTTTATTTATTTCATTTATTTATTTTTTTAAGAGAGAGAGAAAGAAAGGAAACCACCAGGTCCAGGATTAGAACCATGATCGACATGTGGGAGTCCAGCATCCTTAACCATCATGCCATCTGCCAGCCCCTTGTGATCTATTTTAAAATGCAAATTTTTAGAATCCACTTCAGTAGAACAGAGATTAGGCTGAGTTATTATTTTCTTTTTTGAAAATTTACGTATTATTAATTGACAAATAAAAATTACATTTATATTTATTGTGAACAGTATGATGTTTTAAAATATGTATGTATTGCAGAATGACTAAATTAAGCTAATTAGCATAAGCATTACCTCATATATTTTTATAGTGAGAACACAGTGATTATCAAGAATTTAATACAGCATTAGTAACTATAGTTTCCATGTTACACAATAGACTTCTTAAACTTGTTTCTCTTCTCTAACTAAAATTTTAGACTTTGATCAGAATCAAACCTACCCTCACCCACTTGCCTGGTAGCCACCATTCTACTATGTACTTCTGAGTTCAATTTGTTTAGATTCCACATATAAGTAAGATCATGCAGTATTTGTCCTTCTGTGCCTGGCTTGTTTCACTTAACATAATGTCTTTCACATCCGTTTTTTTTTTTTTTTTTTTCAAATGATAAATTTCCCCCTTTGTAATGGCTGACTAATGTCCCACTGTGTGACATACCACATTGTCTTTTTATACCACATTGCCTTTTTTTCTTCCTTTTTTTGGGAAAGGTTTTAACTATAGGGCGCGTGCACTTGCCAGAGAGACAGAGAGAGACAGAGAAACAGAAAGTGAGAAATTACCCCCCAGGGGGATGGCCATGACCCAATCCCATCTCCTCAATTGTCCTCTTGGAATCTTGGGCACACATGCATATGCACGCAACGTGAGTTTAAGCCACTGGGTCCAGGACTAGAACTGTGACTGACTACATACATGGGTGTCCAGCGACGTAGCCATTACGCCATCTGCTGATCCCAGTTTTCTTTATCCAGTCATCCTGATAGATGCTTTGTTAATTCCATGTCTTGGCTATTGTGAATAGTGCTACAATGAACATGGGAGTGAAGACATCTCTTCAACATACTGCCTTCATCATTTCTTTGTATTTGTGCCCACTAGTGACATTGCTGGGTCATGTGGCAGTTTTATTTTTAATTTTTTGAGAAACTCCATACTGTTTTCTATACTGGTTATACTAATTTATATCACCATAAACATCCTCACCAACAGTTACTAAGCTTTGTCTTTTTGATAATAGCTCTTCTAATAAATGTAAGGTGAAATCTCATTGCATTTTAAATTTGCATATCCCTGATGATTAGTGATGAGCCTCTTTTATATATCTGTTGGTGATTCGTATGTCTTCCTTAGGGAAATGTATATACTCAGGTCAATTTGCATATCCCTGATGATTAGTGATGAGCATCTTTTATATATCTGTTGGTGATTTGTATGTCTTCCTTAGGGAAATGTCTATACTCAGGATTTTTGTCCATTAAATATATCAGATTACTTGTTTTCTTGCTATTGAGTTGTTTGAATTCTTTATATATTTTGGATATTAACCCCTTAGAAAATGTTCATTTTCCAGATATTTTCTCCTGTTTCATACTTGTATTTCTCCTAATCACTCTGTTGTTTTCTTTACTTCTTAGAAGATTTTTAGTTTGATGGGATGAGGTTTTATTTATTTTTATTTATTTATTTTTATTTTTATGTCTTGTGGTATATTGTGGCACCATGAATATTTTTAATAAATGCTTAGGCAAATTCTGATACAGGTAGTTCTAGGCTTGGATTTTGACAACCACTATTCTATACCCTTCTAAATCTTACATCTGGGACTGCTTGACTCCCTCAGAGCTTTCAAAATGCCAACAGGCAATCTAACTCTCTAAGAGGGATATTGCCTATTTCTGTATAGAACAATTTGGGGCCCATTGTTTCAATTTAGACTCATCTCAACTCTCTGAATTTCTTGTTTTTCTCACCCCTAATACAAAATGGGACACTTTATTATGGTTAACTTCTCCTGCCAGCTGTGCCAAATGCTTCTTGAAGTCAAGAATCAGTTATTATACTTGTGTATATTGATTTCAGATAGGCAGTGGCCAAAAATATATTGATATCCCCATGGAAAAGATAAGATATATGGATGACTGCAAGTATATTGTGTTGTGCTTTGTTGAACAAATGTAATCAATACATATTCATTTATGGTTTAGTATCATCTTAAAAGGAATTCTCCAATTATGCATGTGCCAAGTTCTTTCATCAAGTTTTGTTCAATAATTTTAAGCAATACTTAGAAACATGAACAACATATGTATCAGGTAATATTAGCACACAATTAAGATGTACCAAAATGTAAGTTTATTTATTTACTTTTTGCATATTTGAATTTAGTTTTGCTCTAATCCCCTAGCCTGTCCTAGAGTGCACACTTTGTTCTGTCTCATTTTATTATGCTGATTTTTTTCTAGGTAATTTAATGTTATCTTAGTCTCCATCCATTCACTTTCAGGTAAAGCACTGTCTTTCAGGACTTCCTCCACTTCCCTCTCTTCCTCCTTCCTTCCTTCCAGAAGACCTCTGTACACAGAGGGAAGTTTTCAGAAATGACATCATAGCCACAGGAGGTGAGCTCTCTAGCCTCTTTGTTCTTCTCCAAGCTCTGTTGGTGATGAAATGGGTCCCACCTGGCTACTGGGCATGGGCCCACATCTGCTGATGTTTGGAAATCCTACCATAGCCTACAGTTGTGAACTCATGTTCTGGGCCTCCTGTCCATGTGCCAGGCCACTTCATTCCCTTTTCCTCTTACTAGACTTCTTCCTGGGGACTTCTCCATCTCTAGTGTGCTCTGCTTAATCTGTAGGAAATGGGATATACTACCTCAGAACCATTATCCTGGAGATATTCCATGACTCTGTACCACAGGGCAATCTGTGAGTGATCATCTTATAGGCAAGCAAGGTACAAACTCTCTGGGTGCCAAGAGTTTTCTTCTACCTACTTAGGATTTCTATGGTTTTCTCTTTTAGCTATTCTAAACCTTGAGCTTCTAAATCCATATATTGGAAAATCTAGTGTGAGGCTGGAGGATGTCCCAGTAATTCTCTTCACCTAGCCAAAGTCTTTGAGAGAAAACCCAGTGATAGAAATGTGACTTCGAACACAGGCTGTCTAACCTCAAAGCTAGTCTTTTGATGTCATAATAGCGTGGTGCTCAATAAATGGGAGTTGTTCCGAGCATTCTCCTGAGAATTTTGGTTGCGAACATACCTATGGACTCACCTGAACTTCCTGAAGGAACTGTGAACGTATCAACTTCCTGGAAAAATGAGTTGTACCTGACACATCTCCCAGCACTTGTATCACATGAAAAAGCTTTCGAAGCATCAGCTGTTTCTCTGTTATGAGTGGCATCATATCCATGTCTCCAAGTGCCAAGAGCATGCCTTGTCACCAGTACTGAAACGACAGAAGCAAGGGTCCATGTCATCCTAGAAAAGTTCTGCTGTTTTTCCTCTGGGCATAAGTCTATTCTCTCCTAGCCATTTTTCATATTGAGCTTTCTATTTTGCAAAGGATAGCATCAGAGGGTGCATTCTTGAGGGGTGAGGTAAGGGGAGTCAGAGAAAGGAAACTCATAGCTAGCATTTGTCTCATTAAAATCTGTCAAAGCCAGAGGAACAGAAGGCAGCAAAGAGCGGCAATCAGATGTCACTAGCTTTCAGAATATGTTGACATGTGGGGAAGCAAACTGTAGTGACAACGTGCCCTTCAGCTGCCTTGGCTCTCAGCTAGTAGTAATAAAACCCTTTGCCGGGCACCCTAGAGAAGCAGACAGCAGTCTAGCACCCAAGGACAGGAGGTGCAAAGGACAGTTACAGCCTATGGGCTACAGGGCCCTTATAGTGACTTGTGGTCTTTTAAAAACACTTCTCTTTTGCCAAAATTATCTTAGAAAGGTTAGTGTGATTTTGTTTCTAAGACATGGAACTGGGTTCAATCTAAGCAGTTTAGATCTTCAACCTTTCTAGCTGTGCTTGTAAAGTAAAAGATATTTACACATGTATTAAAGAATAAACAGTACCTCATCGGTCCAGACTCTATACTTAATATTGGGTGCTGTAAATGTTAGAGTATTTTACTTAGAGTGGATGGAGTAGAATATTGGCTTGTGTAAAGGTAACAGGGTATAGTGGGAAAAACATGGACTCTTGATGCAGACAGATCAAGATTCCAATCCTGGCTCTCCACTTACTGAGAGTGGCTTGTTGAGAAATTGATGTAATTTTTTAGTGGGTCAATTTTCCTCACCTTCAAAGCAAAGATGCTCATTTCTTACTTTTAAGATTATTGTGAACATGTACACCATAGATAGTGTAATAGTGTACTGTATATGATGTAATGGGCACTCAGTGATGGCTATTCTTCTTGTCTTACATATTTTTCTTTACATTTTAGAATCACTTAATCATTTGCATTTTTGACTCAATTTATTTAATTCGTTACTCAACTGTAACTTAAAGGATCAATTTAGGACTTAGAGCTACTACAAGACAGAAATTGGTTCCCCAGTCTTTTTGTTTTATTAAATTTTGTTTATTTTAATTTACATTTAATCATTGTACATTTTTACAGCATACAACTTGAGTTCTCAAAGAGTAAATGCATTGCATGTCAAGCAAGTCAAAGATATTAGCATACACAATACCTTTCCATTCTCGTGTCTGTTGCTGTTCTTTTTTCCCCCCAGTCTCTTCCTCCCACCCCCAACTGCCTACCCCCTCCTATGCAGTTTATGGTATCTACCCTTGCTGTTTCTGCTATTATATTTTCCAATATTTCAGTTCCTGCCATAAAGTACAGACATTCTGTATATATTGAGCATGGCCATACAAAGCCTGTCTTTCATAGTCCAGCTTGCTTTGCTTAGCATTAAGTCTGTATTTATACACTTTGTATCAAGTGTACAAGATCTTATTTTTTTCATAGCTGAATAGTATTTCATAGTACATATGTGCCACACTTTTCCAATCCAGTCATCTGTTCTTGGGCACGAAGGTTGATTCCATATCTTAGCAATCATGAATAATGCTGCAATAAACAGGGATGTGCAAGTGTCTTTCCAACTGAGTGTTTTCCTGTCCTTAGGATATTTTTTGAGGAACCTCCATATTATTTTCTACAGAGGTTGTACTAATTTGCATTCCTACCAGCAGTGTAAGGGGGTTCCCCCTATCACCACACCCTCACCAGCACTTGTCATTATTTTTTTGATAATAGCCATTCTGAATGGGGTTAAAATGTACCTCATCGTGGTTTCGATTTGCATTTCCCTTATGATAAAAAGACATTATACATTTTATTCATATGCCTTTTGGCCATTTGTATGTCTTCTGTGGAACATTGTCTGTTAAGCTTGTTTGCTGACTTTTTTTTTTTTTTAACCTTTATTTTACTATAGGGCATGTACACTGGCCAGAGAGAGACAGAGAAAGAGGGAAAGTGAGAAACCACCTCCAGGGGAGTGGCTGCACTATAATCCCTTCTCCTCTATTCTTCTCTTGGGATTTTGGGCATATAGGCAGTTTTGCCCTGCATGAATTTTTAAGCTGCCAGGTCTGAGAATCTAACTGCCATCAGCCATGTGGGAGTCTAGTACCTTAACCACCATGCCACCGGCTGGCCCCTTGACTCGTTTAAGGACACTCATCACACAAACTGTGGTGTTGGCCATGTGGCAGGTAGTGCTTTAACTGCCTGCCACCCCTTGTTTGCTCACTTTTTAATGATATATTTTCATTTATTTGTGGGTAAGCTGCTCGAGTTCTCTGTATATGCTGGTTGTCAGTCCCTTATCTAAAACATAGTTAGTAAATATTCTCTCTCATTTGAGGCTTGCCTCATTGCTTGGATTGTTGTGTGTTCTTTCCTGCTCAAAAGCTTTTCAGCCTGATGTAGTTCCACTTGTCTATTTCGGGGATTATCGCCTCTGCTTTAAGGGTCTTATTTTTAAAAATCTTGTCCTACTCTAAGGTGTTCAAGAGTTTCCCCTATGCTTTCCACTAGTTTTCTTATAATTTGAGTCTTTACGTTTAGATCTTTGATCCATTTTGAGTTGACTTTTGTTAATGGTGAGAGATAGAGGTCTAGTTTCATTTTTCTGCAGGATAGTTAGTACATCCAGCACCATTTCCTGAAGAAGACTTTCTTTTCCCTATTGGGTTGTCTTGTGTCCTTTGTCAAAGGTCACTTGGCTGTATGTTTTTAGTTGGCACTTCATATTTTCCCAAAGGATTTTGGGGTTTTTTTTTTTTTTTTTTTTTTTTTTTTTTTTTTTTTATTCTGTTCCATTGGTCTATGTGCCTGTTTTTCTGCCAGTACCATCCTGTTTTGGCTCTCACAGTTCTAGATATATCTTGAGGTCAGGTAGTGAGACGCCTCCTACTTTATTCTCTTTGCAGAGTATTGCCTTGGTGATAAAAGGGGACTTTTATGATTCCAGAAAAATTTATGACTTTTTTCTAATTCTGAGAAGAATGTCTCTGATAATTTGGTCAGAAATACATTGAATTTGTTTATTAAGTTGGGTAGAATTGATGTGTTGATTACACTAATTCTTCCAATCCAAAAATATGGGGTGTCTTTCCACTTTCGTGTATCATGCTCAATTTCTTTTTTTTTTTTTTCATAGTTTTCCTCATAAAGGTCTTTCACCTTTCTGGTTATGTTTATTCCTACGTTTATTCCTAGGCATCTTACTTTATTGGTTGCTATTGAAAATGGGAACGCTTTCTTCAATTTTACCTCAGTTTTCGTCATTGCTTTTTTTGCTGTTGTTTGTTTTGTTTTGTTTTGCCAGAAGACACATGTGCTTATAGTGGGGTTGGGGGAAAGAATGAGAGAAGAAAAGTCAAAAGTACCCTTCATGGGAGACTGTCATGCTGCAATCTCTTCTCCCTCTCTCCCTCCTTTTGGAAATCTGGGCATACACACACATATGCCTGTCATGTTTTTCAACTTGTATTGCATAGTCAGCCATTTGAGACCCAGCTGCCTTAATAGACTGAGAGCTTATTCTTTTTTTTTTTTTTTTTTTTTTGCGAAATTTTCCACAAGGGCGGGTGAACAAATCCTTTTAGTATTATATAATGTCTTTTTGTCTCTACTTATACCTTTCACCTTAAAGTCTATTGTATCTGATATCAATATTGAAACTCCAACCTCTTTTGGGTTTCTTTTTTGCATGGAATATCTTTTTCCCTGCCCTCCACTTTCAGTCTATGAATGTCTTTATCAGGGAAGACTGTTTCTTGTAAGCAGCATATGGATGATTTCTGTTTTTATATCCATTCAGCCAGTCTGTGTCTTTTAATGGGAGAATTTAATCCATGCACATTCAATATTATTGATGTTTGCGGGCTTATCCCTGTCAATTAGTTAGCCTTTTTCTCAGCTGTTTTTTTGTTGTCCTATTTATGTTTGTCTCTCTTTAGTTATTCTGATACAGTACTCCCCTCAGTACTTGTAGAGCTGGTCTATTATCGGTGAATTCTTTCAGTTTTTGTTTATATGTGAATACTTTTATTTATTCTTCCAATTTGAAAGATACAGTATTCTTGGTTGAAATTGTTTTTCTTTTAATGTTTTGAATACATCTTCCCATTTTTTTCATTGTTTTTATTGTTTCAGTTGAGAGTTCTGACATTAGCCTAATGGAATAACTTTTTTTTCCTTTTTTTGGAGAGATTTTCGCTATAGGGCGCGTGCGCTCGCCAGACAGACAGAGAGAGACATAGAGACAGAAAGCGAGAAATCACCCCCCAGGGGGGATGGTCACGCCGCAATCCCTTCTCCTCCATTTTTCTCTCGGGATCTTGGGCATGCACGCACACGGGCCCGGCGTGAGTTCTAAGCCACCGGGTCCGGGACGCGAACCGCGGTCGACTACGTGGGAGTCCAGCGACATAGCCATTACGCTAACTGCTGGTTCCCTGAGATCTTATTCTTTAGGTGCCTGAAACACCACTCACTTCCTTTCAAGACTTGATAAGTTCATTCAACCAGGGTCAGTAGCTCTACCTGAAATCCTACTCCTAAAGAACATGGGTCATTTGACTGCTCCAACCTGTCTGCTCCAACTAGGTATTGTTCTGTTGTGACAGAGAAGACAAACAGGTCCTGGAAGAGAAATAGTTTAGAGAAAGAAAATTAATATTTCCTTCTAGAGGGTGAGCAAGGAAAAAGGTGATGTAAATATAGTAGTAACAAAGCTTTTCATGAACATTTAAAAAAATGAGTCAGGAAACCTGGTGTGATAAGGTTTTTTATTTTTGAAGTTTGAGTAAGAAGTCTTATAAAAATGTAAAATAGTAGAGTCTTGGGAAAGTCATGACTATTCAAAAATAAGTCATAACTTCCCCGACAGCCCAATAAGTTCATACATGTGAATTTAACAAATGGTCTTTATTATAAAGAACAATAAGTAAAAGCATACCACTTTGCAGAACTAAGTAAAAATAGTTATCTGTTAAATTAATATAGTTGTATATTGGCTAACAATAGGAAAAATTTGGAAAAATGTGTTGTTAGGTGATTTTTATCATTGTATACACACTACAGAGTATCTTACACAAACCTAGATGGTATAGCTTACTACACACTTAGGCTATGTGGGATAGTCATTTCTCCTCACAGGACCACTGTCCTGAATGCGGTCTACCATTGACCAAAATGTCATTATACAGTGCTTGACTGTATTTGCTATGAAAATATGTGGTGAAAATAACCATGCTAATTGTTCAAAAAAGATATTTCTGTGCATCAGGGACTCTTTAAATAGCATATTTATTTCCTTAAAGTGAATATACATTTTTCTTTAGTGTCTGAGCATATTGCATGAAATTTATTTAGTATCAAAAGTTGAAATTCTGGGCTCTCAAGCTAAATATCATCTTGTTTTTCCTTCCTCTTGATTAACATGAATTTGTTGTTGTTGTCACATTACCAGATCAAACTAGTAGAGGCAGAAACAGTTAAAACCCAGGTTAAATAAGCATAAGCAAGAAAGAGCAGTGTATTGGAGATAATGTGGATTGTCTCTCATGAATGATGTAACAGTGGGAAAAGCAAGCCGTAAAAGGGCAGGCTTGCAGCTGAGCCTTGGGAACAACCACAGCTAGAGACTTACGCGATCACCAGCCAAGGTGTCCCTCTTTGACTTTTATCTGCTACTGACTTTCTCGCACTTGCCGTGTGTCTTCCATGAAGTGGGAAATATGGCTGCCCTGGCACTTCCTGAGCCTCACAGTCCATTCTTCCATCACCCTATAAGGCTTAGTGCTCCTTTCCATCTGGCTGAAGAAATCTGGAGGGGTCATTTTGAATGGACCACTTGGGTCAGATACTGTTCTCCCCATACTCCACAACTCCATGTGCCACCCTGGCCAAGGTTCAGTCAGTCATGATCAGGGCCAGGAAACAATGGCAGCTCCCCAATGCAGGGCAGTGGTTCTAGGCAGTAAGATCAAAAAGTATATAGTCCAGACAGTAATAGTTCTTTAAACGAATATCAGATTGTCAGTGCTGAAGGCACAGAATGCTGGGGCTATTTGACCTGAATTCGAATCCTGGCTCCTTGACTACTACCAGGGACCATGGACAAGTTGCTTAGTTTCTTTGGGCCTTTGTTACTCGTAAAATGGGGATGAAGTATGAGGTTAGGTAAAGATTACCTAAATTAGTACATATAAAGCAGGCTTAGAAGAGATTTTTTATACCTATGAAGTGCTGATAAAAATAGGAGGAACAATAGCTAGTAAAGAATTTCTCCCCAATTTTCTCTGGTTCTATATCTTCTCCACTTACCTCTCACTTTAGATAACTGTTACAAGTTTGAAACATATTTTTCCAAATTTTAAAGTTTGTATTCATAAATATATATATGTGTGTGTTTGTGTATGTATATATATATATATATATATATATAGTAGCTTTATTTCTAAATTTTGCAGTACACTTTTCTTTTCATTTAGCATCATTCAATATTAATACATTATAGATCAAGACTTCTATTTTTTCAAACTGTTGAGGAAAAAATAGACATAATAGTTGATGTTTATATACAAAGTAGACCTAAGATCCATAGTCATCAATGTCTACTAATTACCTCACTTATATCCCTTGTTGAATTACTGCAAACAAAATTTAAGCAAGTTCCTCAGTGACTATGGCTGGCACTTTTTATCTACGAGATAGTGCAATGTGTTCTCAAAGCCACTGCTGTTTCCAGACCTTTTCATAGTTTATGTTTAGCGAGGGTGATTACAGGAAATTATTTTAATGACTTCTTTCCTGAAAGAGACTTATTATTCTTCAAAATCTTTATTGACATCTCTTTTTATACTTGAAATTTCAGTTAAGAGTATTCTCTGATTCACATGCTGTTGATTCTTTCTCTGTGGTTAGTATTTACCATCTGATTTATCTAACTGAAATCACAGCCATAATTTTATAAAACACAAATCATTTGACCTTTTCCAGTAAAATGAACTAAAACAGAAGATACCATTACTCTCAAAGACATGACTCATTTGGAGCAGAATGGAAGAAAAGACTCACTATTCCATTTTTGAGGTTCTTATTTGATCATCTGGCAAGTTTGAGCTTTACTGAAGCTTTCCCATAGAAGCACAACCAAAAACCTGAAAAATCTAGCTTTTAACAAATTACCTGTAAGATAAAAATGAAAAAGCCCAAATGCTGTTACAGTTTCATGGAAGCAGGTAACTTGTCAATGCCTCTCTATTCCTCACCTCAGTGGGTCCTCACTTTATCATGCTGCCTTTCCACAACCTCTATGTCCTTCCTAGTTCAGCTCACATCTTCTCCATCATTTCTTCTCTGACTCTTCCAAACTTTAGTTCCTCTCTAATTCATTAAAGATTCTCAAGTTCCTAGTCCAATTAATTCATCCCTTCATCCTTTCATTCACTTAGTTATTTATCCAATAAAAGGTCTTGGAATACGAAAGTCATACTTTTCAACCTAAAAGAACTTGCTTTTTAGTTAGATTATCATGAGAAAGTAATAAGATATGGGCCAGGCTCATAATTTAGTGATTAAGGGAGAAAGATCCCACATGGCTGACTGTAGTTCAAATCTTAGTCCCAGTGGCTTGAAAACCACACTGGGCACATACAAATCCTGAGTTTTAAGGCTTTCTGTTTGTCGCTTGCTTTAAGAAAAGCACGATTCTTTGTCTGTAAGCCACAGTGAGCACTTTGAGGATTTGTAGGGTATCTCACATTGTATTTAAAGTTACATAATAATTTCTTTACATACATCTCTTTTTTATTTTTAAATTTGGTAAAATATACATAGCATAATATTTATCATTTTAGCTATCTGTATCAGTTCACTAGCGTTAGATACATTCATAATATCATGTAACCATCAGCATTATCTATGCTTAAAACTTTTCAATATCTCAGTACCAACTAAGCACTAACTCCCATTCCTCTGTCCCCTCAGTCACTAGTAACATTTCTACTTTCTGACTCTATGAATTTGCCTATTCTAGGGATCTCATCTAAGTGCAAACTTTATTTCATTCCTTTTTATGACTGAGTGATGTTCCATTATATATATAAAATACATATTCATCTGCTGATGCATACTTGAGTCGTTCCATCTTTGGCTATTATGAATAATGCTGCTATGAACATTAGTGAACAGATATCTGTTTCAGCCCTTGATTTCAACTTTTTCTTTTAGGATGTATGCCTGGGAGTAAAATTGCTAGATTGTATGGAGTTTACCACTTTCTGAGGAGCTGCCAGATTGTTTCCCACTAGCAATACACGAAAGCTCCAATTTCTCCACATCCTTGCCAACACTTGTTATCTTTATTTTATTAAATTTAATCAACTAATTAGTTTATTTATTTATCTAGACAGAGTCTCACTCTGACAGGATCCTTTGGCCTCAGCCTCTGGGCCTACAGGCAGGTACCACTACACCTTACTCTGTTTTAGACAGAGTCTATGTTGTCCAGCCTTAAAACTCAGCTTGCAGTCCTCCTGCCTCAGTCTCTGGAGTCACTGGGATTAGAGTTTCATGGCCACCACATCTAGCCTCTAAGTCAGGTCAGGACAGAAACCCAGGTTTCCCATGTGATCTGAGCCTAGGGAACATGGCATCTCAGCAGTACATGCCACCATTGCTGTCCTCCCTTCATGTTCTTATGAAATTATCCTATTGGCAAATGTTATCTCATTGGAGTTTTTATTTGTATTTTCTGAATGATTTATGATATCAAACATCTTTTCATTGGCCATTTGTTAAAAAAAAAAAAAGGCTGTTGAAGTCCTTCACCCATTATTTTTTATTTTAGAGAATTTTTAGTCATCTTGTGCTTAAAAATCTAAAAAAAAATTAAAAAAATATCTATACAAACCCTGTTTAATCTCCAATTTTCTAGTAACTCTCAGACTTTTTAGTCTCAGCACACTTTACACTCTTGCAAATAAATTAGCACCCTAGGGAATTTGTTAATGTAATATCTACCAGCATTTACAACACTGGAAAATTCAAATAGAATTTAATTTTTTTTATTTCTAATTTTTTTTGAGATTTCATTTTATAAAATTTTCATTTGATCATTTTACATTTCTTTTCAGCATACAATAGAGATTCACAAAGCATGGATGCATTGCATGTTGAACAAGTTAAAGACGTTATTGTATGCAATGCCTTTTTATTCTTTTTATTTTATTATTAATTTATTTTATACATTCAATCACTGTACATCATTACAGCTTGTAAAATGAATTTACCCAACATGAACACACTTCCCAGTAGTCCAGTTGAAGACATCATACACATGATCAACAGACAATCCTCCATTACTATATCCTTCAAATGTCTTGACTCTCTATTTTTCTCCTTGATTCCTTTCCTCTCACTCTCCCTCATCTTTCACCCTCGTCCCACACTGTCTCCAGTATCTGTAACTGTTTTCCATGCTTCTATATCCTCTAATCTTTCAGTTTCTGCCATAGAGTATGGACGGTCAGTATGTATTAAGTGGAGACATATAATGTCTGTCATAACCTGGCTTACTTCACTCAGTAGTAAATTTTCCATATTCATCCACTTTCTATCAAATACCAGGGTCATGTTGTTTTTTATGACTGAGTAGTATACCACAGTGTATATGTGCCACACTTTTGCAATCCATTCATCTGTTCATGGACATTTGGGTTGGTTCCATGTCTTAGCTATTGTGACTAATAAACATAGATGTGCTAGCACTTTTCTGACTGAGCGATCTCCTGTCTTTTGGGTAAATACCCAGAAGTGGGATTGCTGGATCAGATGGTAGTTCTATTTGTAGGTCTTTGAAGAACCTCCATATTGCTCTCCACAGTGGCTGTACCAATTTACATTCCCACCAACAGTGTAGAGGAGTTCCCCTTTCACTACATACACCCTTGCCAAACTTACCTTTTTTTTTTTTTTTTTTTAATCTTAGCCATTCTGAATGGGGTTAGGTGGTATCTCATTGTGTTTTGTTTTGTTTTGTTTTTGAGAGTTTTTTTCTTTGCTATAGGGCGCGTGAGATTGCCTGAAAGACAGAGAGAGACAGAAAGACAGAAAGCGAGAAATCACCCCTCGGGGGGGCTGACCATGTCACAATCCCTTCTCCTCCATTCTCCTTTTGGGATCTTGGGCATGCACGCACATGCACCCGGCATGAGTTTTAAGCCACTGTGTCCGGTACTCGAACCACGGTCGGCTACATGGTAGTTCAGCAACATAGCCATGGTCCCTCATTGTGGTTTTGAGTTTCATCTTTCTTATGATAAGGAATGTTGAACATTTTTTCTTTTCATATGCTTTTTGGTTGTTAGTATGTCTTCCTTAGAGAGTTGCTTGCTCAACACATTTTCCCATCTTTTAATTCAGTTTTTCTTTTTTTTTTTTCTGGGTAAGCCATTTGAGTTCCCTATGTATTCTGACCTTTACCGATTTTTGAGTTGGATTATTTGTTTTTTGGTGATTGTTGGTGAGTCATAGTTTTTTTATGTATTCTAGATATGAATTCATTACTATTATATGATTTGCAAATATTTTTCATTCCATAGGTTTTTGAGCTATCTTTTTTTTGTTTTTGAGCTATCTTGATAGTGTGTCTTCATACACAAATGTTTTTAATTTTGATGAATTCCAATTTACCTCTATTTTCTTCTACTTCTTGTTCTCTTGCTGTCATATTCCATATATTCCTTTTTAAGCTTTTTATATTGAGATGATTTTAAATGTATAGAAAAGCTGAAATAATTATACAGAGGACTCCCTTATAGCCTTTATCAAATTGACTAGATTTTTAGCATTTTGCTTCTTTTGTTTTTATCTATCTAACTAATCTAGATAGAGACAGACATACATAGATGATAGATATGTAGATAGACAAATAGACATGCACATTATATATATATATATGTGTATATATATGTGTGTGTATATATGTATATTTACACATGTGTATATATATACACGTATATATGTGTATATATATACACGTGTATATATGTACACACACACACACACACACATATATATATAATACATTTTTATACCATTTGAGAGTAGGTTGCATCCTCTGCCTATCTACCTACATAATCACAGATTTGAACTGATATCAATTCCAGTCAAACCTACAGTATTCTTTTTGCCTTTCTCCATTCCATATTTATATTGTTCTCCTCCACAGTAAGAACTTCAGCTCCCAAGAACATAAACACATTTAATAATTTTCTCAGTCCCCCAAGATACAAAAACTTATTTTAAAATTGCTACATAGATATACCACTATCAAAACAAAGCTAAGGAAAACAGTCCAAGAGTTGTTTGCTATTCTTTTTTATTTTCTTCCTAGATTTAGGATACATAGTCAAAATATTGTGTTCAAGGGAACCAGCAGTTAGCGTAATGGCTATGTTGCTGGACTCCCACGTAGTCGACCGCTGTTCGTGTCCCGGACCCGGTGGCTTAAAACTCATGCCGGGCGCGTGTGCGTGCGTGCCCAAGATCCCGAGAGGAGAATGGAGGAGAAGGGATTGCGGCGTGACGATCCCCCCTGGGGGGTGATTTCTCGCTTTCTGTCTCTATGTCTCTCTCTGTCTGGCGAGCGCACGCGCCCTACAGTGAAAATCTCTCCCCCCCCAAAAAAAATATTGTGTTCAAAAGTTAATTAAATTTATTCTTTTCTTTTTATGTTTCACATTATTAATGTCTTAGTATTTCCTGAGCTGTAATTATGCTATACATAGGTGTTTACTATGTCACCTGGTACATAGGCACTGATAATTGTTATATTATTGATAATTGCAGACATTAGAATTACAAAGTGTCCTTTGCTTTTTAAAAATGCATTTTGGTCTGATTTCTTCATTATCTGATAATGAAATCTTTGATATCTATTAAGACTGTGATTGCTTATGGTTTTTATTATCTAGTAAGTCATTGTCTATTTCCTTATTTTGCCTTCTTTAATTCCTTTATTTAAGGTATGAATCTCTCGTACTCAAGATAGAGTTATATTTTGCTTTATGCGACAATATGAAAATATTTTCTTTTAAGAAAGAAAGTTAATCCTATTCACTTTTATTATTATTACTGATATTCATGCTTCAATTCTACCATATTATTAATTGCTATGCATGTTTTCTCAGATGGTATGACTTCTTATATTTAAAATTTTGTTTTTGTACTTACAAATGTTTATATTTTTGTTACATTTGTGGTTTTATACATACATATACATGTATGTACATATTTCTCACTTTTTTTCTCTCTTTCTGATTGAGAAAAATTGCACATGCCATAGACAAGAGAAAACAAAGAACTTTACAAGGATAAATTAGATTAATCATAGTTCAATTTCCTTGGATATGTGATGGGCCTTTTCAATATATAGACTCAAGTGTTCTTTTATTTCTGTAAAGTTTTACTTACAGTTTTTGAGTTATAGTTTTTGAGTATTCACTCTGCTCCTTAGTTTGTGTTTTCTTCTGCAGAATCTCCAGTTATATGGAGTTATATTATATGTTTTAGACTTTTGGGGCCTCATCTTTTCTCAAATCACTTTTAATTCCTTTTTTCTCATTTTTATTCTCTCAGTTATCTCCTGATCTTTCTTCAATACCTCTATCTTAGTCTGTTAAGGCTGCTATAACAAAACACTATGGACTGGATAATTTATAAGCAACAGAATTATACAATAATTTTTATAGTGCTGGAAACTGAGAAGCCCAATATCAAGGCATTGGTAGTTTTGGTATCTAGTCAGAACACCATTCTTCATGGATGGTGTATTCTACATTTCCTCATATGAAAAAAGGGGTGGAAGGGGCCAATAGGCTTTCTGTAGTCCTCTTATAAGGGCATTAATCTCACTTATGAGGGTCATATCTTTATGACCAAATTATTTCCCAAAGGCTCTGCCTCCTATCACCATCATCTTTTTATTTCATTTTTCCTAGTTTTTCCTATGTCCATCTGTAGCTTTTAAATTTCTGATCCTATAAATTAAATCACTGTAAATGTTTGCTTAAGGATATTTAATTTGCTTTGATGATCAGTTACAGTTTTCTTCTGCCTTATTCTTTATTGAGGGAGAATTTGCTACTGAAATACATGTTTTTGTTACCTTGTTTCCTAGTACTATTTGCCTAGTACTAGATTGCCTTTTTAGATCTTATCCTAGGTCTTTTGTGGACAAGGTTTTTTTAGTTTTAAGAATTCTCTCTTCCTTAGTATCAGGAAGTGCAGTTTCTCTCATAGATGAACAGAAAGTGATGAGAAAAGAGAAAGGGGATGGTGTATCTTACTCCTCTATGTCTGTAGGATTAATGATGTCTTTTTCCTTCTTATTTCTCTCTTTTTCTTCACTGCCAACTTTCCAAGGGTACTGTATTGTAATTATTTGTTTCTCTATCAAAAGCCATGTTCTCCAGGATGTCACCTCCACTATCTCTCGTTCCAAATGCCTTTCCTATAGGCATAGTTATGAAATATCAAGTTCCCAGATCTGTGTTCAATATTAAGCAATTAATGTCAGACTATTTTAAGTTTGTGGTATTTTCAGGTAATGCAAAATGTATGGATCATGTGGTTTTATTTATTCTCTCTTGTTGATCATATTGTTTGTGTTGAGATTAGATTCAGGTGGCCATAGTTAGTCTTAATAGAAAACACTCAGTTTAACACATGTATTGCATTTGTGTTTCTTCCGTGTCTTCTCCAGTTATTTATCAAAGTAGTGAGTACTCAGTGGGCACCCAAAAAGGGAACTGATATATGGAAATTATAAAAAATAGTTTAAAAACAATTTGTTTTATTGCTTTACATAAAAGTGGTCGTGGCTTTAGTAAACATCCTAATTTTAGACCAGTAATTTCTCATAACAGTCACTCTTAATTAGAAAACCAGCTATAATTTTGAATCTGGGTGAGTAGAAACATTTCTTCCCTTTAATCTTACATCCTTGTGTTACTGACTTGGGAAAAATGTTAATTGATATATTGCCATACTTTAGCAATAGTTGCCTTTAAATAGAAGTGATATTCTTATACTTAGTGCTAAGGTAACAGTGCAAGAGGCCAAGACTCTCGTGACACAGATAAACTCCAGACATTAATGGAGGACTCAACAGCTGAAGTAGCTTATGGAGGATTCAGGATAAACAAGAAAAATCAGTATGATGCCACTGTATAACTAAAAAGATTGTTTCATTTTTTTTCTGAATTACTGGAGAGAGTTCAACAACTTACGTGCTTTTGGTTAAGAGTTGATGAATAAAAGATTTGAGATGATCCGTGGCTTCCAAGAAAGCCAGTAATAAAGATGTTGCCTATAAGGGTCAGCAAGGAGATGGGGCTGGCCCTGTAGACTAGAGAGATGAAGACTTCTTTGAAATGGAGCTAAAGGGAGTTACCTCGGGCCATTGCATAGATTCACCATAGGATATGAAGTCTTGGGAAGCTGTGAGGTTTAACCTAGAGTCAAATGCTTCCCCCAACCTAGAATGTTTGCTCTGGAGAAGGAATACGGCGTTGAGATTTGTGAGATGAATTTGTTTTGCCTAATTAGGTCATCTAGGGAGACTTAGGGTCCATATGTATTTTGCCCAAGTAATGTTTGACATAAACATTAAAAATAATTCCTGTTAATTACATTTCTCAACATAACACTGTGGTAAGAATGCTTGTATTTTATAAGATCTCAGGAGTAATGCTGAGAGAAAATATGCCATCCAGCAGTATTTCATGAAACTAATTACCTGAGGGAATTCAGGAAAGTTTGTGCAGATGGATGCACTACACAGGGAATAAGCGCTTATAAAGGAGGAAGTGTTCTAATTACAAAGCAATTATTATAATGCATGACAATTTTAAATTGCTTTCCTTATTTTTGAGTTGCATTTAGTTTTGATGAGAAAACAAAACAAATAGGTAAGAATTTGTCATCTGTTTTTAGTTTCAAGTTTTAAATATTCTAAGTCATCCTGCTTGGCTGGGTTTTGATTTCCAGTACTATTCAGAAAAAGAAAACATTTTATTTGTTTTTAAAATTAAACTGATGAACAGATATTCACCTTTCCCTTTTTAAATTACTATGTTGTTGACATCTGACTAATTTAATAGCAGCTGCTTCTCTGCGTTTTTGTGTAACTCCTATTTTGTTTCATTTCCTTTCTGTTCCCAAAGACATACAATGGTCATCATTTATTGTATGTTTTGAAAACTGTTTATTAAGTATTTCTTTCAAACTTTGCAGAAGAAAGTAAGCATTCACAGAAACCACATATTGTTCTTTTCATGACAAAGAGTGTGTACATGTGCATATAAGAGATAGATAGATGAGAGAGAGAGAGAGAGAGAGAAAGAGAGAAAGCATACCCTAAAGGAGCCTATTCCTGCTTCAATCTTCTTTTCTCCAGTTCTCCATTCTGCCAGGATCCTGGGCATGTGTGAGTATGTGGATTTTTTTTTTTTTAAGCCACCAAGGCCGGAACTCGAACCCTGGCAAGCCATGTGGGCTTTGACTTCTGCCAGCACATAACTACTAGGCTACATGACCAGCCCCCCAAAATCCACATATTCTTGACTTTGGTCATTTTTTGTTATTTAGTTTCACATAATTCCTTTAGTTATGTCTGATACAAAAAAGGAACAAAATTCTAAGAGACAGGGGCCAACAGGTGGTATGGTGGTTAAGGTGCTGACCATAGTTCAAGTCCTAGATTCAGTGACTTGAAAATCACTCCAGGAACCTGTGTATACATGTCCAAAATCCCAAGAGGAAAATGGAGGAAAAGGGATTGTGGCATGGACAACCCCCAGGGAGTGATTTCTCACTTTTTCTCTCTTTGTCTCTCTCTGGTGAGTGCAAACAACATATGGCAAAAACCTAAAAACTAAAAAAATCTAAGAGCCAAAAAAAAAAAGATACTATCTTCTGAAACTATAAGATGACCTTATTGTATAAATTAGGCCAGTGGACAGACATTGTGAGAATAAAGTGAACAATAAAAACAGAGGCCAATATTAGGAATTCTTGTTTTGTCTATGTGCGTGCGTGTATATATGGAGGGTATAAAGAGGTGCTATGAGAGTATAAGAACTTTTGTTTTAGGCAATGTATGCTAAAATAATTAACCCAATTGAGTCACTTGGTGAAAGAAAGATTTCCTGTAGAAATAAAGAACTTGGGGGTGAATTAACAGCAACAAAAAGATATTTTAATTTAACAAAGAAAGGCATGTTAATTTAGTTAAATAACAAGTTACAATCTGCTGCTGATTCTCTACATAATAGGTAATCGCCACTCTAGATTTAGAGGTGTTCAGAGATCACATCCTACATTAGAAGCTGACCATGCAGACCTATGCTTTACCACTTTCTTTGATGGGGGTGACCCTTTGACCCAATTTATACATACAGGGGAATTTGTTGGAGGGGTTTATAGGAAATATCTTTCTCCTGGTAAAGATAGAGGGACATTTAGGAGAAGTACCTTAACACACCTTGTCACCAGCCACCTCTACTCCTTGCCATCCCGGAGGTTATATGAAAATATGCTGCTGGAATGACTGCTGCCATCTTTCATTGATGAAGACAGCCATGGCACAGGAGGATGGCAGAGAGAAATATACCTGGGAAGGTTAGTCCTCCATGTTGTTGAGTCTGAATCAACATGGAGACCATTGACCTCTAGGCTTTTATTTTTCAACTCTCTTTTATAAGTTTTGCATTGATGAAATTTGCTGTTTGATATTGAATACATTCTTCAATGTGGTAATGTTATACATCATTTTAATGTGTATTTCTCACCTTATTTTCTTTGCTAATTACTTATTACTTGTTTATTTCATATGAGAGAGAGAGAGAGAGAGAGAAAGAGAGAAAGCATACCCTAAAGGAGCCTATTCCTGCTTCAATCTTCTTTTCTCCAGTTCTCCATTCTGCCAGGATCCTGGGCATGTGTGAGTATGTGGATTTTTTTTTTTTTAAGCCACCAAGGCCGGAACTCGTACCCTGGCAAGCCATATGGGCTTTGACTTCTGCCAGCACATAACTACTAGGCTACATGACCAGCCCCCCAAAATCCACATATTCTTGACTTTGGTCATTTTTTGTTATTTAGTTTCACATAATTCCTTTAGTTATGTCTGATACAAAAAAGGAACAAAATTCTAAGAGACAGGGGCCAACAGGTGGTATGGTGGTTAAGGTGCTGACCATAGTTCAAGTCCTAGATTCAGTGACTTGAAAATCACTCCAGGAACCTGTGTATACATGTCCAAAATCCCAAGAGGAAAATGGAGGAAAAGGGATTGTGGCATGGACAACCCCCAGGGAGTGATTTCTCACTTTTTCTCTCTTTGTCTCTCTCTGGTGAGTGCAAACAACATATGGCAAAAACCTAAAAACTAAAAAAATCTAAGAGCCAAAAAAAAAAAGATACTATCTTCTGAAACTATAAGATGACCTTATTGTATAAATTAGGCCAGTGGACAGACATTGTGAGAATAAAGTGAACAATAAAAACAGAGGCCAATATTAGGAATTCTTGTTTTGTCTATGTGCGTGCGTGTATATATGGAGGGTATAAAGAGGTGCTATGAGAGTATAAGAACTTTTGTTTTAGGCAATGTATGCTAAAATAATTAACCCAATTGAGTCACTTGGTGAAAGAAAGATTTCCTGTAGAAATAAAGAACTTGGGGGTGAATTAACAGCAACAAAAAGATATTTTAATTTAACAAAGAAAGGCATGTTAATTTAGTTAAATAACAAGTTACAATCTGCTGCTGATTCTCTACATAATAGGTAATCGCCACTCTAGATTTAGAGGTGTTCAGAGATCACATCCTACATTAGAAGCTGACCATGCAGACCTATGCTTTACCACTTTCTTTGATGGGGGTGACCCTTTGACCCAATTTATACATACAGGGGAATTTGTTGGAGGGGTTTATAGGAAATATCTTTCTCCTGGTAAAGATAGAGGGACATTTAGGAGAAGTACCTTAACACACCTTGTCACCAGCCACCTCTACTCCTTGCCATCCCGGAGGTTATATGAAAATATGCTGCTGGAATGACTGCTGCCATCTTTCATTGATGAAGACAGCCATGACACAGGAGGATGGCAGAGAGAAATATACCTGGGAAGGTTAGTCCTCCATGTTGTTGAGTCTGAATCAACATGGAGACCATTGACCTCTAGGCTTTTATTTTTCAACTCTCTTTTATAAGTTTTGCATTGATGAAATTTGCTGTTTGATATTGAATACATTCTTCAATGTGGTAATGTTATACATCATTTTAATGTGTATTTCTCACCTTATTTTCTTTGCTAATTACTTATTACTTGTTTATTTCATATGTACTTTAAGCTATGGAACTGTTGTTAAACAAATAAGAAATTCAAGTGATTTCCATATTTGAGTTCAAAATGCGTCATGGTGGAAATCCAGGTGTCCTGGAGCTGAGCAAGAGGTTGGGGCGGTGTGGAGCTGTGCATTGATTAAAGTATCCATGGAGACAGTGAAAACTCAGTGGATTCAAAACCCATTAAAAATTCAGAAACAAAGATCATACATGGAAGCAAATTAATGGACTCTGGAATATCCTTGGATGATAGTTACAAAATGAGTTATCCTCAAATGGGTTTATGTATAATAATTAATAACAAGAACTTTCTTAGAAGTACTGGAATGTTGTGACAGTCTGGGACAGATAGAGATGTAGCAAAACCTCACAGAAACATTCATGAACTTAAAATATGAAATTAGGCATAAAAATGATCTTACACATGAAGAAATTACAGAATTGATGCAAAAAGTTTCTAAAGAAGATCACAGTAAAAGGAGCAGCTTTATCTGTGTGCTTCTTCGTCATGGTGAAAAAGGAATCATTTTTGGAACAAATAGACCTGTTAACTTGAAAATAATAACTGGTTTCTTTAGAGGACATCATTGTAGAAGCCTAATGGGAAAACCCAAGGTTTTTATTATTCATACGCGCCGAGGTATAGAACTGGACTGTGGCACTGAGGATGACATGGTATGTCAGAAAATTCCAGTTGAGGCTAACTTCCTGTACACCTATTCTACAGCCCCTGGTTAGTATTTCTGGCAAAATTCAAAGGTTGGATCCTGGTTGATCCAGTCACTTTGTGTTTTGTTGAAACAGTGTGCTCACAAGCTTGAATTTATGCACATTCTCACCCATGTTAACTAAAAGGTAGCCCTAGAATTTAAGTCTTTCCCCCTTGACCCTGCTTTTCATGTAAAGAAACAGATTCCATGTATTGTGTCCATGCTCATGAAATAATTGTATTTTTATCACTAAAAAAATGATTGTCTTTTCTTTTTTTATTTGTTTGTATGCCAAGTGAGAAAACATTATGACTGGTACTGTATTTCCATCTTTCATTCAAATCTGATGAAGTTCTCTAGAAGGTACTTTGAATATTACTTCCATAGCAATAGAACCACTGTAAAGCTACCTCAAAGTCAGGTAGTTGAAATTGAATTTTAATTAGGAATAAGTGAACATGAATGAATGGTACAATCATTATGAGAGGAAATAACTATACATTAACAGCTTTCATAATTAGCAAAATTTAGTGATGCTATGCTATGAATTTTCAAGATTATGACCAACTTAAACATTGTAGTAATGAGTTTTGTACACTCAACTATAGTTTTGTCAACTATAGAAATGATGATGTGAAATAATGTATCCTAGAACTTGAGAATCTATGGGCATGGTCAAAGGCTTGAATCCTTATTTCAAAACTGATACATGAAAATAGGTCAACTGCATTTTTAGATAATTTATCTGAGGCCATGGTTTTGTGGTGTTTTTCCCAAGGATGTCTTTGTCTTTGTTGTAAAAAATCATGTTTAATATTGAAAAAGTAATTAAACACTTTATTTCAGAGAGCATGAGCAAACTGAGTTGGCTCTTTAAGGCCAAAATGCAACATTTTAGAGGGACAGACTTAACAACTATAAGGTGCTGAAGTACATCTGATCTGCCAGCATAAATACCTTCTCTTTTGTTCCTGTGCAAGTCAGTTATGCATTGTATACCAGCAAAATACCTGAAGAGCTATTATATAAAATTTTCAAACTGTATATTAGCAGGATGATAAGATAAAACTCTATAGGAACATACTAAAATACAACTTCTGTAATATAAAGTAGAATGTCAAGAAATAACAATAAGTCATCAGCTTGGTCACTCTGTAATTTGGAAGAGAATGGTTTGAGCCTGAGGGATGAGGCACAGCCTGATCGATGAAGGCAGAGGCATAGACCATGGCTTCAGAGAAAGGATTCCCAGTAAGTTTCTTCATATGCACAGGTATGCATGCAGGCTGCCTCTAAGGCACGGATCACAAAGCAAGGAAGTAAACTCCATCAGAAACTTCTGAAATGGGCTTTGCCCAAAGTTGGGGAAAATCACACATGCTTTGTAGTGAGAGTTTGAAGCATGCTATTTTCTGCTGATGTTTACGATGAAAGGAAAACAGTAGTCATGATTTACACTCTTTAAAAGGACCAGGGCACACAGGACTTTTACAAGTCACCAGGTTTGAGCCCTTCTAGCACATGGGGAAATCGAGGGCCAGGGCTCAGCACCCAGCCAGAGAGGTCAGGCCCAACACTTCCTCACTCATGGTGGTGTTGAACCATTACTGCATCATCGTGACTCATTGGCTTCAATCCGACTTTTCACGTGCGCTTTCTTTTTGCTCAAAGAAAGGAACTCACGTTTACAAATAATGGTTGTTGGTATTGACCATATTTGGAACATTTTCTAAATATAGCAGGCAGTGATATGTTAAGATGTGTTCCGATGTGGCAACTTTGTAATAATTTGATATTTAAAACTTGTAGTTCAAAATATAAACTCAAACTTGAAAATTTAAAAAAAAATGTGTCATAAAGCTGTAGAGACAACTCACAACATTAACCATGCATTTGGGCCAGGAATTGCTAGCCAATGTACAGTGCAGTGGTGAGTCAAGAAGTTTTGGAAAAGAGACGAGAGCCTTGAAGATGAGGAGTGTAGAGGCCAGCCATCAGAAGCTGACAATTACATCATTGAGGCTGATTTTCTTAATACTACATGAGAAGTTGCCAAAAAATTGAGTGTTAACCATCCTACGGTCATTTGGCATTTGAAACAAATTGGAAAGGTGGAAAAGTTCAATAAGTGAGTGCCTCATGAGCTGACTTAAAAAAATCATTTTGAAGTGTCTTCTCTTATTCTATACAACAATGAGCCATTTCTCGATCGGATTGTGTTGTTGGACAAACAGATTTTATATGACAACTAGTGATCATCAGCTCAGTGGTTGGACTGAGAAGAAGCTCCAAAGCACTTCCCAAAGCCAAACTTGCACCAAGAAAAGGTCATGGCCACTGTCTGGTGGGGTCTGATCCACTACAGCTTTCTGAATCCCAGTGAAAGCATTATATCTGAGAAGTATGCCCAGCATATGGATGGGATGCACTGAAAACTGCAACGCCTGTCACCAGCATTGGTCAACAGAACAGGCACAATTCTTCATGATAATGCCTGACTACACGTTGCAAATGCCTGAATGCATATTGCACAACCAACGTTTTAAATATTGAATGAATTGGTCTATGAAGTTTTGCCTCATCCACCATATTCACCTCTCAACAACTGACTTCCACTTCTTTAAGCATCTAGGTAACATTTTGCAGGGAAAATGCTTCTGCAACCAGCCGGATGCTTTCCAAGAGTTCATGGAATCCTAAAGTACAGATTTGTACGCTCTAGGAATAAATAACTTATTTCTCATTGGCAAAAATGTGTTGATTGTAATGTTTCCTATTTTGATTACTAAAGCTGTGTTTCAGCCTAGTTACAATGATTTAAACTTCACGGTCCTAAACCACAATTGCTTTTGCACCCATCTTAATAGTTACACGTTTTATTACATGCAGTCTGACACATTTTACTTAAGTAGGGTATCCAATTTTTCATAACAAAAAACACTGAATTAGGGCTAAGTGTGGTGGTGCAGAAGTCACACAAGCCTCTGCAATGCAGGGCCCACATGGAAGGTCTTGGATTTGCATCTAAGAGTCTCCCTGCACATACCAAGTGTGTGCCTGTGATCTGGGCTGGCTGAGACTGCAGATGGATCACGGTGTAAAGACTCTGTAGGAGGTGACTCACTCTAACACTCTCTCTCTCTCATGGAAAAAAAATTTAAAAACTTAAAAAAACGGAAACATTGCATTAACAGAGAAACTAACATGGTTATAACCACATTTCAAGCTGATACCTGTAGAGTTACAACTGTTTGTATACCTAAAATTTACAAATTTCTCTGCACTTATAGTTCCAGAACCCTGTCATTAATACCCCTTTTTCACTGCATGTCTTTCATCCACAGCAAAAATATCTAACTATTTGTATTTTGCACTTTAATCTTCCCCTATTCTCCTTTGTCATCTCTCCTACCAATCAATAGGAAATCCTCCACAGAATCCGCCGTTCTCTGTCTAAACTCAGCATGCTGCCTGTATCCACTTTTATTTCCCCCTCCCTCTCCTTTTTAAAAGAGGTTTTTGCCTCAGGGGATGTGTGCTATGGCGGTGGTAAGAAATCACCCTCTGGGGAGATGGTCATACCACCATCCCTTCTTGTCCATTCTCCTCCTGGGATCTTGAGTACATACACACATGTACCCAGCGTGATTTTCAAGCCACCAGGTCTGGGACTTGAACCACGGTTGACCATGTGGAAGCCCAGTAATGCAACTACTATGCCATCTGCTGGCTCTGATTCCCCTTTTAACATCTTATGATCTATTCTTGCTGTCTGTTCAAACATCATATAGTTTGATTTTATTATTATTTTAATAAATACAGAGGTTTTTTATGATCTAAGTGAGATCACTTAGTTGATTGAGATTCACTTAGTTGAGATTATATCTCATTTATAGAGTAACCATGTGATGAGACTAAATCACACAACTGGTGTAATAGTATACTGAGAAAGAACTCAGTAGAAAATAACCACATATACCTGATAAAATTAAGCAATGGAAACAGAATCTCCATATTTAGAACTGTCCCTTAAAATCTGGAGTAGACTGTTATACGGTTTATGTACAGCAATCTGCAAAGAGCTGCTTAATACTAGTCTATGGATCACAGAGTATTTGTTGAATATTCACTCTTTTATATAGAGCCAAAATTATTATAACTTTTAAATCTAGTATGTCCTTATATATAAAAAATTTGGAAACTGCAGACAAAGAGGAACAAAAGTTACTCAAGACCCTATATTCCGAAATACAGTTGTGTACATTTTGGTGTATTATTTTCCAGTATTTTTTCTCTACATAGTTTTCAGTGCAAATTTTGTCTGTTCACAGCCACTGGTCAAACAGAACTGAAAACACAGGAGAAACTGAAGGAGTGTTCTGTTAGGAAGGCTCCCCTAAAACTCCTCGTGTGCCCCTATTAGTCATGAAACAATAATTAAAATTTTGATTGCTTATCATAGTCATGATGATATCCTACAGTTCTCAAAATAATGTAATTATGAAGTAATAGTAGTATTCATATTTCAAAGATGAGGTACCTAGGTCAGAGAAATTACAAAATTTGCCCGAGGTAACACAGGTGGTGAGTCCTACAGCTGGGAATGAAGTACAAGTCTGACTTGACTTCAAAGCAGGTGTTCTTTTTTCTCTTATGCTTTTACCCAATTACCAAACATCAGAACCGGCAGGGAGTTGATACTTGGTTCCAATTCTTTTATTTGATAAATGAAACTCTCAAGAAGAAAGCCTTGGAAATTTGTCCTGTCACTTACTCTTTTTAAGTTATTGTTGAGCTCCACTGGCCAGTTTTTGGCCACTCTCTGCCTTTGTTCCTTTACACAATGCATAGTACTAGGCATCATACGAACCCCTCCAAATGTCGTTGAAAACCAACAATCACTAAGATTCTAAATTCTAAGACTTCTGAGGCACTCCTTTATAGAAGATTAAAGTCTTTGACTCAATGCACCTTGCCTCAGTTTTCCTCACTGAAAGTGAAGCCAAATCTGCACTCCTTCCACCTTTTAAACTGGGTGAGACTTTCCTGGCAGAGCAAAGAGGCGAGATTCTGGAGCCTGAAGCAGACAGAAGACAGCCAAAGTCAGTTTATTCGGTATGTCTGCTGGCGTAAGCCTGAATCATAGTCAAAACTGGACACAGCTGTCCTTTCTCAACTCCTCAAGGAGATTTTACTCCCAGACCAAGTGTTTGGATTTCGACTCATTGTTTAATAGTTCTCGAATTCAAACGGTCACCTTGAGGCAGGAAGGTTAGCACTCCATTAAGATGGATGGGGAAAGTTCACACCTCTCACTTTTACTTTATTTCTTTGCTTTTCTTTCCATTTGCCTGCAAACTCGGCAAAGCTGAAGCACATTCACCACACAGTCTGTTTTTATACCCACTAGGCTGAAATGTTGATTTACTGAAGAACTTGGATTTTCCAGAAAAAGAAAAAATCTGTAGAGAGCTTTAAAATCTGCAAAATATGACAGGATTATTAGAAGAATAAGAAATCTTATGCTAGATCCTTTGGTTTTTAAAGCAATCCCCAAAGAGATTTTCAAACCCATGTGCTTCTTGGATAGTTCTAGATCTCCTTATCAATGTTTTTCATACAATAGCTGTTAAGTGGGAGAACAAAAGCCAGCAGTATTTATGTGAAACACTAGGCCAGTGTATTTCTGTCCTGTTGCTTTCACGAATGTTGGTTAAAAGACAATGGAAGGGAGGTAACATTTGCTGAGTGCCTATTATGTGAAGGTCCCATGCTGGACATCATGGGAGACCTTGAAGAATGATTCTTGGTCCAGTCTCTTCCCTCTGATCAAGAAAATACACATACAATTTCCTCTAATATAAACCATACCCTGTGAGCAATATATTAGTGACTCATGCAATGTAATCATGGGAAAAAGACAGAGTTCACTCTGACCAGAGCATTCAGGATGGAAAATGATTCTAATAGGTGATTCAAACTTGATTTGGGGGATCTTGCAGAAGAAAGACAAAAGTGAGAGAGTTGTTTTAACAAAGGGATAAAGGTAAACCAGAATATGTATGATTGAGATCTGAGAATCCTCTTGGATACCTGTAGTGGGCATGGCAGAGACCAGTGATGCTCACCAATCCCATCACCCCTTCCTGAACATAAAGACTGCATTCCCTGGACCAGCCAGTTGCAGGGTGGCTGAGGTGGCTGGGCTCCATATAGTTAACTGTGATCTTCAAGTCTTAGATCCAGTGGCTTGAAAAATATGCTGGGCATGAGGGCATGTGTGCCCAAAATCATCAAAAGAGGGAGGAAAGAAGGGATTGGGGCATGACCATTTCCCATAGGGAATGTTTCAGTCTCTGCCTGTCTCACTCCCATGAATACACAAGCCCTCTAAAAAAATTAAAAATTAAACAAATGAAAAAACACATTCCCCAGCCTCCTTTGTGGCAAGTGGGGTCATGTGACTGTCTTCTACAAGATGGAATAATGATAGAGTGATATATGCCTTTTCTCCTAACTTTTTCTCCTGACTCATTTGGCTAGCAGAATGCAGAGGACCCAGTAAAACCCTTTGAAGGAGCCTTCCATTGATGGAGTCCCTTCTCATGGGGAAGCCAGGAAGCTGGAATCATCAGACAGAAGGAAGCCACTAAATACTTGATCAGCTTATGAAATGAACACAAAATTAATCATGTTAAACCTCTGAAATTTGTTGTTGTTATAGCAGTGGGGATTGTTAAGCTGAAAAGGTAAGTCTAAAAAATCTATGAGATCCTCCAGAAGCAAGTCATTTATATTAATTAAGGCTATAAATTAGTTTAAGTAATAATAAATTTTGAATTAAAAACTGTGAACATTTGGAAGAAGGCCCATTCTTTTTGATGTGGACCTCTGAAAGTCAATTTTTTGGCCTGGTTTTATGCTGATAACTTAACTAGGGTTCTAAATAAAAATGTTAGAATGAGGGAGTTTCTTCACTAAGGAGGATACTCAGGCATTTTTTAGTTCAGAGGAGGAAATGGACATGGTGTGATATGAGGGTGAGTTTAAAGCCGATTGGTTCAAGATTAACAACACCTTTTCTGGCTTTTGTTTTATTTTAAGAGTAGAAAAATTGGGAAATACAAAAAGGCCAATGAAATAAAATAATGACCATTTATAATCCTATCAGATTTGGTGTATTTCAGTCCAGGCTTTCTGTTTGTTTCTGTGTCTCTGTATCTCTACACACATATCATTCAATTATGAAGGGTCTTTAAAAAGTTCATGGAAAAGTAGAATTTCCAAGCTTAGATTAGTACAAAATTTTCTTTAAATCCATGCACAATTTTTCCATAATATACATTTTGCATGAAATTTTTAAGGCTCCTCATATACTATTCGTAGTATATATATAATATACATACATACATATATATACATATATATGTATAAAATTAATTTTTGTCATTCGATTATCTTCATAAACTTGATTTTTTAAATGGTTGTATACTTTTTCACTATGTGAATGCACCATAATTTTTTACACTTCCCTTAAAGTTGAATACAACTATTACTAGGTTTATTATTATCATGTTTTTGAGAGTTTTTTGCTATAGGGCACGTGCGCTTGCCAGAGAGACAGAGATAGAAAGCAAGAAATCAGCCCCCTGGGGGGATGGCCATCCCACAATCTCTCCTCCTCCATTCTCCTCTTGGTATCTTGGGCACGCATGGACACGCACCTGGCATGAGTTCAAGTCACCAGGTCTGGGACTCGAACCGTGGTTGACTACATGGGAGTCCAACAACACAGTCATTATGCCAACTGCTGGTCTCTTTACGTTTATTTTAAAAATTTTGACAAGAATGGATATCATTATTCATAAACATTTGCCTGGATTCTTGATTACTTTTTTAGGCTAGATTCCTAGAAGTAGACTTCATAGTCAAAGAGTTTGGAAAATTGTAAAAGATTTTGATGGGTATAAGAAAATAGCTTTTTAAAAATAAAGTTTATAGTATTTTATTTTCTCACCAGTTTAATATTAGACTCTCTGTCTTATGAACATTTTCATCTGCATTGAGTAGCAGCATTAAAAATTATATACTATTTTAATAGTTTTCTTGGTAGGACAGAGACCCAAAGACAATAAATCTATGATATATTTTGTAACCTGTTTTCAGATGACCGAGTGATTACCTCCTGTTGAAGTGGGCATAAGTATTTAATTTTAAGGAACCCTAGCCATCCTCTCATCACTGTATGTAATAGGCCAATTTCATTTTGTGCAGGCTGGGATGAAATGTGAACAGACTATCCCCAAATTTCAGTGTCTTAATGAAACAAAGTTTTAATTCTTGCTCAGACTACTTGTATAAGAGATCCATTGTGGGTACTTTGCCCATGCATTATTGCTATAACTTTGAGAAGTGAATGTGGAAAATCATATATTTACTGTTTAATTTTTCACCTGAAAAGCATACATGTCACTTCCATTCAGATCTCCTTAGCCAAAGCTATCACATGCTCACACTGACTATAAGGGTGCAGGAAAGGATAGCTACCTAGGAACAGCCCAGAGAATATTCAGTGGACCCCGTTACTGGTGATCATACTTGTCTAGCCTTTGATTTTGGAGAAAGGGGCCAGTAGAACTAACCACTCTAGTAACTCCTGGAAGAGTTTTTTGGCACACTCTAAACATCTAAACTTCTAAGATAGAGGTCAGTAAACTGGCCAAGCAGTGGGCCTATTGTGGCCTGCTATTTGCTTTTGTGTGATCTGCTAGATGAGAATGGTTTTTACATTTTTTCAATGGTTGGAAAAAGAGAAATAATATTGTGTGATATATGAAAATTACATGAAACTCAAAGGTGCTTCCATAAATAAAATTTTGCTGGTGCACAGCCATCTTTACTTGTTGATGTATATTGTCTGCAACTGGTTTCATGCTGTAATAGCAAAGTTGATGAGTTGTGGAACCCAGATATTTACTATCTGGGCCTTCTCAGGAAAAGTTTGCCAATTCTCAACTATAGATATAGCTCTAAGGAAAGCTATGGTCATTTCAACATGGCTGCCTAAAATAATAATAATAATTATTATTATTATCCCTTAGGAAGTGACTATTTGCTAGCTATTTCTAAGTTGTTTATTAAATTTAAAATAGAAAATTTCTTTAAAAATCTCTTTTATCCATGTGGCTCAGCCATGGATAGAAGAGTGATGTGACTGAAGCCCAATAGCCAAATTGGACTAAGATTAGAGCAAAAAGCCATCCAATTACCAGGAGGCTGCTGGCATTAGAATTATCAGTTATTAGCTGGGTCAGATGAGTTTTGCACCAAAGCTTTTCACCTCCTTGAGAGATTTGTTATATAAAACTTCTCAATGATTCATAATCAACCTGGTTACAAGCATATGTCCACACTGCCTCTTTTTAAAATATATAATACAAACACACATGCATAAGAAAGGAAGGAATGACTGGCTCCCCAAGTAAAGGAAAAAACCGTGAGTTCTGCCATCTACTTTCCCAGCTTGTTGTTGCTGGAAGCATTTCACTTTAAACTGTAATTTTTAAAAAATGCTTTGGATTTCTTTTCAAAGGTTTGGTAAGCATTTAAATAGAATTGGTTTTCTGGGTGCCTTACCAGTTGCACCGTGTGGGGTTTTCAAGGATGATAAGCTCCATCCTTTTTCCTTGTGTGACGACTGGGAACCTAAAGTAACATGTTGATCCAGTGACAGAATGTTAATTCTCTTCATTTAGTGTTCAAATAATCATGCACCAGTTAGTATTGCTAGGGATGGACTGAGAGACACATCACATGCAAATTCCAACCGAGGTCAAAATCTATTCTTTTAAATGTCAAAAATGACATTCTCTAATACCCATGTATACAGATTCCATTTATTTGTGCACTTAAATTAACTCCTTTCTAATCTGGCTTCCACAGCTGCCAAAGACTTCCTGTGAAAGGCATTTTCTTCTCAAGTAGTCACCATTCACATCTGGCTCTGATTGGAGGAATGTCTCTCTTGACTTTGAGCCTTAGTCAAAGGTACGGGAGCAGAATTTTATCTAATTTCCAAGGGTAAATTTTACTTGGTTTGGAAATAGACATCTTTGATAATTCTTTGTCCCTTTTCACTCCTGTGATATTGGGTGATCAGGAAAGTCATGACATGTTTTTGCATAGAAAAACATAGAAGAATATGTCATGACTTTCTTGAAAACCTATTTATTTCATGTTATAGTCTATTTTTGCACTTTGTCAATTTTTCTTTTATAAAAGACTTTAGAATTATTGAGCATCTCACATTCAGAAGATTATTATTAAAATATTGCTTGTGAACACAGTTCTAATCACACACACAAACACATATTCTTAAAAATTAAGTGTAGTTTTCAATTTAAGTAAGGACACACAATTTGAGAAATAAATATCTGAGGACAGTGGAGCAGAACTGAAATTGAAATCTAGGACATCCAGGAAAATCTAGGCCATATAGTTAATCTGTCTAGATGGAATCCTTCTGACTCTAGACTCTAAATGTTTTTAGGCTGAAACCAGAAGGTGGCATTGTGTTAATGACAATAATGTGTTATAGTTGTAAAGCATTCTTTCATAAATTACCTCATTTAACTTCCCAGATCCTCCGCTGTGATAGGAAAGGCAACTGTTACTCTCTACATTATATAAAAAAGAAAACTGAATCCTAAAAAGGCTAGTGACTTGCCTTAGGAAGTCATCCGGGGTATAGATAAGGTGAGCTCTCTTTGCTGTGGTTCACTGTGCTCCTTCATGATGCTGTCCTCCCAAGACTGAAAGAATAGACACTGTACTGACCACAGGATATTTGTAGGTTTTATTTATTTATTTATTAGAAGGAAATCTTTGGCTCAACGATGGTTTGCAGTGGTGGTATGTTGCTCCACAATACTGAAAGCCATATGGAAGATTAGGGCTCGGTTCTCAGGTTGTACATACTGGCCATGTGCATATATGCCTGTCATCCTGACTGCTGGCTGGGAAAGCTGGAGGAAGGACTGTGGTGTGAGACTTTATTAAAGTGCCCCCTTCTCTCTATATCTCTCTCAATAAATACATAAACCTAAAAAAAAAAAAAGAAATCCTTAGTATGATCTTTTCTTGTGATTAACATCTCATCTGAAAGTAGAACTCAGGTTAAGAATGGTATCTTCTAAGTTGGCTTCTGTTTGATCAAGAATATATTTCACATCTATTTAGGGGACTTATCAAATTCAGGAACAGTCCTTTCCTCTAGCTTCAGTCCAATCCTTATTTCTTTTAAAGTAGGATGTGGAGCAGAAATTTCCAAAGCCCTACAAAACTGGTCAAGCCATGATTGTGTTATTTATTCTTGCCTCAAACAATTATTACACAATAATCACATGACCGCATGGTATTTAGTCCTCATGAAATTTTACCTTTTTTTTTTTTTAACATATGTAGCAGATCAGGAGATCCAAATTTAGGGGGGGTGGGTGAGGTCTCAGAGGATTAGGACACTGGTTCAAAGGAAAGAGTAGTTCTGGATCTTTTCATAAATTTTCTTGAGGCAGAAATGATTGGCAGGAAAGATATCCAAGCATAAGTCTATATTTCATTTGAGATGGGTTCAAGGTCAGGTCTCTGTCTGTTATTCAGTAGCAAGCTAAACAATAAGCCAGCACAACCTTGAGACACAGATTTATCCTTGGACTTGGAAAACATTATGTGTTCCATGTACTATAATAAAGTAAAATGAGAACTTTCTGGGAGTTATCTAGATCATGCATTGCCTTACATTAGAACAATACTTAACAAAAAATTGTATATTTCTATTTTTTTCTCAAGGGAAAAGAAAAAAAGGTTGAATTTGTCATGAATAGGAGTGATCTTCAAAAACTTCATGTAAAATGTATATTGTAAAAAAACTGTATGGATTTGAATTTTTTCATCAGAATAACCTTTATTCCATCTTTACACAAACTTTTTGAAGTCCCCTCATATTACCATGGAGAATTTGACCAGGAACTTTGTAAAACAGCTTCAGAAATGGTTGTTTGGAGATAGTGTCAGTTAAATTAAAAAAGAAAATAAGCATTGCATTGGCCAATGCCAGTAAGAAATATTTTTCCTTCAATGAATAATTCTTATTGTTTAATCCTAAAACAGAGTATTATGTTAATGAATAGAGATTAATTTCTGAGTTGCACAGTTTTTCTTTTCCATCTTGGTTACCCTAGAAAGACAGAAAATAAATGCCAGTTTTATCTTCATTTAAAAAATTCCCTGGAACAGCAGTTAGCATAATGGCTATGTCACTGGACTCCCATGTGGTGGACTGCGGTTTGAATCCCGGACCCGGGGGCTTTAAGTCACACCAGGCGCATGTTGCGTGCGTGCCCAAGATCCGTTGCGTGCGTGCCCAAGATCCCAAGAGAAGAATGGAGGAGAAGGGATTGCAGTGTGGCCATTCCCCCCTGGGAGGGGGAGTGATTTCTCGCTTTCTGTCTCTCTGTCTCTCTTTGTCTTTCTGGCAAGCACACATGCCCTACAGCAAAAAACCTCTCAAAAATAAAAATCCCAGTTTTCCTACCAATTAAGGTAGTTAATAATATAAATACATAACAATAAAAATGTATAAAAATAATTTCCTTTAAAATATTCTTTGTTGGGCATCATCATGCAAAAGAAGAGCCAGGTATGGGAGGGAGATGGGTACAGATAGGCCCTCCTGACTGGTGGGTCCCCAGCCTCCCTCATTCTCTCCAGGTCTCCCAGCCTTACCAACCTTTGCCTGACTACAGAAGCCTCAAGAAGACATCATGGGAATAGAAGAGTGTTTCGTATGGTGACAACAATATAAGCAGAGGTCTACAGTTGGGAATGAATGGGTATAGAGAGAAATAGGACTACAAAGTTATGATGGATCCAGATCTTGGATCTTCAATGCCAATCTTTGGGGGAATTGTACTTTATTATATAAAGAAGAGGAAATTATTTTAGTGTGCTTTTAAGGAGAGACTGGAGATAGTGGAGTTGCTTGAGTTGCTTACAGGCAGTCATGATGTGGATAAGAGTCTGAGCCAGTCCGATTCATGGTGGGGATGGAGAGGAGGTAAAAAATATGAAGGACATTGAGAAATGGGCTTGACAATAGATGCTTACTCTGCCATTGTCCTATAGCTGTGACCATGACAAACTCAAATCAAAATGGCTATGCTTTCTCAGAGTTTACTGGCTCTCCAAGTGTTTTTTTTGTGTGTGTTTGTTTTGTTTTGTTTTGTTTTTGCTATAGGGTGCATGCGCTCGCCAGACAGACAGAGAGAGACAGAGAGACAGAAAGCGAGAAATCACCCCCCAGGGGGGATGGCCATGCTGCAATCCCTTCTCCTCCATTCTCCTCTCGGGATCTTGGGCATGCACTCACATGCACCCAGCGTGAGTTTTAAGCCACTGGGTCCGGGACTTGAACCGTGATCGACTACATGGGAGTCCAGCGACATAGCCATTACGCTAACTGCTGGTCCCCTGGCTCTCCAAGTTTTGAATTGCAGGTATATACTAGGAACAAGATCTGGATCATATGGATGACAGGGTGTCTCTCAACAGGCCCTGTATGTTGGTAATTCTGTAGATTGAAAAACTGTTTTTTATTTATTTATTTTTTTGCTATAGGGCACATGTGCTTGCCAGAAAGACAGAGACAAAGAGACAGAAAGTGAGAAATCACCCCCCCCGGGGGGGGGATGGTCACGCCACAATCCCTTCTCCTCCATTCTCTTCTAGGGATCTTGGGGATGCATGCACATGCACCTGGCATGAGTTTAAGCCACTGGGTCCGGGACGCAAACTGCGGTGGACTACATGGGAGTCCAGCAATGTAGTCATACGCTAACTGCTGGTCCCGAAAATCTGTTTTTATGAGCATGCTGACAGGCTCCATGTCTCAGGAGGATTTACATAAACCTAAAACATAGGCTGGCAGAGGGTTAACATCTAGTTTTTCTATTATCAGATTTTTCTCTCTCAAGGTAGCTCTTCAGAGAAACCATATTGTATCTAGAATGTTACTTAATGAGCATAGAACATGCATAAATTACAGGAATTAGATAATATTAAAACAATCACCTAAGAGCTGGAGTCCCTGCTCCCTTCAGAGAGACACTTGCCAGTAGGCACTAGGCACCTGATGGCTGATGAAGACTTCCTCATCTTTCTGGCCTATGGGGATGGGCTCTACCAGAGTCTTCCAGACTCTTTGTGCTCCTTTTCAACCTCAAAATCAATTCTTTTTATAAGTTAATAGCTTCAAGCAAGTTCCAGTTCTCAGCATTACTGTTTCTAGTGATTGACCTTACAGAAATAACAAATTAGTGAAAAAAAAATGTATACGAGTATGTAAATGAAGGCCTCAATTATAATACCAAACTGACAATGAGCTACATGTTCATCTGTCAGGCATTCAATGTGTGTGTGTGTGTGTGTGTGTGTGTGTGTGTGTTCTTGCTAGAAGGCATGTGTACTTATCAGATGAAAGAGGAGAGGAGAAAGCACCCCCAGGTGCCCCCACTTCACAGGGAATGGTCACACTGTAATCCTTCTCGTCTATCTCTCCCTCCCTTTTGTGATTTGGGCCAGGTACCTGATGTGTTTGTCAAGATATGGAGCCAGCCCAGGTGACCTTTTTATTTTAGGTTTTTTGCCATACATACATGCGTTTGCTAGAGACAGAAAAACACAGTGAGAAGGGAATTGAGAAATCACTGCCCAGTGGCCATGCTATAATCCCTTCTCCTCCATTCTCTTCCTAAAATTTTTGGGTACACATGCGCATGGGCTCAGTGTGATCTTCGAGCCATTAGGTCCAGGACTCGAGCCATAGTGGACCATGTGGAAGTCCAGTGCCTTAGCTACACCTTCTGCTGGCCCCCAAGTTGCTCATTTTACAAAGAGATGTTATATTTATATAATGGCATACTATGAAACCATTAGAAAGAATGACTAGAATAATATATACTGAGTTGATTATATATTATAAAATACTATTATAAAAACAGCTGTATGTCAGTAGATAAAGCATAATCCCATCTTTGTGAAAAATAAATATGTATATATGTGGTTATTTGTATATGATATATACATACATGTATATATACATGCAAATACACTTACAGATCATATGTAAACAAAGGAAAAATCCAGAAAAAGAATTCCCTTAAATGCTAACAGTTGTCAGTCCTAGAGAAAGGTGAAGTTGCATTGTGGGGGGTGATCTGGGACCTTTATCTTGTCTTTAATGTGTTTGCATATGCACAGACACTCATGCATGTGGGCTCTGTGGGATTATAGGACCAACTTACTTTTTTTTTTTTAAGTTTTTTGCCATAGAGCACATGTGCTTGCTAGAGAGAGACAGAGAGAGACAATGAGAGAGAAAGTGAGAATCGAGCTCCATTTTCCTCCTGGGATTTTTGGGCAGGCATGCAGATTCACCTGGCATGATTTTCAAGATGCCAGGTACAGGACTTGAACTACAGTTGCCCATGTGGGAGTCCAGTGCCTTAACCACCATGCCACCTGCTGGTCCCTTTACTTTTGTTTTTATAACTCCTTTTTTACCTTCTCTTACCTACCAGCCCCTCAAAATATTATAATTCTGAGGAAAGAATGATATTTTAGGAGAAATTACTATTCATTGTTGAGATTAATGAATACTATAAAAGAAATATGAATTGATCCTATGGGCACCTATGAAACTGAAAGATTGCTTCCAACTACACAGGAGTGAGAGTGGAATGACAGTGAAGAGATAGCAGAATTTTATACCTCCTCCAACTATAAGCCTTGCCATTGCAGGCCATAAAGCTTGCTTTTGCAGAGCAAGAAGTCCACTTTTAAACAGTCATGCCTCACCCCCATGAAGTCATCAAAATGCCTGTAAATTCCAATATTTGGGACATCTACATGCCATCTCCCTGACTGATTTGAGTTGAGATCTGTCACAGTTATTTTTATGTGAGACCTTGAACTCCAATTTTTTAAATAATAATTTAATTTAATTTAATAAAGGGACAGAGTGTGAGAGAGGGAGGGAGAAAGCAAGCCACCAGGTCCGGGACTCGAACCACAGTCTACCATGTGAGAGCCAGCTCCCATAACCACCACGCCACCAGCTGGCCTCTTGAACTCCAATTTTGGGGTTTAAAAATATATTTCTTCTACCTCTAGATCCAGGTACAGCAATGTACATGTAACAACTACCTGATAAATAGTTGCTTCTTGTTGGATTATCCAGCATATTAACGAAAATAACACTATCTGATGATCATCTTTGAACTTAAAAGTCTATTATCCTTCCTTTTTGGAAGGACATGATTATTACTTGAGGCTTCTTCAAGCCATCTAATCAAGTATCGGAATGAAATGAACTGCCACTGACAATTTTTTTTTTTAACCAACATTTCCTAAGAATAGTTACAGAGTGTGTTTCATGAATGGATGCAGAATATAACAGCAAATGAGGCAAAACCTATTTTTGAGGACAGCCATATAGTTAAACGCGAGCATGCAAAATCGAATGGCCTCCATCGGCAACCTGTGCGCTCCTGTACAAACAAACGGGACCAGGAATGTGGTCCTCCATAGTGTGCTGGGAGACGCCTGCACCCACCACCTCGCGCCATCCATCTCCTCCTTCCCTGATTTGTGTGTGTTTTTGTTAAACAGTGGGTCTTGCTATGCTTTTCAGAAAGCTGACAAGAAGCAAGCTGAAAATTAAAAATGGGTGCCGAGAGGCTTTACGGGAGTCTAAATAAACAGCCCGACAGGAAAGACGTGTGGCAGGCTAAGGTTTCAGGCTAGTGGTGGGAGCGAGTTAACAGACATCCGTATAACAGAAGGCTGTGTTTGTTTTCCCTGTCCCTGCTCTAGCAAATTTATTGGGTTATCTGTCTTATTTTGACACTTGGGTGTTTAAGGTTTCTGTTCTAGGTGTCTAAAGACATAAAAAAAATTATTGTACAGTTTACATTCCTGGCAAAGGCTTTGACATGTGCTAGCTGAAAAGTTCCTATCTGCCAGTAATTTCGCAGAAAAAGCCGTGTAAAGTTGGGTTTTCATGGAAAGTTCAAGAATCCTCTGCAAAATGCACCATATCATCCTCATGTCTAGGATGCCACCCAGCCATTTTCTTCCCATTATACCGTTTTCACTTACCACATAACATAAGGAGTGTTACTTGCATCTTGTAGAGGGAGAAGTTATTTCCATCCGTGGAGCTTGCACTCAACATGGATCAACAAGATACAGTTTGATTTGCTATAGAGGTCAGGAATACACGGTAGTGTTGAGTGAATACTAGATGTTATGATAATGCACCACCAAAATATTATAGTCGTATGTGTAAAAATATTGACATCTTGATGACTGATGTACTAAGCCACCCACAAGCAGTGTTGATGTATTTCCTCTTCTCGGAATACCAATTTTGAAATAATTTTACTTATAAATTCATACCCTGCCTTGTTCCTTGAAGGCTTAGCGGCTGCAGTAATGAATTAAAAGGTGGTAGAGAATTTAAATGGTTCTCTGATATAAACCTCTTTTTATTCATTCTTTTATTTATTCAAATGGCATCCAGTGAATACTCATGTATTTAATTGCTGGGCCTGTGGGAAACACACACGGGAGAGAAGTACGGAACAGTCTGTGTTCTAATAGAAGCTTATAGTTCCTTCTCTCATCTTCTGTAGTAGAGAACCTGCCTGGCATAGACTGGTCACGTTTTCATAAGACCAGGTGATCAGCATGAGTCAAGGTAAGAAAAACAGTTTTCCCTCACCTGGCGCAATTAGCTGTTTAGAAGCTGAGGCAATTTAAATATATTACTGTTTCTTCCTTTGTTCCACCTTTTCCTCTTCAGAGTCTTTTTCTCCTCTTCTCTCCATGGTCCAAGATCGGCACTTGGCAGCTGGTAGCGTTAGTCCCTTATTCTCATAATGCTCTTGGCAAAGGCTTATCTTCCAGACCACTAACAAATGGTTTTCTTTCTTGGACTCTTTTCCTTCTTATCACCTACATTTGCATGTCACTTCTGCTCACCTCACTGTTTGTAAAGGCTGTAGTGTTGTGCCAAGTGCAAAGATTTTTAAAGTCGGTAGATCTGAATTTACCCTGTTAGTTAAATAGTAGGAAACTCTGAGCCTCAGTTTATCATCACTAGAGATGAGTAGTCACACCTGTCTCCTAGGGCCACGAAGCTCTCACATGGTCACGTACTTGAATGAAGCCAGCGTGATTCCTCACTCTCTTAGGTGGTTTTAAAGGCTCTTTCTCCTTTTCAAGTCATATAAAATGGAGAAATGAACTATTTGAGAGGGCCAAAGGAATTATTTGTGTCATAGAGACGTTATAGTCCATTGCTTTCCTGTTCATTTCAGGCAAATGTAGTGTAAATTAATTTTAAAACGGAAACAAGAAAATATACGCTAGCAACAGTGATAGAAAGCAACCTAACTGTCGAGTTTATATTGGGCACATAGGACACGTCCCAGTCTAGGACATGCTCTGAAAGGAATTCAAACAAATATATAGCAAAAAGCTATTTGCTAGCAGCTTAAGAACAACTTAAGGAGACAAGATTTGGACAGTAAAAAGTCAAATAGTAATAAAAGTAAGTATTTAATGGGTACACTAAACAATAGATAATTATCAAATAAGCTTTCCTACAGAACTCCATATGGAAACTTAAATATCTTAATATACAGTGAGAATCTCAAAGCAGGGGAATAGTTTCATTCACTATTTGATCATAGAATTCTTTTAATTATTTCAATTTTATCTTAATGGTGTAGGAGATGTAGGAAGATAGATTGAAGTAATAGAAAGGCTTAAAGGCTAAAGTGAAGAATCAGGATTTTACTCTGAAGATTTCTAAAAAGGGAAGCATCATGATTCAAATATAGAAGTAATGCCTTAGGAAGGATTTGTTGAGCTTTCTTTTCCTCCCAGTACCTTCTTCATGTATTTAAGTTTACCTCCATCTTTGATTTTCACCCAAAAGACTCTTCTCGGGTTCACTTCACCCTTTGCACTGGGACTCTCAGGTCAGGCCCCTGGCTCTCTATTTTGCCACCTGCTGAAGCATGAAGGAGTTTATAGGTTTTCTCCATACTTAGAGAGCCAAGGGAGACTGGGACTCTAATGTGGGGGTCCTCTCTGTCCAATTCCATGAGGTCACCACTTTTCTACAACTGCTATGTTAGTTGGCTTTGGATTCTTTTTTATTTTTAAAGTTTATTTATTTCTCCCATAAGCAAGAAAGACAGAAACAGAATGACAAAGACAGAGAGACAGGACTTCCATCATATTTCTATTGTTGTAATCTGCCCCAAGGTTCAACCAGCCCCAGGTCATGGGGACTGCATGATCAGCATCCTCAGAGAGACCTATGGATGTGAACCTGGAAACTTTCCATTGATTGGCATTGCAGAGTACTGCCTATTACCACTGTGCTATAGTCTGACCCCCTCAGATTTATGTCTTCTTTATGAAGATTAAAATTTCTGGCTCAGCCCTAGAACTTAGGATTTCTGCTTTACCTTCCTACCAATTTACCTAAGAGTTCTAATTTTTTTTAATTAACCCTACTTCAAACCAACTGAACCCTGGAGGAGTCCATATCTTCACATCTTTAATCTCCTTATTCTCATTGAATTCTCCTTAACTTTGCTAAAGGTTTGTCATTTACTTTTCTCGTTAGAAGGGAGTTTTTCTCAATTTTACCCTTTTTCATTTATTCAAGTTTCATGACTTGGCAGAGAGATGTTTAGAATTTCTTGTTACAAATACAGTATATACAATGTATAGAAGCATTGGTTAATGAATGTTTAATGTATGAAGGTTGAAAATTACCATTATTGCCAAGTGACAATTTGATCACTCAGTCCAAATTAATCCAATAAAAGACAGACTAAGGCAGAAAGCAAAGGAATAGGCTTGAGATGAATAAAACCTAATTTTTGTATTTAGAAAGTCATAATCTTATAGGGAAGATAATATTATTTAGATAATGAAATAATAAAGGGTATAAGAGGTTAAAGATGCTCCAGAAAAATCTATAGGAATTTGTAGTTAAGAGAAATTATATCTGGCTAAGATAATCAAGATGGACATATGAAGGAGATGGCTCTGTAGAGGAGGCTGGGAGGATGACTAGATGTACACATTTGTAATCAGCAATAGTTAATTCAAGACCTCTCTTCAAGTCCTATGGAAAGGCTCAGAAATGAAATGCATTCTACAGAAGGCTAGAGGGAGAGGCCATGGACATTACTACTGGGTATGAAAGGACTTTAAAAGGATGCATGAGTGAGGGATGTTAATAAAGTCTGAATGAAAAATAAAATAAAATAAAATAAAGTCTGCATGAATGGGGCTGACCTCAGAGCCCAGACTGAGCCAGGAGACCAAATGCTGCCAGAACATGTGAGTGGACTATTGAGGTAGGAGGTGTGTGAAGGAGCAGGAAAGGAATCAGCTAGAATGGGGAAATGAGAGAAGGGGAAGTTCGTAAGTGAAGAGCACCAAGATGGTGGAGAGAAGCCATACCACGGATGATTCAGGCCAAAACTGGTACAAGGAACAGCTAATAATGGAAAGAGATATGGAGGGGGATACAGAACAGGAGGTCGGGAATTTCTATTTTTTTGGGGGAGAGGTTTTTGCTATAGGGCACATATGCTCGCCAGACAGAGAGAGACAGAGAGAGAGAAAGCGAGAAATCACCCCCCAGGGGGGATGGCCACGCTGCAATCCCTTCTTCTCCATTCTCCTCTCGGGATCTTGGGCATGCACACACACGTGCCTGGCGTGAGTTTTAAGACACCGGGTCCGGGACGCGAACCACGGGTGACTACAAGGGAGTCCAGCGACATAGCCATTACACTAACTGCTGGTCCCAAGGTTGGGAATTTCTGAAGTCAGGGTTTCAAAAGTCTGGTCAGATGAAAGCTATAACTGAGATCATACTTTTCTTTTTTTTGCTTGACAATTGGAATTGCATCCAATAGCTGTAGATGCACTGGTCTGTATTTTCCCAGGTGCCTTGGTCTTTACAAGGAAACAGTAAGGTCATCATTGGGGGACCAGCAGTTGATGTAATTGCTATGTCAATGGACTTCCATGTAGTCAACTGCAGTTCGAGTCCCAGACCCGGTGGCTTAAATTCACGCTGGGTACATGTGCGTGCATGCCCAAGATCCCTAGAGGAGAATGGAGAAGAAGGGATTGCGGCGTGGCCATCCCCCCTGGGGGGGGATTTCTCGCTTTCTCTCTCTCTGTCTCTCTCTGTCTTTCTGGCAAGTGCACATGCTCTATAGTACAAACCTCTCCAAAAAAAAAAAAAGAAAGAAAGAAAGGTCACCATTGGAATATGCCAAGTCTAACCCATATGAATCACTTGAGTGATGTCAACATAGGCAGGAACAGGGTTTGAACAAACTGCATTCAATTTTGCCTACAGACCTGGCCTGCCTCCCCACCCTTACCAAATGACAAAGACTCAGGAACACCTGAGTCAGCTTTAGTAGCTTGAAACTAGCAGTTTAACACCAAATAAAGGCCTGTCCAATGGCTGGTGAATCAAATTAAATTCTGAACAAACAACTCTCTAGCCGCATCTCAGTCAGTTTTAGAATCAATGTAGGTGATTTATGGCTCCTTGGGGTTGCATTCTCTTTTTGATGTGCTGGGATTTCCACACGTAGCTACCATTTACCACTAATGAGCAGCACGCATCAGTCCCCAGGCGTTGGGAAAGGGCTGTATCGTGGCGTCCCGTTCAGCAGCATGGACTCTTTCCAAGCAGAAGGGGTTCCTTAGCTGGGTCAGAAGCCAGGCTTGCCGGTAGAAACTGTTAATGCAAAGTGCTGAGTGCCTCCAGTCTTTTTCTCCAAGAAGCATCAGTGCTTTTTAATCTAATTATTCTCTGGTGTGTGAGAACCCCATGGGAAGAATTTGGTTCTCCAGTCTCAGCATGCTGATTCAGACCAGAGTTGGATGAGCCAGAGAAGAGCATTTGGTTTCCTGTGCCGTTTTCTTTGTTACCATTTGATAAAAAGTGAGTCTTGGGTCTGTATTTTTATGGGAATAAAATAATACCCCAGAGCTTAGCACAAGTCCTTGCACATAACAAGAGTTCCAAAACTCTTTGTGGAATCTGTGGCAGGTGGAGACACACGTAAAGCGTATGTCTCTTGAAACATGTGTTCGGGAATTCTCTGTAATAACTGTTAGCCCAGGGAAAGCCAACTGGAGGGGAGAGATTTTGGTATAAAGCTTCTGTTTTTTGAGTTCATTATGGAATGCCAGGCCCTATTCCAAGTCATTTTTATTCATTGTCCACTATGTGTCTAAGTAAGTATTGTCATTATCCCGAGTTTTTAGATGAGGAAACTGAGGCACGGGGACTAAAGTGACTTTACTAAAGTCACACAGCTAGTACCTGTTGGCATTAGGAATCTAATATGGGCAGTCTGCCTCCAGAGGCTCTGTTTTCAATCCCTGTATACTAGGGAATTCTCTCAGGCCTCTTCCATTTGGGTAGTAGAGTGTTTTTCCCAAGGCTGTTAAAAGACTAGCTCTACTTTAAAAATGACAAGAAAAACAAAGACGTATTTGCAGCCTCTGAGTTCTCAGCTTCCATAGCAATTAGGAATGTAGAAGTGAATTTATTTACACAGTTGGTTGCAGACCAAAGAAAGTGGAGAGTGAGCGTAAGGTGGGGAGAAGTGGGGTGAGAACAGATTTCTATGCTGTTCTTGAGGCAGATTTTATCTTTCTGAAGATAAAGTTGGGAAAAAAAAAAAAAGGAAAAAAAAAAAAAACCCGAAAAGAAAGGCAGAGCCTCTGAATTGGCATCACTGGTGAAGCATTTGCTTGCATCTGCGATGACTTCTCTGAGGTTAGCGCTTGAGCCCCGGCCACTGGGGAGGTTTTTATTTTCTGAAAAAAAAGTGGGGAAAAAAAAAAAAAGAAAAAAAAAAAAAACCAGAAAAGAAAGGCAGAGCCTCTGAATTGGCATCACTGGTGAAGCATTTGCTTGCATCTGCGATGACTTCTCTGAGGTTAGCGCTTGAGCCCCGGCCACTGGGGAGGATTCTTCTCACTGACACAGACGTGCTACCTCAAGCCTGCACCAGGTGAGTTAACCTTCCAGGGAACAGCTCAATGAGAACTCTGAAAAACTAATTTCCTAAATGAAACCTTAGTGCCCTGGGAAAACACAGCCCCTGCCTGAGAAAGGAGATTTAGACTCTTTCCATGAGCTCCTAGGATATGGCTTGCACCCTAAAAATATTGTGCCATGGGGTCCCCTAATACTGTTTGAATTCTTTAGCAGTCCTTCTTCCCAAAGAAGAGGCCTTATGTTTCATAGAAAGTTGAGAGAAAAATGACCTCAGAACAAATTATCTGCAAATAAAATAAAAGAAAAACATTTGGAATCCGTTTTCAAATGGAACCTGAAGTCTCAGAATCCAGATTTCATAAGGAAAAGAGAGCTGCCTGTTTTGGAATTTGATTTAAAAATAGAGCCTAGTAAAGTATTAAGTAAGACCCAGTACCTCCTGGGAAAACAAGTGGCTCTTAAAAAAAATCTTAAACTGCGTTGTAGGGGTTTTTATGAATGAGCAACATATGGATTAAATTACCCAAGTTTGAAAAAAAAAAATCAAATGACAAAGCACACTTGGCAGTTTTATTGAGCCTGAATTATTTGGAATATAGTCCCAAGATACCTTAGAACTCCTAAATGGGGCCTAGTTTACCAAACATCTTGAAAATGAGGAAACTTTCAGATGAAAAAGGGCAGTAGTCTCCATTAGAGTGTATAGAAGTTAGGATGGAAAAGTTAACTGATTTTCCTGGTTTCTGAGGGGTTCGACAGGTGAGTGGACTTGAGTACTGGGCTGTCCACACTACTACCTGTAACTCTCAGGGCTGTGGCCGGGGGGACAACGTCCATTCTCACTTCCTTTATCTGTCTCAGCCTTCGTCCTTCATGCTTCTTCCTAGTATCAGTTTCAACATACAGACTAAAGACGGGGGAACCAGCAGTTAGCGTAATGGCTATGTCGCTGGACTCCCACGTAGTCGACCGCAGTTCGCGTCCTGGACCCGGTGGCTTAAAACTCATGCCAGGTGCGTGTGCGTGCATGCCCAAGATCCCGAGAGGAGAATGGAGGAGAAGGGATTGCGGCGTGACCATTCCCCTGGGGGGTGATTTCTCGCTTTCTGTCTCTATGTCTCTCTCTGTCTGACGAGCGCACGCGCCCTGTAGCGAAAACCTCTCCAAAAAAAAAAAAAAAAGACTTGGCTATTTGCTCTGTCCTCTAATTTTGAAACTCAGTTATTACCCATGCTGAATGAGACCTCTTTTCTGAAAAATAACTTGTGGTCAAGTTATTACATGTGTTTTGATTTCTATAGCTACCTTTCATTATGTGAGGCTGTGGGGGAAACCTCTTTAACTCTGTTTAAAGTTTTTGTTACTGTTTAAAAATATTTCTAAATAGGGTCTAAACATTTCTTGAGCAGCAAGTAAGAGAATGAGGGAAGGTACCAAAGAGAACTAGAAGTCTTTGGTTGACTGTCGTTACTAAGCATAGACAGGATGGAAGCCATGGGTTCTTGACCACATGGTCCAGGCTTCTTTTATTCTATCTAGTGCTTGGTGCCAGCACATCAAATGCAGAATACAGATGTGAATATTTTCCAAGATTACTTGGAATTTTAGATAAATACTATAAAGGCTTGGACACCAAAGGAGTCTCCTGAGATTTATAAATCCTTATATCATCTATCCATAAGTGGCAGGACTTGAATCTAGGTCTTCTGATGCCAACTCCTGTCTTCTCTCTGGCAGAATGTATTCCTTAGGCCTGTAAAAATCAAGGCTCCTATCTTGGTATTAGCATTGAAAAGGGGTTTATAAAATGAAGATACATCATGTGTTTAATTTTTTTTTTAATTTGTTGGAGGGCATGTGCACTTACAGGAGAGGGTCAGAGAGAGAGGGAAAAAAAAAAATAAGAAAGCACTCCCCACAGAGGATGGCCACCCTGTAATTCCCTTTCTGTCCTCCATTCTTCTTTTGGGATCTGGGGCATGCATGTACATGTACCCAGCCTGTTTCTCAAATTACTAGGTCCAGGACTTGAACTAGCTATTGGCCATGTGGGACCCAACTGCCTTAACCACCTTGTAATATGGCCTCATATGTTTACATTTTTAAATTCAACTATATAAGTACCTTTTAAAATAATACGCGAATGCCTTAAATTTTATTTTGCTTATGTGCCATTTATTATAGGCTTTTACTACTGTATACATTGTTCATTTATGCACACACATTACTGAACAAGGTTCTCAACACAAAACCCGAGTATTAATCTTTGTGGGTGGCTGATGGGGTGTTTAAGAATATTTTTGACCATGCTCATTATGTGCCCTAAATCTTTTTTGTTGTTGTCGTTGAGGTTTTCACTATAGGGCACGTGCGCTCACCAGACGGAAAGAGAGACAGAAAGTGAGAAATCACCCCACAGGGGGGATGGCTACGCCGCAATACCTTCTCCTCCATTCTCCTCTTGGGATCTTGGGCATGCATGCACATGCCCCTGGCGTGAGTTTTAAGCCACCAGGTCTGGGACGCGAACCGCAGTCGACCACATGGGAATCCAGCAACATAGCCATTACGCTAACTGCTGGTCCCATAAATCTTGTTTGAGATGTGGCTCCATTTATATAATGTCTATGGCTCAGAGAGTATAATTAGCACAAAACACATCGTTTTTGCCAGTCGTACTCAGTTTGTCATCCCCAACTGCTTGCCGATGCTGTGTTGAAAAAGTCTATGCTGGAAGGTAAAAAGCAGAAAGGGAAAAGGTGTGCAGACACATTTTGGGCAAAAGTACAGTGCTGTTGGTTGTTCCAAGGAAGTTCTTCTTCTGCCAGAGTAAGACGCTGAGGAGCACTGATGGTGCTGTTTCCTCGAGTGTCTGAATCATCGCTATTGTTCTGTATTCCTTGGACAGCAGCCACAATCAGGGAGCAAAGTGGTGAATATTTAGGGGATAATTTCAGAGTTAAGTCTTCCTTTCTTTTGTGAGAAAAAAATGGTAATTGAGGAAAGTAGTTTAAACTAAAGAACAATTCCAGAAAATGTAATATATACATGTTAGGTGTGGAATGATTGTTTTGGCTGCCTAAGATCATTCAAGACACTTCCTTGTCTGTGCATACACCTTTCTTTCTTCTTGGCACGACAACTCTGTTTTGTATCTGGATTCTTTTCATCAACCTTTAAATTTTCAGTTTAAACACAACATTCTGCAGGAAGCTCTCTCTAAACATGTCTAACTTGGATGCCTCTCTTCCAGGCTTTTGTAGTGACACTGGGCATATATCACTGCAGAAGGCTTACTTGTTCTGTAGTAATAAATTTATTTGTCTGTAAATACCAGAAATAGACTCCCTAAATGCCAGGATCATGTCATTTCACTCCAAATGTTAGCCAGTACTCTCAGTCCAGTGTCTGGCACATAGTAGGTCTTCAATAAATGTTTTTTGAGTGGCTAACAAAGCAGTGGCTAAGTAGTACTACTACTACTACTGAATACTCCACCCAAAATTGAATGGAAATCAAGAGAAGCATTGCCCTTTCTTATGTTTTGAAATGTGTCATACTTTTAGCCAGTACTAAACGTGGGCATGCACACGCACGCGCACACACACACACACACACACATACACACACACACACACACACACACACACACATCTCCGAACACAGTGAAATACATGAATATATTACCAAATCTGGAGCTTGATATCCACAGAAAAATAATTCCAGGAAATTGAGATTTTAAAAATGTACAAATGCCAACTAGTAATCATAATTTTAACAAAACTGTGTAAGTTGAGTTCATCATATTTTCCGTCTTGTTTGCGTGTTTATAGGTCTCTATGTGGTTGTAACACCTCAGTGGTTATTACTTAAGAGGAGATATAGTCTTCACATCCCAGTCACAGCAAATAAACCCTGTGAATGTTATTGCTGTTAGTACAATGATCTTATGCTATAATATCTTATGCTCTTATGCTATAATAATTATCTTTATATTGCAGAATGCACAACCTAGGATGAACTAGCTAAGTGTCTAATAAGTGGTAGAAACAGAATGTGATCTGACATCTAAAGTAATTAAATATTAAAATCTCAAATCAAAATGAAATTAACTAAAAATTAGGTTAAAAAAATTAAAATGTATTTCATTAGGTCAGATTTCTTGGAATAGATTTATTGGGTATTACTGACATTCACATGATTTTTAATACTTGTTGCTAAATTAATTTGTGAAAATATTGGCAGACACTATTCATAGCTTTTTCCACCAGGCTGAAACTTTCTTGAAGGAAGGTTTTGAGTCTTATCTCCCTGACCTCAGAAACTAGCACAATGCTGGGCATATGAAGCTTATGAACAGATGCCTGCTGAATGAATTATTGAATAAATGGATACTGAAACCAGAATCTTACATTATTTTTTTAAACCCACTTGATGTGGTACCTAAGAAGTATACAGACCTACAGACAACAGATACATTTCTTGACCCTGAATATAGGAAAAAAGACAACCTTTTGGAAAGCAGATTGGCACTGTTGGAAAAGTACTGATACTTTTGTACTTTGGCTAGCAACCTTCAGCTGTGTCTGCATTTCAGAATTTAATAAGGCCCAGTCATGGTGGTGCAGATGGTAGAGCACCATTGTGCAATACTGAAGCCATATGGGAGGTCCATGTTCCGATCCCTGGTCAACCTGAACATTCTGGGTGTGCTCATGTGTGCCCAGGATCTTGGCTGCCTGAGGGGCTGGGGAAATCATTGAGGTGTGGCAAGACCCTCTCAAGGGTACCTTTCTCTCATAAAATATATAAATTTAAAAATAAGTAAACTTAAAATAATTTAATGAATCACTTTTGAAAATACATAGTCTGAAAAAATCCCAGATTGTCTGGTGGCCTAGACTCAGCTCGTTGGTGCAGTTGGACACCTAGTCTAGCTGGTAGAAATAATTAAAATGAAGTTCTGAGCTTTATTTGAAATTTTCAAAGAAAATTATAGGAAACTTAATATCACCTTTGAAAGGTATCCTCTTTCTGTCTTCCAATTTTCTTACTTCAGATGCTCTCATCTTTACCAATCTCTAAATCCCCATCGTCAAAACTGTATGCAAAGTTCTACTAGGCTCCAACTTGAGGGTTCTTTTGGTTTCCTTTGTTGGAGCCCAATGGCCTTCTCTCTTGCAGAAATAGCTACAGCTCCCCTGGCCGGTCCGTTAGATCTGTTCCCTTAATACTCAGCCTCTGTATTGTACTCTTGTTTCCTTCTACTAACATTCCCTTCCCTTCGCCTTCAGCTTTTTGTCAGTTTCCTCACTGTCAAAACAGGAAGGATTCAAGCAGAATTTACTTAATTAAGTTAAAATAAAATTTATATTCAGATACTCCTCATCAGTATTTCTCTTTAAAAACTCTGACCATTTGTGAAAGGAAATCTTTCAAATATATTTAAGGCAGCTGAAATTACTTTTTTGTTGTTTGTGCCATTTGTTTGAGCTATAAAGTCATCCTCTCTTTTTATGTTTTTACTATTTTTTTTATTTTATCCTGACTTTTAAAAGAGTTGTTATAATATTGACAATGTTGGCAAATAAATATGGAAATAATGAAGTAAATTAAAACTATGGCTATACTTTGGGGTCTGAAAAAAATGATCATACTCTTCTTGTGTGTTATTTTAGGCATTTGAAATATTAAGAAAAATTGACAATTTAAAGAAACTACATATTATCTCTGTGGTTATAATTCAGTGTTTAGTTACCATGTTTGTGAGTTTTAATTTGAAAAACATAAGACTATGATTAGTTTTGTAAGCCACATTGGATACTTAAGAAAACCTGGATTTTTTTTAACATTTAAAGTTTCTTTTATTAGATTTATAAAAGTTTTGCTCATAGGGTTTGTAAGTCTTCCAAGTTTAGTACTTGAAGTTTGTAAAAGTACCAGCTGTAGCAAATTTGAAATGTGTAAACGTGTATCAATCAGCATTCAGTCTGAGAAGCAGATCCAATCAGAGATGTATGTATGGGTAGCTTTGCATGATTTATCCCGAGGATTGCCGTACACACTTGTGGGACCAGAAGTCTGAAGTCTGTGAGGCAGGCCCTTAGAAAGGGAAGATCACAGGGCTAGCAGGTGATGTAGTGGTTAAGCCACTGGACTCTCAGAGGACTATGATTCAAGTTCCAGATCCAGTGGCTTGAAACACACCAGGCATGTATGCGTGCATGCCCAAAATTCTGAGAGGAGAATGGAGGAGAAGAGACTGTGGCATGGCCGTTCTCCACCCACCCCCTTGCTTTATCTCTTTCCATCTTTCTGTCTTTCCAGAGAGTGCATGTGCCCTACAGCAAAAATCTCACCAAAAAATAGGGAAGATCACAAGTAGGCTGGAATTTTATAAATGGACCAACACTCTTGTCCACAAGAATTTCTTCTCTTCCTCCTTGTTCTCCTCCTCCAAACCTCCTCCTCCTCCTTTTATTTTCTGTTACAAAAGCCTTAGTCCTGCTTTTAAGACCTCTCAGTTGATTAAATCAGGCTCACTCAAGATAATTTCCCTTACTTAAAATAAACTGAATAAAGGTTCTAGTCCTTTCACAGCAGCACCTAGATTTGTTTAGTTAACAGACGGACTGCATCCAGATTGAAAAAATAAAACACAAAATGTTTTGGATACTTTAATTAATGAAATTTGTAAATAGGTTGTACCCTTTAGTGAGAATTAATCTATTAAATCTATAATTAAACATAATATAGACAGAAAGTACAAGATAATTTTTTTTTCTTTTCAGATAGCATTTGTAGTTTTTCTAAATGGAATAGCAAAATTTATAAATTGAACTTAAAAACCTAACAAAACAGGTTTTCTCATTTGTAATTTTAGCAGTTATAATTAACTAGATATCTAGAAATAGTTCTTGTAGAACTATTTGCACATATGTGAGAAAGAAAAATTCTTCAGCTGACAAGGAGACTAGCAGGTTGGAATTGGGTGGTATACCAAGGTCTTAAGTCCTGGGATATAGTATGTGAATTGGGGAAAATGGAACCCAATTCACTGGGGAATGAGATTTGAGTCCTTTGAAGTATGTTTGTATTAGTATTTGATGACAATAGTGATTAAAATACTTATAATCTCATGACCCATGTGGTCCTTTCTCAGAGCTGTACCATGGTTAAAAAAAATCCAGCAAACAAAAGAAAGTTCAAAATAAGTTAACAGTTTCACTTGCATCCCTTGGTACCATGGGATCATAGAGAAGCTTCTGAAAGTAGCCCTCTTTCTCTACCGTCTTCCTCCCTCAGGTAGCACTAAAGCAATTCTCTCTGCAAATTTTCTCTAATTCTCAAGCTCAGCAAGAATATTGGTTTCACTTCCCCTTTCTCCTTCTGCACAGTAAAGCCCAAGGAACTATTCTAACCATGAAGGACCCTCCTTGGAAAGACAAGGGAAATCTAAAACCTTAGGAATAGGCAGAATAAAAGAGACCGTGAGCATTCACTTGCGTCTGTCTCATGGTGGTGATAATTTGAGGTATTAGAGAAAATTAGCCACACCAATAGCAGTATGAATACTGAGCAATATAAAGTGAGAAAAGTAAATGCTGAAATGAGTTCAGTTATATAACACATTTCATTGTGTTCATTGTTTACCGTTTATGTTTAATTACTGTAAAGCACAGTAACAATTTTGCACTGTACTAGCCATGTATATCAAGTTAACCTAGCCATCAATTCTGCTCTATCATGAGAACAACTCTGTATGTTCAGTCCTCTTAGATTCCTGCTTCTTTTGCCCTCTGGCCTATACATGCTATCTGGTCATCTGCTTATAAATTTAAAAAATATAGAGGGAGCCTTGTTCATGCTCTACCTGCCACATCTCTGAACTGTAGCAATGGTTGATTGCAGCTCTCCAGCTTTCAGTCTCTCTTTGTTTCCAACTTATTCAATCCATTGGAATAAGAATAATCAAAAGTCTCCTGTAGTTTGCAGTTTCCCATCATCACAGGAAAGCTCCCGTATCTTATTCTTTAGGCCTTTGACTTCTTGCTACACCAAAGTTATATTTTTCTTTAAACAGAATCTGAGCATCTTTATTTAAGACCTTGGGCCTTTCCTGAGGAAGTTGGAGTGTGAAGGAGTTAGGTTTCCCAAGGCAGACCTTGGCAGGGGTTGTTTTCCCTCCTTTCAAATTCTCTGTCTCCTTTGGATTCCATGACTATTTTATCTGCCACTGGGTCAGTCCTCACACAAGACCTCAAGAATGTACAGGAGGAAACAGAGAGAGGACCCAGAATCTGGGCTCACCATTGATAATGAGATCTATTCTCAGAGTTGGAATGATGTCACGGCTTCCACCTCCCATGGGGTAGTGACAGGGTCAAGAGTCTTTGCTCTCACTGTCTGTGATGGGGCACATATTGCTACCTTTAAAACAAACCCTGTTTTGAACTACAGGAGCCCCTTTTACAAACAGGAAGATCCTGAACCAGTGTGTTTGTAAAAGAACCCACATTCTGGAAAACAACAACAAAAATATCTCAGAGCATTGTTCTTTGTCTTCATTATTATTATTATTATTATTGGATGCTCTGTCTCTCCAGCCCCTGCAGGAGATAAGGGCAGGACAAACCCTGCAAGGTGCTGGTAGGAAAGTCATGCTTGGGCAAAGTGCCAAAGTTGAACTTAAGTCAGGGCATCCTATGTGATATCTAAAAAGCCGAAGTGCACCTAAAATGAGAGACAAGTGACAGGGAAAGGAGTGTATGGTGATTTTTTTCCCTACCACCATCACCGCCACACAACTCAGAGCCACTACTGCCTCTCACCTGGAATCTCACACAGTGTTTTCCTACCCGATCTTTCTGCTCTCCCTTCTGCAAAGCATTCTCCACATGGCAGTCAGAGTGGTGGTCTTTAAGACCGGTAAGATCATGTTTCCCTTAAGTGAAACCCTGTAAAGGTTTCCCGATAAACTAACAGGCCTTGCAGGATCCAACTCATGCTACATTTCCCACCTCATTAGCTTCGCCTCTCCTGTCCTAGACACCAGAGCTTCAGCTACTCTGACTTTTTCTGAACTATTCTTTGATGAACCCAAAGCCTTTTGGTCCTGTGTGCTTTCCTCTTCCTGGAAGGCTCTTTCACCAGGCAGCTCCTTCCCAAAGTCAGGATCTCAGCTCCCTTGGCACCTTAGAGACCCCTTCCGTGACTACTCTGACCAGACAAGGTTTTCTCCTCTCCCTATAATTTTCTAGCAGGTCATTCTGTTTTATTTTCCCATAACATTGGGAAATTGTGAAATTATCTATTTTCTGTCATTTGTTTCCTGCCTCTCCTATGATTTCAGTACCTTGAAAGCAGATATTTTGTCTTATTCAGCATGGCATCCCCAATGTCCAATACAATGATTGCCACAAAGTTGGAGATTTATAAGTATTTAAGGAATAAATAAAATATTTATGGCACACAGTTATTAACCATCTTAGAATCGCACACAGGAGAATTTGGCTGCTCTAAAGATGACAAATGTGAGTGACCGAGGATTCAGTTTTAAGTTCAAAGGGAAGGAATTTTTCCATAGTAGCTTCAGGTCACTAGTAACTGGAAATTACAGTGGGAACAACAACAAAAAAAATAAAACAAAAAACAAAAACAAAACAACAACAATAACAAAATCTTTGCTGGGAAGTCTACAACAACATATAGGTGTGTGTGTGTGTGTGAGTGTGTGTGTGTGTGTGTGTGTGTAGGGTAAAATAGCCATGATATAAAGTTTACCATTAGTGCCATTTAGTACATTCACAATGTTGTACAACCACTACTATGTGGTTCTAGAACATTTCAGCACTGCAAAGGAAACCTCCGACCCTTTAAGCAGTCACGTCCATTCCCTTCCTCCTCATATGTGTGTCCAGGATTGGGGTGAGTATTAAGTGGAGGCATTCTAAGAAAGGAAAGCCTTTCCATAGGGGAAAGTTTCACATAGGCGGTGTTGTTTCTATTCAATCTTAAAGGACAGTAAGATTTGGAAGAACAGAGAAGAACAGGGTATTCTAGGGGGTCAGTTGCTATATTTCATGGACAGTGTGTATGTCTCTTGATTATCATCCTAGGGGTTATATTTATAGGACTTTAAGCAAAAGCAAAATTTCAAGAAATGGAAATGGCACTGAGTTTCTACATAGCAGTCACTGGCTGATTTGGGACTTTTTTTGTGTGTGCGTGAGATTTTTGCTCACAGGAGAAAGAAAGAGAGACAGAAAGGGAGAAATCACCCCCCAGGAAGGGTGGCCACACTGCAGTATTCTCCTTCATTCTCCTCTCAGGATCTTGGGCATGCACGCCCATGCATGAGTTTTAAGCTACTGGGTCTGGGATTTGAACCATAACTGACTACGTGAGAGTACAGAGACGTAACCATAACGCCATATTTCACAGAAAGTGTGTATATCTCTTGAGTATTATCCTAAGGGTTGTATTTATAGGATTTTAAGCATTGATGGACTAAATAAAGTAAAAGACTAAATAAAGTCCTAAATAAAGGACTTTAAGGCCTATTAGACTTTACGCAAAATGTAAAGTCCTGCTGGTCCCACACTTTTCCTTCTTAAAAGAATCTCTATTTTCTTTGGGAAATTAATTTTCGGATTTTGAGGGAAATTGAAGTGTTACTAGGGTGACCACCTCTCCTCTATATGGTGAGAACTTCCATGAGACTATAACCCTTTCTAGCTTCTGCCAGGTGTGGTTCTACTTGCTGCTTCCTTGTTCTCCAGAGCAGTGTGATTAGTGCTCCTTGCCAAATGTCTTCTCTAACCTGCCAGTCCACCTGTCATCCTTTCAATGCTTAGAACCCTAAGTAGAAAAATGTCTAAGTTTGATGTTAACTCATTGACAATCTCCACAACACAACTGTACATGCATTGTTTTACAGAGAAGGAAATGAAGGCTCAGAGGAAGGCCACAGCCCTGGAGGAGATGGGCCTGAGCTTTGAGCACTGGTGTTATTGACCACAGTGTTCTCTCTTTTGTTCATTGCTGCCTCTCCAGAGCTGGATAAACTTCTATGCTAAGAAGATTTTTCTTTTCTTTTTTTTTTTTGGAGAGGTTTTTTTGCTACAGGCCACGTGCACTTGCCAGACAGACAGAGAGACACATAGAGACAGAAAGCAAGAAATCACCCCCCCAGGGGGGATGGTCATGCCACAGTCCCTTCTCCTCCATTCTCCTCTCGGGATCTTGGGCATGCACGCACACGCACCTGGCGTGAGTTTAAGCCACCGGGTCCGGGACGCGAACCGTGGTCAACTACATGGGAGTCCAGTGACATAGCCATTATGCTAACTGCTGGTTCCCTATGCTAAGAAGATTTTATGACTTTAAGGAGTCCTCTCACTTGTTAAAGTGACGTTAAAATGTAGATTATTGTCTTAATACCAAAATAAGATGTTTTTGTGAAAGAAAAATTTAGATTTAAACTGAAGATTTCTGATCTGAAAAAAAATTTTTTTTTAATTCTAAACCACTCAGTCAACAAGACTGAGCCCTCACCCTCCTTCAGAATGTTTACTAGGGAGTCTGGATAGAGGCTTAGATAATTGAGAGGATTAAAATGAAGGAATGAAGGAGAGAGAAAAACATTCCCTCAGGCAGAAATGGAACCAGAGCAACTGGAAAATGGCCCTGAGAAAGCAGAAAAAATGGACAAAATAAAATTATTCTTAAAGACATTCAGAGGAAAGGGGTTAAGGTGGGATAAAGTGAAGGGGGAGGAGGCAAGGAAAATCTGTGGAAGAGAAAAACGAGAGATGGAATGAAGTTTGGTCTGGTTTTAATTTATGTCAATTGACAAACCCATGAAAACTGTTCTAGGCATGGCTATTCCTCTGTAATGGAAGTAACTGAAACCATTCAGAATGCATTTTTTCCTCCTCGTCCTAAAAATATGATACACCCTGCAGACAGAGGCAATGCCAATAAAGTTTCCTGCCTCTGGCTCCACGTTCTCCCTGCTGTCCCTCACACCCCCAATACATTCTGTCCCTGCCTACAATTCAGAACTGGTGTAATTAGGGGAATTAAAAGTATGCACAAACATAAAATATACCTGTGTTTAATTGTGCTGTCAAACTGAAAAGATAAAGACAAGCAGTGGATGAACAAAATTCCTCTTCTAAGATTTTGTTGAAAACTTTGATCCTTAAAGACTCACCCATTTCCGGCACTTTCTGAAACTTTGGGGTGAGGATGAAAGAACAAGTATGTTTAATTGTGTCAATTGTGTTTAAAAGTATTTTTTAAAAAATTTACTTGCTGCATTCAGAAAAGAACTTAGGGATTATTAGGTAGGCATGTAAGATGAATGTTCCTATAGAAAGTTAACCATGTTGATTGACTGTCATGGATAAATGAGTGGAAGTAGGAAGCTTAAGGGCAATTAACTAACAGAAGTTTAATATCTAGAAAAGAATTTCTACAAGTCAGTAAGAAGATGTACAACCTAGTAGAAAAACAGGTAGAAGATATAATTAGATTTTCAAAGAGGAAGTACAATTCCCATAAACATGTGAAGAGATTCTCAATCTAATCAAGATATTGCAAATTGAAACCACAGAAAGATGTGTTTCACATCCATTAGATTGGAAAAAATATAAAATTCAGGCAATATTTAAAGTTGATAAGGTTATAGAACAACAGGATTCTCATTCAGTGTTGGTAGGAGTGAAATGGGTCCCATCACTTTAGGAAGGAATTTGGAGTTTCTTAGTGAGGTAAACATGTTTATAATATAAGGTCCCCAAATGCCAGAAAATAGTGTGATGCCCAAAACTAAAAACCTGCAGGCCCAACAGAAAAAATGGGCACATGGGTTTTGGTATATTATACAGTAATGAAAGAAAAAGAATAACCATCACACATGCATCAACATAGATAAATTTCAAAATATGTTGGGCAAAAAACATCACAGAAGAAATATCCAGTGTGATTCCATTTACCTAAAGTTTAAAAGCAAATAGTACTAAAAAAATAAATGATCAAGGATACATACATAGTTGGTAATATTACAGAGAAAATTAAGCTACTAATTAACACTCAAATTAAGATGATGGTTACTCTGCAAGGTAAGGTGGACACAAGAAGTGAGGAGTGCATTTTTTAAAGATATTTATGGTTTTTGTTAAGCTGAGTAATGGGTATATAAGTATCTATTCTCTTTTGCATGTATAAAATGTTTTACAATCTTTTTTAAAAGGAAGGTTTGAGACCAGCGGATGGTGTAATGATTACGTCACTGGGCTCCCACATAGTCAACTGCAGTTTGAGTCTTGGACCCTGTGGCTTAAAACTCACTTTGGGTGCATGTGCATGCATGCATACCCAAAATCTTGAGAGGAGAATGGAGAAGAAGAGATTATGGTGTGGTCATCCCTCCCACCCCCTCACCCTGGGCATGGAAGGCAGTGATTTCTTGCTTATGTCTCTGTCTTTCTAGCAAGCACACATGCTCTATAGCAAAAATCTCTTTAAAAAAAAAAAAAGGGAAGGTTTAAATCAATGCAACATGAAAGTCCTAGTGATCAAAGTGTGTTCAGTCTGAATTTTTATACTAGTATCAAGAAATTTCTGTTTAAAAGATCAATACCTGGGCTGCTCTTATGACCTGGTGGTTCAGGGAGCTAAATTTTACTATGCAGTTCCAATCCTAGACCTGGTGGCTTGATAAACACACAGAACACATATGTGTTCATGGCCCAAATCCAGATGAGTTGGAAAAATGGAGGAGAAAGGATAGCAACATGACTGTACCCCATTGGTTGTTCTTCTCCCTCTTCCCCACTCTGCCTCCTCTGGTAAGCACATGTGCCCCTTGGTAAAAACAAACATAAATCAATACCTATGTGCCTCACCTCTCCTGGGACTGTAGAGACCCAGCAGCCCTGATAATTCAACCTATGACATCAGGTCGGGAGCTCTTGCCTAGCTATCTGGTGGTGGAAAAATATTTGTTCCAATGGAAATTTGGGCCTGAAATCTCTGCTCCTTTTCCATAGGGTGCATTGTTGTTGAGAAGTATGAAAGAATTAAGGCCTACTGAATGGTGTGATTCCTTTCCTACCTGGGCCTCAGTGAAAATTGGAGTACTGGTGGAAAGACATCATCTTTTCCATTTTTTGATATTCAGGATAAAATAGTGTAGCAATGAAATAGAATTGTGGTACACTTAAATTATTTAACTTGAACAAATTACCATCTTTAACATGGAGAAAATCCAATGCAATATACTCATACATTGATAAGATAATTATGAGATTTATAAAAAAAAAATACTGGTACTGAGTGTGTAAGAGACTGTGTTAAACCAGTAAGGAGACTAGTTTTATGTCACAGTGTGCCTCTGTGACTGTAGCTATTGCTTTGTTTGAATTGGAGCTCAAAAAGCTAAATTCAAGGCTATAGACCTCTTACCCTGAACCTCAACTTCCAATGGATAGGCCATGTTCTAAAGTTTTAAAGTAGTTTAATTTAGTCATTTTTATGCTAGAAAATGTGTATGTGAGAGAGAAAGCGAGAGAGAGAACAACCCCAATGAGGTCTGGTCACACTATAGGTCATTCCCCTTCAATTCTTTATGCCACTAGGATCCTGGACACATACCCAGCATGTGTTTTAAGCTGCCAGGGCTGAGACTTTAAAACTGTTCAGCAATTCAAGATCCATCTTTCTCTACACAGTACTATGAGACCAGCCCTATGATCTGAATTTTAGACTGAATTTAAAATGGGAATTTTAGACTGAATTTCAAAATGATTCTGCTTCAGGAAGATAATGTTTGCTAGTATCCAGAGTTAGTCTTATAAATAGTTTTAAAAACAAGTGCCTATGTTGAATTAACATAGTACATAAGTTGGGCAAACACCAATTCAAATTCCAGCTTTGCAATTTTTGGCTTGTGTGACCATGGTCAAATCACTTTTCTTTGAGCCTAAGTTCTCTCATCTAAAAAATGGGTACGTGTACACTGGCCTTAATAAGAGCTTCAAAATTTGAATACTACCATTATCTTCATATATGTCATATTTATTCTTCTACATAGTTAGCTCCATGAAGACATGAATCAGGTTTGATTCCTTTTTTTTTTTTTTTTTTTTTTTTATTTCTCACTTTCTGTCTCTGTCTCTCCCTGTCTTTCTGGCAAGCACACGTGCCCTATAGCAAGAATCTCTAAAAAACAAATATTGAACTTTTGAAAGGTGGCTACTTCAAGTCATGATGTTTTGAGTATTAAATATATACTGCAATAGAAAGATATGTTGAAAGAATGTAAAATATCTATTAATAATTTTTATATTGATTGTGGAAACAATGGTATTTTGGATATATTGGGCTCAATAAAATATGTTACAAATGAATTTCACCTTTTTTTTTTTTTTTTTTTTTTTAAATTTCACACACTTTTTAAAGGAGCTCTTACTATCCAGGCATTTCAAATGTATTCTTTTATTAAAGCCTCGTGGCAAGTTTATGAAGTTGGTTTTACCACTTACTGAGGCTCAGGGAGGTTAGATGTTGCCTGTAAGTACCTGGTTAGACTGGAATCTAAATCGTGTTTTCTCCCTTACCATGTTCACTGCAGCTGTGTTCAGCGTACATTTGTTTAATGCATTTGATGGGTCTTAGCTTCAATAAATAGATCTTCTCTTGGGCTTCCTGAAATTCTTACCTTTTCTCTTTCTCGTCTGAAAGTAGTAAGACCTCCTTGCAGCATAGTTACCAAGCATAAGCAATGCATTGCCAGATTAGCTCAGGCCAACGGCTGTAGCCCTAAGAAAGGGAGCCCAGGACATGTTAAGCTCTTTGGGAGTAAGAGGATTATGAAAAGTCCAGTGCATGGGGCACCTCTGCAGAGTCATGTTTCAATACTGGACCACAGCATATGATCAGGTGGATGGGGGAATGAATAAAAGTTGGCATGAAGGCTTTAGGCATGTGACAAAGGAAGGAGGAAGAGGAGACAGAAGGACACAGGCATGGATACATGAAACCTGAAGAAAAATCTCAACATCTGATTGGCTTTCAGTGTAAAAAACTGCATTTTTTTCTCTTAAACTTCTCTATTTTTCTGTGTTTAACAGTTTTACAATGAGCAGTTGATTAGTTGTAATAAAAAAGCAACCCCGATAAGCTTTATTTTTAAAAAAAGTTATACCTGCCCTTTTTTCCCCCCACTATATGTTTACTGTACAGAGTTATAGATGATTGATTGAACTTATGAGCGCCTTGGAAATACTCCAGTACAAATACCATTTCCCTTCTGCCTACTGCATACAGGGCACTTTGCCAAACACAGAATATAGAAAGAAAGTAGACTATGTTCAGGAGATGTACCCAGAGGTAAATTATCCAGGAGATCTATATGCCAGGTCTTCACCACTGTGTCAGAGACAGATACAAAGTATTGAAAAAGCTATTCTCTCATTTAAGTACATCCATAAGACATCTCTTCAAACTATTCTGAGTTAAATTACTCTTGGTATTTTTAAACCTAATAATCAGGAATAGGGAAAAAAGCCAAGGTTTGAACAGCTAGGTGTGGTGTTTCAAAGTGCTAGTCCGCATTATGCTTTGGTAGCATCATCTTCTATATTTACACTAATAGTGTCTTGTCCTAGCCTCAAGCTCGACTTGAAGGTAATTGATGCTCATTACTTTTCCTTTAATACAGGGATTATCTAAAACAAGAAAGTGGAAAGTTACCATGCTATTTTCAGAGACGGAGAAAGGATTCTAATACTGTTACTTATTATGTGTGAGTCTAATAATAATTACCATGTTTCATTGAATGTTTGTCTTGTGCTATGCATTTTACTTATATTATCTCAATCCACATGACAGTTCTACAAGATAAATGTTATTTGGAGAAAATCTAATTCATAGGAGTTTAGTGATTTTTTCCAAAGTCCTATGTTTATAAGTGCAAATACAAAATTTGAGCCTAGATCTGTATGATTTTGAATTCATATCCTTAATTGCTAATCAGTACTTCCTACATTGACAAGTTATTTAATCTCTCTGAGCCTTAGTTTTATCATTTGAAAAATGGAGAAATTATTTCCTCTTTATAATTTTGTTATAAGGAGCCAATTCCCCAAATGTTTGTATTCACTCCCCCCCCCACCTAAGTTATATGTAAAAATTCTAAATCCTGAGGTGATGATATCAAGAGATGAGACCATTGAAAGTGATTAATTCATGAGAGCCCTCACAACTAGGATTTATGCCCATATAAAAGCGACCTTAGAGAGCTAGCTCTTTTCATCATATAAAGACATGCGAGAAGACACACAAGAAGGAGCCATCTGTGGCTAAAAACTTGGCCCCTTAACAGATGCCAAATCTGCCTTGGTCTTGGACCTGCTGGCCTCCAGAATTGTGAGAATTCTTGTCATTTATAAGTCACTCAGTCTAAGTACTAACTATATAATGCATTTAGTTAGCGTTCAGTACATCTACTTGTTTCTCTTTAAGACAAGGGCTGAAAACTTCAAGAATGACAATTAGTAACAGGCTCTCAGGTAAAACTGGAGCTGAACTTCAAGTTCTCATCTTGGAGTTTTAAGTTTTATGGAAATTGCCATAGCTATTGGGATGGAAATACAATCAACTGCTTCCCTTTGCCTGATTACTAGCAAGTGTTTGAACTGCTGAAAGTATACTGAGATATCTGGTCCTTAAAACTAGGACTGGCTTCACAGACAAGTGAACTGTTAAGGTGTACAGTGCCCTATGCTTAGTTAGATGCTCTGCTATCACTGCCATGAAATTCTTAATAATTTGTGAACAAGGGACCCGTATTTTCATTTTGCACTTGGCCTGACAAATTATGTAGCCTGTCCTGGTTGGAAACTTTGGTTCACCTCACTGAAAGACTCTCAGTCCAACGAGCACATTCCCAGGAGATCCCTTGGAATGCTGCATTAGCAGATTTCTCTCTTGCTTTTGTTTTTGTTAGCAAGCGATCTCTCATCCATTCCTTGAAGTTATGTATAATGCATGCTATGTATAAAGCTCTTGGTGTGTTAAAAGGAAAGTAATTCAGTAAAGAGGGGACTGGATTTTTTTTTTTAAGAAAGAAAAATAACAACACCATGGCCAAAATGAATGTATTGAGGACAATAATACTTTGGAATGACTTCTTTAGAGGGGTTTTGAATTTCTGCTTATGAGTAGCTTTGAATAGGGTATAGATATCTAGTTTCTTAAAATACCTAGGTTTTTCTAATGTGTAACCAGAGTTAAGAACTACTGAGTGATAAACTTGTTGGAAGAAATGCTTGCTCCTCGTAAGTACTTACATAAATGTACCTTTGGGATCAGCAGATCATGTAATGGTTACATCGCTGGACTCCCACAGAGTCGACTGCATGCAGTTCAAGTAGCAACTTAAAAACTCATGCTAGGCACATGTGCATGTGTGCCCAAAATTCCAAGAGAAGAATGGAGGAGAAGCATGGTTATACTCCATTAGAGGGTGATTTTTTGCTTTCTATCTCTCTGTCTCTCTGGTGAATCCACATGCCATATAGCAAAAATCTCTTGAGAAAAGAAAAAGAAATGTACCTTTAGAAATACTGTAGAGTATTTGTATGTGATCAACTTTGGGTCCTTGGAGTATTTAGTTTTATATATATCATATATTCAGCCAAATTTTATTGACAAGTAGAAGCTCAAATATGACTTTAATACTTTTGTTAAAGGACACTATGTGTACCATATCTACCTAAGGGTTTTTTTTTTCCTTTTTTTAAAATTACTAATCCCTAAACAAACAGTTGCAATGTGACTTTTTTATTTTTACAAATTCCAATGATAATAGCATCAAATAAATTTCAGAAAGACTTAAAGAACTATACACTGAAAACTGTATTATGCTTCTGGGAAAAATTTAAAAGACCTAAGTAAAGGAGAGCTATACAATGTTCATGGGCTAGGAGACTTCTTGTTGCTAACATGGCAATGATTCACAAATCAACTGGAAATTCAATATTATTCCAACTGAAATCCAATAGCTTCTGTAGAAATTAGTAAGGTGATTCTAAATGTAATGCATCTAGTATGCTGAAAATTTTTTAAGAAAAGATTGAGAAACAACTAAGTTGGAAGAACCACCCTATCTAATTGCAAGACTTTTTAAGTGAAACTTTAAAAATTAAGACAGTGTTGGGGTTGGTAGGTGATGTGGTCGTTAAGGGTGCTGGACTCCCCCATGGATGACCATGGTTTGAGTACCTGACCTAGCAGCTTGATTTCTTACTTTCCCTTTCCCTCTCCCTCTTCCTCTCCCTCTCTCTCTCCCTCTCTCACTCTCACTCTCATTCTCACTCTGTCTCTCTCTGGTCAAATTAAAATAATTTAATAAATAGAATCAAATAAAATAATTCTTTAAAAAAGGAAACTTAAATAAATTAAGACTGTGCTATTGGTTAAAGGATAGAAAAATAGATGAAGTGAATAGAACAGAATCTTCAAATAGACCTATACATATATAATATATTGATCTATAGTAAAGACACAAAGATTATTTGATGACATGCTAAGAAATGAAGATGGTCTAGAGAGGATGGCATAGGAATAGAAACAGATTCTTCCCTATAGCCTGCAGAAAGAAACACAGCCCTGCCAACACTCTTGATTTCAGCCCAGTGAGATTCATGCTGTATTTGTAACCTACAAAACTGTAAGAGAATACATTTATTTTGAGCTACTCTGTTTGTGGTAATTGTTATAGCAGAATATAAAAACTAATACAATTACTTAGGATTATCTATGTAAACAATCATGTTGTCTTTGCATAAAGGCAATTTTATTTCTTTAATTCTTATGACTTTTAGTTCTTGGATTCTTTTGTTGCACTGTATAGGAACTCTAGTACAATGTTGAACAGAAAAGGTGAGAGCAGACATTTTGTCTTGTTCCCCACTTTGAGGAAGGCAGTCAGCCTTACACCATTCATAATTATGTTAGCTGTAGGTTTTTCGTAGTTGTGTTTTTATCAAACTGAAGACGTTTCCTGCTTTCCTAGTTTGCTAAGAATGTTTATTAAGGAGATGTTAAATTTTCTTAAGTGTTTTATCTGTAAATATTTAGCTGATTATATTATTTTATTTCCTTTTTTCTATCAATATGGCAAATTATTCATGAATTGTTGAATGTCAAAACAACTTTCCATTTTTTGGAATCAACTCAAAAGAAATGTCTTTTTTTCTTTTTCATTTTATGTATTGATGGTTTTGATTTGCTAAATATTGTTGAGAATATTTGCATGTACATTATTTATTGCTGCATAATTAAAAGTTTACTGACCTAAAATAATGCAGGTTGGTTGGGACATAGGTGGCATAATGGTTATGTTGCTGGATTCCCATGTAGTCGGCCACTGTTTGAGTCCCAGACTTGATGGCTTGATACTCACACCAGGCATTTGTGAGTGTATGCCCTAAATCCTGAGAGGAAAATGGAGAAGAATGTATTGCAGCATGGTCACCTTCCTGGGTAATGATTTCTGACTTTCTGTCTCTTGGTCTCTCTTGTGAGCACATGCACCCTATAGCAAAAAAAACCTCTTAAATAAATAAAACAATATAGGTTGGATCAGCTAATGTCCCAGTGGTTAAAGTAGTAGCATCTCACGAGACTAAGTAAGTGATTTGAGTCCCAGACCCAATGACTTGAAAAAGATGCCAAGTATGTGCTGGTGTGTGCCCTAAATCCTAAAAGGAGTGAGAATGAAGGAGAAGAAATTGTGGCATGACTATGCCCCATGGGAGGGGGTGCTTTCTCTCTCTCCCCCACCTC
>NW_006159459.1:819911-877802 GCF_000334495.1 Tupaia belangeri chinensis | reverse complement strand
CACTGTTTGAGTCCCAGACTTGATGGCTTGATACTCACACCAGGCATTTGTGAGTGTATGCCCTAAATCCTGAGAGGAAAATGGAGAAGAATGTATTGCAGCATGGTCACCTTCCTGGGTAATGATTTCTGACTTTCTGTCTCTTGGTCTCTCTTGTGAGCACATGCACCCTATAGCAAAAAAAACCTCTTAAATAAATAAAACAATATAGGTTGGATCAGCTAATGTCCCAGTGGTTAAAGTAGTAGCATCTCACGAGACTAAGTAAGTGATTTGAGTCCCAGACCCAATGACTTGAAAAAGATGCCAAGTATGTGCTGGTGTGTGCCCTAAATCCTAAAAGGAGTGAGAATGAAGGAGAAGAAATTGTGGCATGACTATGCCCCATGGGAGGGGGTGCTTTCTCTCTCTCTCCCCCACCTCTCCCCCCCTCATTGCTCCCCCTCCCCCTCTCCCACCTCTCTCTGGCAAGTGCACATGCCCTCTGGCATTTTTTAAAATCCAAGTTATTTCATAGTTTATGTGGATTAGGATCTGGGGACAGTTAATTTGGTTCCTCAACCTAGGAGCTCACAAGTCTACAATCAAGATGTGACTATGCTGCATTCTCATCTGACGGCTCAACTAGGGAAGAATGTGCTTTCCAGCTCATTCAGGTTGTAATAGAATTAATTTCCTTGCAATTATACAATTGACAGTCATGACTTTGTGCTGGCTGTTGTCTGAAGGCAGCTTTTAGTTCTTTGAAACCACCCTCACTACTTTCCATGTAGGTCCCCAACATGGCCACTTATTCAAAGCCAGCCATAGGACATCTCTAAAGCAAATCTAATAAGACAAAGTATTATATAATGTAACATCATGGGAATGACATCCTATCACTGTTTCCTTATTTTATTGGTTAGAAGTAAGTCTCAGTTCCCACCAACATTCAAGGAAAAGGGTATTCTACAAGGCCATGAACACCTGGAAATGAAACTACCCTAGATTTATATATCACAGTGTCTATGTTCATAAAAAAATATCAATCTGTTGATTTCCTGTCTTCTATTTTTTTGTCCTGTTCTGTTATTAGAGTTACACTGAAATTTTTTGAAAATGCTTTTTATTTTCATATATTTCTTTCTTTCTTACTTTCAACTGATTTTCAGAAACAAATACCAAGTTAAATTGCTGATAGGAACACTTAAGCTTTTATTAGTAGAACATGTAACTTAAAACAAAAATAAAACTACATGCTTTAAAACAGCCTCAATAAGTTTTTTTGACAGAAGTTAGTATATAATAGCAATCAAAGGTATGGATCATACCCCATGCCTCAGTAAAGGGACTCTGTAAATTTTATTTATGTATTCATTTGTCCATCATCCCTCAAATGTTTTGAATTTCTTGAAAGAATTCTAGCAGATTAAACTTAAATAGATAAAGGATATGTAATTAATTTATTTCAACCTTTTTATAATAATTGAATGATCTAGGTGGTAAACTAACAGCTGGTGACAATAAGTAATGACAGTGGCTGTTGGGTGTTATTGCAGGGTCTTGTGTATTAATTTAAGAAAAAAATGTCTTTTTTTTCCTTTTTTAGTATTCATTTATTTTTATTTTCAGATTAACTCTACATGAAGTTCCCATCATGATATATACTATGTGTGTGTGTGTGTGTGTGTGCATGTGTGTGTGTATGTGTGTATGTGTATATATATATATTTTTTTTTTAACAAAAGACTTTTACTATTTTTTGTCTGTTAACTGTTTCTACCGTTTGCACCTTGCACCCACCCACTCTCTACCATCTACTTTCTACCCATACAGTCTCCGGTATCTCAACATTTCTCCTCTCGACTATCATATCATCAGATTTTTCAATTTCTGCCATAGAGAGCAGGTATTAGATACAAACTGAGTGGAGAAATACAGTATATACCGTTCAAAGTCTGGCTCACTTCACTCAATATTAAGTCTTCTATATTCACCCACTTCGGATCAAACAAAAGGGTCTCACCATTTCTTATATATCCTTTTGTTTCTTATGTATCCTTTTGTTTGATTCAAAGTGGGTGAATATAGAAGGCATTGGACATTTCTTTAGTAAGTGAATAATAATTAAATCTAAAGACAAGCTTATAGTTAAGCAGAGAGTGGTGGGACTTAAGGGTCAGTCCTGCCTTTTTTTTTTTTTTTTTTTTTTAGCTTAGTGACTTTAGGAATGTTATTTAATTACTCTAAGCCTCCACCTTTCTTCATCTTTAGCATTGCTGATTTCAAAGAGTTGTTGGGAGAATTAAATGAGGTAATTCATGCATAATGTATAGTACTCAGGACAGGTTTTGACATACAGTATTCACTTAACAAATATTAGCAGTTACTCTTGCTGTTACTGTAAAGGGGAAAGGATGTGGACTTTGGAATCAAACAGACCTGGCACCATCATTTAAGCTATGTGGCCTTATGTAAATAGGTTGACTTCTCTGAACTTCAGGGTCCCATTTCTAAAATGAGGGATAAGATAAGTACTTTCTAGGGTTGTCATTTACCATAGTGCCTGTTACATAGAAGGCACTCAAAAAAGTGAATTTTCTTTCTTATCTATTTTCCAGTACTCTCATAGAGATTTTATCACATGTAAATATTGAAGCTGACTTCTTGTCTAAAAAACAGGTATTATAAAGATATAGATTTGGCTGCTGTTATAAGAGACCCAAAAGTAACAAAAGCAAAAAATGATCTCTTTCATGTAAGGTGCTGATATGTAGCCTGATGTCAGGGATGCAGCCTCCTTCCAAGTTGTGCCTCTGCCCTCCTCTATACTAGAGCATCTGGAATAGGGAAGAAAAGAAGAGAGCATGCTTTTTTTTTCCCCCCTGAGGAAATTTTCCAAAAATTGTGTGCCTCACTTCTACTGATCTGCCATTGACCAGGGCCTAATTATCTGACCACACCTACTTGTAATGGAAAGAGGTGTTATCTTTGGCTGGGTACAGTGACAGGGTGGTAGGAGGGACTATCAGTCCCTGCCAAAACACACTCTGTACTAATCTTATCAGATGAAAAGAGGCAAACAACTAGATTTCCCTCCAAAGTGATGGGAGTATATTTCCCGGGGGATGAGAAAAAGAAAGACTATGTTCGATGGCAAAACTGATCTTATATTTTGAGTATTAGGCTTAACTGTATTCTTCCTTATTACAAATCTTGCTTGCTAAGAATGATATAGGTTACCCTTTATCTTTAACTTTCATTAACCACAGAGGAAAACTATTTTTCTTCTGCTCTCTTTTTCCAGAGTCAGTGAACAAGTAGTTACTGACCTTCTAGAATTCATTTATTCATGCATCCATTTGTTCATTCTCTCAGTTATAGTTATTCCATACTTATCCAATGAGCTTTTACTTTGCACCATCTTCTGGGACTATTAATGCATCCTAGAAATAACAGTTCTCAAGAAACTCTTGTTTACATGTTGGGAGAGACAGGCATTGAAAGGTCATGACACAGTGTGGTAAATGCTGAGAAAGAATCAGGCATGGGTAGCTGCAAGAGCCCACTGGAGAACTAACCAGAGAGGAGGTGGCCCCTTTAAATCGGTTGTTCTCATAACTGATGGGAAATTGGGAGAAATGTGAGGCTTTATCTTGCTTTACCATCAGAACATCCAGAAAATGCCCTTTTGGCTCTCTGAGTAGCACCATGGCGGTTGGCAACAATAAGCGCCTTACAAAAGGCACCAAGAAGGGAGCCAAGAAGAAAGTGGTTGATCCATTTTCTAAAAAAGATTGGTATGATATGAAAGCACCTGCTATGTTCAACCTAAGAAGTACTGGGAAAACACTAGTTACCAGGACTCAAGGAACCAAAATTGCATCTGACGGCCCTTAAGGTCCATGTGTTTGAAGTGAGCCTTGCAGATCTACAGAACGACAAAGTCGCATTTAGGAAATTCAAGCTAATTACTGAGGATGTTCAGGGCAAAAACTGCCTGACTAACTTCCATGGCATGGATCTCACTCATGACAAAATGTGTTCCATGGTCAAAAAATGGCAGACCATGATTGAAGCTCATTTCAATGTCAAGACTACCGATGGTTATTTGCTTAGTCTCTTCTGTGTTGGGTTTACTAAAAAATGCAACAATCAGATACGGAAGATCTCTTATGCCCAGCATCAGCAGTTCTACCAAATCCAGAAGAAGATGATGGAAATCATGACCCAGGAGGTACAGACAAATGACTTGAAAGAAGTGGTCAATAAACAGATTCCAGACAGCATTGGAAAAGACATTAAAAAGGCTTGCCAATCCACCTACCCTCTCTCTGACATCTTCATCAGAAAAGTAAAAATGTTGAAGAAGCCCAAGTTTGAATTTGGAAATCTCATGGAGCTTCGTGGTGAAGGTAGAGGCTCTGGAAAAGCTACTAGGGATGAGACGGGCACCAAAGTTGTATGAGCTGTTGGATATGAACTACCAGTCCAAGAATCTGTTTAAAGTTCAGACTTTTAATAGTGACAAAAAGTCCTGTTTGTGACCGTTAAAAAAAGAAAAAGAAAGAACATCCAGAAAACAAAAACTGACCCTTTTGAAACTGTACCTCATTAAATGCTTAAGTTTCTAAAATCTGCAAGTGTTCAGAGAAGTGGGCAATCCATGAGAGCTAGAGAAGACAGCCAAAATTCCTGCATAGGTGAAGTCTCAAGAAGGGATCAGATAGATTTAAAGGATGGCAACCCAGTGTGGGAGCAGTTTGAACAAGGCATGCAGTGTGCTGGGTGGGAAAATAGACTCGATATAATCACTAAATTTCTTTCAAATGGTACATATATCTCATCCTTTAGTCTTAGGATAACTTTAAAATAAATCCCAATAACTTATGTCTCATCCTGTGTGGCTTCAAACAAAATACAGGGTGTAGAAACAGACAATGGCAGAGTTGTGCTAACAGCTACTAAGCTTTCCATTCTGAGTTGGCAGCCTTAGTATATAATTTTCTCAGATAAAAAAAAATCTCTTGGCTTGGGACTTTGCCAGAATTTACTCTCCCCCAATTAGATTCTAGTTTGATATAATTATTTCTTTAAAATTGTCTCAAATTGAAGCCATCTAATAGACAATTTCAGAATGAAGGAGATGGGAGAAATTCAACTTACTACAGACAATCCATTCATTGAGTGTGTGATCCAAGAACAGAAGAAAAGGAGAACTCTTGATGTGTTCTGCCTCAGACACAGTGTCAGCGACTTTCCTTACAGGATGCTCTCCATCAGCGGATCCTTTTGTTAGCATAGCACAAATCAAATCAAACCTTCAGAGGAAACATGCAATTTGATGGTATCTTAAGAAACCAGGTTTGACAATTTCAGTGCATCAGGATATTTACTGGACAATCTAATTTTAGTGAACACGGTAATAATCAACATAACAAATATGAATCACTTTCTTTTATTTGCCAGGCACTGTTCTAAATGCCTTTTACATAATTACAACAACTCCTCACAACAACTCTATAAATAGTAATAATTTGCTCTTCACCAAGGAAACTGAGGCTCAGGGAGCTTATGTCATTTTACCCAGCAAGAAGACAGCAAGACAGGTTGGGTTCCAGGCAGTGTGGCTCCAGAGCTCACCATGCTATATTGTTTTGCTTTCTAGATTTGCATGGCTAGGAAGAGCCAGAGAGGATTTTTTTGATGAAGCCTGGGGAGAGACCTAGGTGAATGGATGACTCAGGCAAGGGCAAGGAGTCTTGGTAATACTCAGTGCAGAAGAAGATGCTATGTCCCAAACTGGAGCCTGAACATATACAGGGTGGTAGCCAGATATGTTACGGGCCCAATAGCTAGTGTAATAGAGTCTATTTGAATCCTGAGATACCTGCTTCCCCTACAGCTTTCCAGCTCTAACCATGTACCTCTCCCACATGATTGTTAGTCTGGCATCCAGGATTGAAGACTTACCTTTGTTTTCTTATAATCTACCAACGAGGTAGAAGAAAGATGCAGGGGGAACCAGCAGTTGGTGTAATGGCTATGTCACTGGACTCCCGTGTAGTCGACTGTGGTTTGCGTCCCGGACCCGGTGGCTTAAAACTCACGCCGGGCATGTGTGCGTGCATGCCCAAGATCCCGAGAGGAGAATGGAGGAGAAGGGATTGTGGCGTGGCCATCCCCCCGAGGGGTGATTTCTCGCTTTCTGTCTCTCTGTCTCTGTCTGGCGAGTGCACGCGCCCTATAGCAAAAACCTCTCAAAAAAAAAAAAAAAGAAGAAGAAAGAAAGAAGTAGGAGGAAGAGTATAAGTGGTTTGTTAAAGATTTACACACAGGAATGATATGGTTCACCTTATCCTAAGTCCTTCCCAGCTCCCCAAGAACCGTACTCTCTAGTGTAAATGCACAGGGAGAAAAAGGGCTGATCCATACTCTACAGAATGTCCATCCTGGCAGGCCTTCCTGTACACTGATACCCCAGGGTTATTATTGCTTTGGGTATATGAGATCACTCAGAATGGAATGTCTCATTATAGGTTTAAAACCAAGCTATAAATCAAGCATTTCTCCTTTAACATAAGGAAATTTCAGATTATTTTCAAGAACACCTGGTGCCAAATGAGGTAATCTTACATGGTAAGAAGGATGAATAACTGAAACTGCATTCTCATAAATTTCTTTAACCTGGAAGGATGCCTTTAAGGCTATCTGCATACATGGCACGTCTGTTTTTTCCCTTGAATAATGTGTGAAGTGTTTTAAACAGACCGGCAAATTCACAAGCTTCTAATATCCCCCTCAGATTCAACTTGCTTTCTGCAGCCAGCAAATGTTGAAAATTATTGAGGACTGTGTGTTTGTTTGTTTGTTTTTAAGATTTAAAAAAAATTTCATGAGACAGAGAAAGACAAACACTCAACAGGGTCTCACTCAACAAGGTCTCACTCCACAATTTTCTCCCTCTCTCCCATTTTTCAACCAGCAAGGATCACTGACACTCACATGCGCCCGTAGTGTACAAGTTGACCCAGGAACCTAACCCCAGTTTTCCATATGGCTTCCAGCACTGCAGAGCACTGGACTACTGCTTGTGCTACTGTTGCCCACTGTGTCTGAGCCTCAAGGATTGTGTTCTTAATTTGACTAAATGTTCTTATTTTTTTTCATCCAGAGAATTCTTGTGTACAGTTATTTCTTCTTTCTGTACCCCACACTTTGCAGAGGTAGAAAAATCAACATGAATAGTTTAGTGCTGACACATGAGGATCTAATTACTAATCCAATACAGCAAAGATTTTCATTCGGTTAGCTCTACTTTTTTGTTTAGTGTTTGGCATAGGTAGACCTACTTATTATTTATAACCATATCTGTAACCATAGTTTTCCTCTGCTTTTGCTTCTCAATGTGCTACTGATTTGAAAATGAGATTATTTTGAAGATAAGAATTAACAACCCTTTACTTGAGATTCTTTAGGTTTTCCAAATAAGAGTATTTTAATTTTAGATGTAATATTATCTTTTGGGTCTAAATAAATGTAAAAAGAGTTGGAGAAGCCATCCTGACCAGATAATAGTCTCATAATAAGACATTAGCATTTTGATGCTAGATTTTATTATATCCACTGATGTGTTAAACCAGTGCTTCTCAAACTTTATTGTATACCTAACTCATTTGGGAACACTGCTACAATGCAAATTCTGTTCCAGTAGGTCTAAAGGGGCCCCAAAGTCTATATTTCTAATAAATTCTTAGCTGTTAGAGGTGCTGCTGGTTCATGAGAAGCAAGGGTTAAACAACTTGTATATGGTTTAGGGTCCTGGCAGAAATACATGTCATGCTCAGATTGGGAATTTGAGGAAAAATTAATAAAGGCCTTATTTATAAACATGTGGGTATCTTTTAGAAAAACAAGAGAAGGCACCTTAGCCTAGTAATATCTGGGAGGTGACACTAACCCCAGATCTCAAAAGGCAGGGTTAGTAACCTGGAGAGGAACGGCAGGATTGATGACAGCCCTGTCACGCAGTAGCAGCTCAGCCAACCCATAGTGAACCTGTGGGATAAATGGGGTGAGAAATGGGAATAAGTACACCACCTCTCTTCAGATCTCCTGCCAGTGTCTCCCATCTGACAAACCCAACCAAAAGCAGTAAGGCAAGGGAACCTCCTTAATGCCATTCACACAAGTCCGCTAGGTGAAAGTGGAACTGGGAGAGCAATCGGAAGATATCCAGTAGCCCATTCTACTTGAATTCATAGGTGCTTTAAACTTAATCACCATATTTTAGCATATAATCAATTATATTTTTTTTAGATACCACCATTTTAGATACCACTATTTATTTATAGGGTGTATATACTCCCTAGAAAAAGAGCGAGAGGGAAAGTGAGAAATCACCCCCCAGAGGGACTGGCCATGCCATAATCCCTTCTCCTTTTTTCTCTTCTCAGCATTTTGGACACACATGCACACACACCCAGCATGATTTTCAAGCCACCAGGTTCAGAACTTGAATAGTGGTTGACCATGTTGGGAGTATGGCACTTTAACAACCCTGCCACCTGCTGGCCCCAGGTACTGCTATTTTTTAAAGTTTATTTTATTTCTCCTATGAGAGAAACACACACACACAGAGAAAGGGAGAAAGCCATCCCTAACAGAGCTTTTGCACTACAATCCCCCCCTCCCCCAGCAGCCCAGATCACAGACATGCACGTGTGAGCATAGCATAAATACAAGACCTCCCGGCGTGAACTTGGGACCTTCCTCTGTAGGTCCCATGTTACAGACTGCTGTGTTGCCACTGTGCTGCTACTGTCAGCCTGACATCTTTATTTTTTTCAAAAGAGATTTTTGCTAAAGTGTGTGCACTTGCTGGAGAGAGACAGAGAGGAGAGACAGAGAGCGAAAAATCACCCCCCTAGGGAGATGGCCACGCTGCAATCTCTTCTCCATTCTCTCAGGATTTGGGGCATGCACACACATGTGCCTGGTGTGAGTTTTAAGCCGCTGGGTCTAGGACTGCAGTCAATTACATGGTAGTCGAGCAACATAACCATTACACCATCTGCTGGTCCTGACACCATTTATTTTTAATAGGTCACTACGGGATAAATTGCTGTCAGTTAATAATCAGTTATAATGATATGCTGTTGATAATAAAACAGATTCTGATTTGAGAACTGTTAAAATGTGGAAAAAATGCCTTAGAACTGTTGTGTTTTTCTTAAATCTTATACAAAACCAGGAGAGAAAAGACCAGTATGAGACTCTGTAATTGCTTGAGTAATTAGATACAAAATAAATTTTCATAGGATCAACATCTTCTCCCTTCCCTTAGAAAAATCTAAAAATGTAGTTCCTATAACAATAGGAGTCATGACAATGCACTGAAGGGAAAACTTAGGAATAGTCATAGTGGGTAGACACTCAGGTTGAGGTGCTGGCTACTGACTTTTTGGATCACATGTAAGACCCATTCTCTTTTCTTCGGGACCAAGAAGAGAGAGAGATTGGTAGGAATGTAAAATGATAAAAGTCTATAAAGCCAGTCATTACTAGTTTTAATTATTTAGATTCATTCAAGAATGAAGTAACAAGCATATTTAACGGAAGGCTTCTACCTCCATACTCAGCCAGTCCTTGATCACGGGCACACATATTCTTGGTATACCAGGGAGGTCTCCAGATGTGAACCTGGAACCTTCCCAGGTGGATGAGCCTTACAAAGGAACGTTACAGCCTTACAGTGCTTTACCACTGTATCACACACACACACACACACCCCCACCCCCGTCCCCTTGTTACAATACCAGGAGAGGTTGCTGTTTTCTATGAAACAAAATAAAACAAATGATAGAACTGAAGTACCTACAATACAATTTAGTCTCACCAGTTTACTTTGGTGGCAGCAATAACTAAAGCCCGAATCTTTGGTTGTTGTATGTAAGTTTGATGCTTGTTCAGCCACTATAAGGAGCCTGAAAAGTATGTTTGGAAAGCTTCTGGGATTCAACCTTTAAAACAAGAACAAAAATGTGTCTTCATTTTATCCTCCTGAAGCCTACTTGTTCTTTCTCAAAAAAATGTTTATTTTATATTATTATTTTTTATTGGTGATTTCTGGTTGACATATAATCACTGTATATCTTTGTGGGCTACAGTATGGTTTTGAAAGGCATGTATACAGTGTGTAATAATCAATTAAAGGATATACACATATTCATCTTCAGCATTACACGTTACACTATGTTGTGCACATTTCTTAAGCTTTTAAAGGAAAGGTTCTAGTATTTCATTACAATTAAAAGGACTTACGAGATATATACATTTTCATCATTGTGGTAAATGTATAGAAAAGTCAGTACAAAAAAGCAACTTGTGAGCAGATTTCAACTCAGAAAGGGTAATGATTTCATTGCTTAAGGGAGATGGAAATAAAGACAATTGTCCTTTTCCAGGTGAATGAATTATTACAGTTATATGATTTATAATCATTGGATGGCAAGTGACATGTAGGGGGCATTGTCAAGTACTTTTTCCTATCTCTGGATAGAACTCTATTCACATATTTCAAGAAATATCATTGTCAACCATTTCTTTCAAAAGCTTACTAAAGAAGCTAGTCTCCCTTGGGAAACCCATGCCGTGTTATTGTCATCCTTTGACGGGTAATGTCTGTTTTCCTCTTATCTCTAACCTAAATTTGTCTGCTGCTACTATACCTTTATCTTTTGTTCTATTGGTAACACAAGCATCAAATACATTATCATCTGCATAATGATGTGGTTTAAAGCTTTTATTCTTCTTTTGGCTTTCTTTTCATTAAGTTGTGCATATTCAAAACCAACCTTTAAAAGAAAAAACAGGGTTCAAAATGGATGGTCCAAGAGCTAAGAGAGTGCCTTTCAAATTAACAGGACAGAGCTACTGCTCATTTTTTTTTCTTTTTTTTAAGTTTATTTTTTTATTTCATTTTCTGTTATGCATTCAATCACATTATTGAGCTTACAAAGTGAATATTTCAACAGGTAAACACTTCTCCCTAGTCTAGTTGGTAAAACTATAAAACATCTTCAACAGATAGTACCACATTTCTTTGTCCCATTAATACTTTGCCTCTCTATTTTTCTTCTAAATGAGCTACTCCTTGTAAAAGTAAACAACTTAAGAGAGATTTTCCCTGAGGGAGCTTGACTTGGCTTTGATTCTATGTTTCCTTTCATCCTGTTTTACTAAGAGACAGTCACAAGTGAACATGGATTCTCTAAAATCACTAGCAGACAGGCTTAAAATCTGGCATGCTTATTCAAGGGATATGATGGACCTGAATGGTTTCTCCCACTCAAGGAACAAAGAAAGTATGGCCAGTCAATATCTTTGAAAAGTTGATCAGAGGCCTTTGGTTGATCCTAATGCTGAGCTTCTTATATCTGGAACATAAAGCCAGTTTCCTCTTCGGTCAAAGGGACAACATCACTCATTTATTCTGAACTCAGTGGATGTTGATAGGCAACCAAATTGGGGTACATGCAGTGTGTATGATGCTAAGAAGATATCTCTCAGTATCTAGCTTGATCCTAGTTCTTTTAAATTAGAAAATCCAGCAGCTGAGAAGCAAATGTTTGGACCTTATAGACCTTATTGCTTACCTTATTTTGGATTCCTACTTGAGTGCTATAGTCCTTACCTTGAGCACTAGTGCTATAGTCTGAAATCAATGAATATTCATGAATTGATTTTGTTGAATAAACTACCTTGAGTTTTGTTAGTCACATCTTATCCTTTGCTCATTTTGAGGGTCTGATAACTAAGAAATCTGCCCTGCTTTGGCCCTTCTGTTTTTTTCTGCAACTTTTATTCTTATACCCTGGTGCCATCTCCTCTTAGCTATTCAAGGTCCTGCAAACCTGGACTCAATTTTGTCCTTATTTTACTTAATTGGCATCCATACTGGACTGCCTTAGTTACCTAAAAAGGAATCAGATACTCTAAGAAGTTTGATCCATGTTCTCAGTAGAAGAAATTATGTGTAGGGCTATTTCACAGGGTTAATAGAGTTATAATAACTTCAAGACTGGTTTATATCACCAAGAATCTCAAAATGACGTCTATTAGTCTCTATTATACTGTCTTCAAATATACAGCTAGCATATTTATAACTTACACACACACAAAAATAACCTCATATCAACACCGAATATTAAATTTGTTGAGTAACACAGTGCTGATACATAGTGATGGTTGACCATAAATAAAAAGAAGATTGATGTGTATTCAAAACAAGTAACTCAGAATTCACTTTGGATTACAATGAATTATGGCACAATCTGAGTACTGTGTTCATCATCTTTGCCTCACCCATCAGATTATATATTTTAGAGATAGAAGCTAATAGAAGGAACTGGGCAAAAGGCAGATAGGACACCATGTGATAGCACAGTCAATGTTTATAGCTATAGATCCTAAGTATAAAGGTTAAAGGTAGGGTGGACAGTGGAAGGTATTTATTATAAATGTAAGCAATGAAAACTCAAGCAAACACTCAAGTGTTTTGTTTGTTTGTTTGTTTGTTTTTTATTTGAGATAGTCATTATACTTAGGCATATTGCTGAAGAACCTTGTGTGTATTTCCTGTGTTGTCAGATAGAATAGACTATGACTAATATTACAGTTCAATGCCACTGTCTCGATTCTTGCTAAATCCCTCTCTCAGTCTGTGTTTTGTTTCTATCACAGAATTCTGCAGACTGGGTAATTTATAAAGAACAGAAATGTATTTGGTTCTCAGTTTTGGAGGCTAGGAAGTCAATAAGAATCCTGGAAGTATGACATTTGGCAAGGGCCAAAGGGTGGAAAGTAGAAAGGAGAGTCAGTGTGCAAGACAGAGAGGGGACAGGGATCAAAATTATCATTTTATCACTAGCCCACAACCATGATAACTAAGCCATTTCCATGGTAATGGTATTTGTCCAGGCATGCGAGTAAAGACCTCATGACTTAGTCATCTCTTTAAGATCCCACCTATCAACACTTACATTTGGGATTAAGTTTCCAGCACACAATTATAGGGGGACATAGTCAAACCACAGTAGGCCCTATTGCTTTGGACTAACTGCAAATGTCAACACTATAAAAGAGAATAATATCTTGGTATTAAGAAAATAGTTTGACCTCATAAATTCCTTGATAGATCTCACGGATCTCGCATCTATAGACCACACTTTTGAGTCATTGCTTTATAAGCATCCAAACAGACAAAAATATTCTTACAGAGGAATGGAAAAAATATCAAGTTACCTTTGTAGTACTAAATGTGAAAATACAATGGAGCAATAGAAATTCTGATAGGCAAAGGTAATAACCTAAGATGTCTTACAAACTTTTGGTTAATGCATTATTCTGTTTCAAATTATTAGACAAATATTTCATGGAGATCAAAACCCAAATTCATTTATGTGCTATTTTAAAGAAAAAAAACCTAAAAGAATGACTCGAAAAAGATGAAAAGAAAAAGATACATAAATATTCAACACTTAAAAAGCTGAAAACACAATGGAAACAAGAATCAAAATATTATCAAAATACAATCCACACCAGAAATCATTCAACAGAACTAAGTCAAGATTTCATTCAATAAAAAAAGGAACTACTTAAACATCGCCTCATTTCCCCCAGTACCCCGCCTGTGGCTACCATCCTTCTACTTTCCGCTTCTGTGAGTTCAACTTTCACTTGTAACATGAGCAAGTTTTGTAGACCTACTGTAGAGCACAGTGACTATAGTTGATGATAGTGTATAATTTTACAGTACTGAAATTTAGTGAGAGCATATTTTAAGTGTCCTTACCTCACGTACACACACAAGTGGTAAGAAAGGATGGTGATGAATATGTTCATTAATTTGACTGTGATAGTCAGTATAAAATGTTTATGTATATCACATCCCTCACATTGTACACCTTGAATATATACAATTTTTATTTATCAATGGTATATTTAAAATGTAAGAAAGGCAAAAAGAGAAGAAATTACTGTTTAAACTCTTTATGAACCAAGTCTGTTGCACGTGAAAATAAACAATAAAGGCTATATACAAATACAACTTGAATGAAAGAAAATACAAATGATTAGTTAATACCTCTTTTCTGATCTTTCTTAGATCAAGTAGGAAAAAGAATGGTAGGCTGTAAAGCAAGTAAATAATACATTTTGATTTTATATAGCCTGCAGAACAAGACAGGTTTTAACCTGTAGCTAGAAGAAACATTATCTTTTTTTGAGACTTGAGTGGTGAGGTCTACACTTTAAGGGTAGTAAATTTATATTAATGATTTCCTGAGTTGTGAGTTTAATATTTAGGCTGATATTTCACATGTGGCCTGACATATGAGCCCTAGAGAACCAGTGTATCTTGAAAACCAGATAATTTAGATTTCTTGGCTCTCTGTATTTATGTCCCTATTGTTAACATCTATTCTTCTGTAAATATTCCATGCTTGTTCCAGCTGTGCTATGGGGAGGCTGGAGAGGATCAAGAATCTCCCCAGTAAGGACAGCAGGTGGTGTAAGATTTAAGGCGCTGGACTCCTATGTAGCCAACCCTGGTTCAAGTCCTGGACCTGGCGGTTTGAAACATGCTAGATGTGTGTGCTCAAAATCAAGAGTAGAATGGAAGAGAAAGGATTGTGGCATGGCCTTGCCTTCCGGTGGTGGTGAGGGGGGGAGGAATTTCTCACTTTCTGTCTCTCTGTCTCTGTCTCTCCCTACGGCAAAAAATATCTGCTTTTAAAAAAAGAATCTCCTCAGTATTGCTCTCATATTTAGAACAATGTCTGGCATACACTTGATGCTCAATATTTATTGAATGAATAAATAAATGTCCTTATTTCAGACAGAATGAACTAGTGTTTCTAGCTTTCAGTCCTTAAATAAACGTGATAGGAGCAGGAAGGGAGGGTAAAAAATCTACGTAAAATCTAGACAAGCATCAACTCTATATGATCCAGGTATCATTTTTCATGTGGGAAATTCAATCTCTGTGGCTACCTTTCGGGAATCTGAGCTGTGTGATATTTAGGAAACTGGCCATTCCCTTGCAGATTGTTCTAGAAAAGAACATAGACTGGAAATAAGTAGAGTACCTTGTGCAAAGAACCTCTCATAGGTATGACCTACAAAGAGCTTATACACGTCACTACATTCCCTGTGAGCATCTTCCCAACCCTCTGCCATGCTTTGGGATAAGATGCTCTTGGGAAGGAACAAAAAGAGTAACATAATACTCTCTCAAATAGATTAGGGCTATCTAGGCTTTAAGAGCTACATATAAGGACCAGCAGTTAGCGTAATGGCTATGTCGCTGGACTCCCATGTAGTCGACCGCGGTTCGAGTTCCGGACCCCATGGCTTAAAATTCACGCCGGGCGTGTGTGCGTGCATGCCCAAGATCCCGAGAGGAGAATGGAGGAGAAGGGATTGCGGCATGGCCATCCCCCCTGGGGGGTGATTTCTCGCTTTCTGTCTCTCTGTCTCTCTCTGTCTGGCTGGCGAGCACACGCGCCCTATAGCAAAACAAAACAAAACAAAACAAAAACCTCTCTGAGAAAAAAAAAAAAAAAAAGAGCTACATGTACAAGGAACTGAAAGACGCACTAAAGGGGATATAGAGGTACAAAGACTAAAGAACCAGAACCAGATGATGATACTGAGGCTGTGATGATAGAGACAACACCAGTGAGGGGAGACTGAACACTCTCACAGCTACAGAAGAGTGTTTAGCAAGGAACTTGAACATAACCATTTCTCTTGACAAGGGAACTACTCAAAGGTCATAGTTAAGCTAACATATGCATCAAAGGCCACTCTAATAAGATCAGAATTCTATATCTTTATCCTCAGTTGGAAGCTGGAAACAGGCAAACGTGAAGCTGCAGTTGGGGTTTGGAGGATGGGGGCTCAAAGTGATTTTTGTGACATGTGACAAAGTTCAAGCTTCAAGGCCCTGAGTGAGGGGTAAGAGGATCTGAAGCAGGTGCCTGGCAGTGTGGAGCATGTGGGAGGGTGAACTCTTTGAGGGCAAAACCAGGTAATCTGAGCATTGATATTGTTAGAGAGCAAAGATCAGGGGGCTCCATGATAAATGGTTTGTGAGCTTATTGATAGATTTGACTCTACCAAAGAGTTGCTTACTCTGAAAGGGAAGGGAAGCGTAGTATTGGCATTTGGTTTATGAGTCTAGTGAGCTAAAATGGAAGACACGGGAGATGAGCAAGCTGTGATAGTCTGTGACTATGTAGCTTTCTGGGCCGAAAATCCTGCTGGTAGACATTAACTCCATTCTGGACTGTCACTTTCCATGCATTTTCTCTACTATATTCAGATTAAGTTGGACATAAAGTTCCAAAGTAAAAGCAGCAAAAACACAGGTTCTTCAAATTAATGCAGAAAATAAGCCAGATTTTTAATATTAATGAGTGTTGTTTGATGTCAGTATGTCTGAGTAAAAGCACATTTAGAAAAAATTTTTGGAAACCATTATGGGTTCATAATGAATATTGAATTGATGAAATAATACACTTGGCTTTCAAATACACTATTTAAATGGGAAAGATATAATAAACTTTTGCCATTAACTTACTGTGAACAGTGAGGAGAAGGACTGAATGGGTATAGAGCGAATTTACTTTCCCTTCTTTAAAACCTTATGCTACTTGAATATTTTTGAGCAATGTGCTTGTGTAATTAAAAATGTTAGTCAAACAATACTACTATAGGCTAGGTTGGCTCTAGAAATAATGACAAAGTGAAAATAAAAGGATGTGAGAGTTTCATTCTTATGAAACTTTTTTCCCCTATATTGTTTATTCCCTGTCAAAACCTTTCTCCTTCACATTAAAATATAAAAACTGATAAAAGTTTAAATAATAAAATTTTGATTCATTAATACTTAAAGCTTTAAGGTAAAGGAATTAAAAGAGACCTTGGGACCTTTCCTGTTTTGTTTTTACTTTTTTTTTTTTTTTGAAAAAGAGTAGATTTTTTTGTAATAGCAGAGGCAATCCTTTTTCACTGTTCTCTAGCTTTTAAACCCCTCAACTAGACAACCAACTTCTCAACAGCTTTAATAACTAAGTTCTAAAGAGAATACTTTTTTTATTCCTATTTTAAACCTAAGACTAATAAGGCTCATGGTACTTTCACTGTTGAAATTTCTTGGTTACAGTCTAGGGGAATATGTGAGAAGCTGAAGTTGTAGGAACTAGATTGAATTGGTCACATAGATATAATGAGCCTGGGATCAGAGTGGTTGGGAACAGCCAGCCCACGTTCATGGCCAGCCTCCAGTAATGCATGAGGTCTTGGTTGTTACCCAGCTATGATTGGGTAACTGTCTCACTCTGGAGAGTCCACTGAGGTGATGGGACTTGGTAGATGTTTAATAATAATGTCCCTGGGGGGAGTGGGGGAAGGAGGGAATGGAAAGAAAAAAAGAAAGAAAATTTTGATCTGTAGTGTTTCCTAATGTTTATGGCCAGTTTCAGGCTGCCAAGCTTACATCAAATCACTGAACCTGGAGCTGGGAAGAAATATGCACCAACAGCCTTCCCAGCCCGGCTGGGTCAACTCTGGTACACCATTGCTCTTGAGAAATGCTTCTTGATTATGTTTTGACAATATGTTTGTGTAATTAAAATATCAGTTATTTCAACTTTCAAGTACCTGCTGGAGGAGTTCACCAGGTTTTACTTGGCAATATTATTTTTTATTTTTTGCAAGCGAGTTACAGGCTTCTTTGAGCCATGAGAAATAAGGCTTTTTATAAAATCTTCCTATTCTGCAGTGAAAAGCTATCTGTTGCCTAATGAGGTATTATTTTTGGAGGCAAACAAGCAAGCTCTGTCCATTGGCTTATTATTTGCAATATTGCTCTGGAAACCCATTATCAAAGGAGCTATAGGTATATGGAAAGGAAAAGAAATTACTTTGGCTCAGACAAACAATCCTGTGTAAAGGTAACATCAAACTGAAGGAAATGGGGTCTAGGATCTTGTGCATCAATTGGTAGGTAATGAGAGTCTCAACTCCTGAAGGAGAAACCCACAGCAGAGCCTTGCATTAGCATATGCCAATTTATCTCAGGTTCTAATGTAGGCAGAGAGGCTCCTAAATGAATAATTGCTAAAGGGGCAATTGTGGGAGTCATCTTTTGAAAAGATAAGTTTTATTTTTTTCCCAGGCCACTGCAAAGATGAGCTTAATAATCCTTTCAATGGGTACTGCGTTATCATAAAATAATCTAAATGCTGCTAAATGGTATTTAAAATGATTTCCAGACACTGGCAGACTCGACTGAATGGCAATTCAGCTGCTAATGCATCTCTAACACAGCATGTGAGAAGGCTCAGTAATGAGGCCACATCCTTGGGATCAAAATCCTTCCCCATGATTTTTTTTTGCTCCCATCTTTGACCCCATCCATTTCCGGTACTGTACCTCACCTCTTACTGATTTTCACCTTTATGCCAGACCTTGGCCAGACCTGAGCTCTGATGTGAAAAGAACACTGGCTACTGTTTTATCCCAGTTTGAGGGTTTGGTCAATTGTGAGGTATAGCACAGCTTTCAGAAAGAGATACTCAGAGATCCACGGACCCTTTCCTGAAGCCCCCAAGAGTGTGTAGATAGGCTGAGAAGTGAGAAGGAATGAAAGGTCTTGGCAATGCACTTCTGTTCATTATGCTGCCCACATGACTGTGTGTACTCTGGTTGTATGAAGTTCCATGGCAGTTGAGGTTAGGGGACTCCAGAGATAAAATATCCATGGAGACAAAAGGCCCAGAAGTCCAGAATTCGTGATCCAGTCAAATGTTTCCTGAGTGAGATCTATAGGGAGAGAAGTTTCCTGTCCCCAGCATCATAGTACATCTCTGGCATGGCTTAGCAGGGCCCTAGCATTCAGGGTGGTCATGCCAAGGAATGGCATAATCGCCCTCATGTTTATCTATTAAGAGATATAATAATGCAGATAGGAGGAGAGACACCATTTAGATAAAATAAATGCTTTAGTTTAGGTGGCTTTTTTGAAAAGGAAACAATAAGAACTCATTCTAGCTCTTAATTTGTGGTTTGCTTTTTTTTTTTGCATATAACATAAAATTCTTAATTAAGAATTTAAATCCATTCTAAGCAATAACCTGCAGCCCCTCTCTCCCTGCCCCCACCAGGGGAAACAGAGGTGGGAAGCACAAAGCAGCTTCCATCTCGTTTTCTGGATTACAACAAAATGTCAAGAAGTAGTAAAAGTGCTGGAAGCACGAGGGCATTTACATCTCACACTGCTGACAGGCAGCCAGCTGGTGATAGTGCCCTGGAGCAGCCAGGCAGAGAGAAAACCACCACGGAGTGCAGGAGGCTGGTGGGATCACAGGCTGCAGCACTCCTGGCAAGGATGTGACGGAAACACTAGGTTTGCAGAAGAGCAAATCTGCTGTGTTGGGTGTCACTCACAGAGTTCTGCAAAAGATGAATAAAGTGGGAGAAGGTCATTGGGGTTTCTCCAAGATACTCTCTCCATGTGATTTTCCTGAAAAGAAGAATTAGGAAAAAAAAAAAAAAGAGGGTGACGTGGTTAGGACCTGGATCTCCCTTGCAATTAAGAATACAACGTGCATCCATTCAAATTCAGTGTTAGTAAGAGGCAAGTTACCCTAAATAAATACGGGAGCCTGCTCAGGCAGGCACTTCAGTTGAGGGTATCATGTTTGTCTCCTTAATTCCCAGAATATTGTCAATCAATGTCAAACTATCACCAAATAAAATCTGAGTCAACTGAGCAGAGACCTAAGGTACAATGTGATATAGACAAATTCATCTGGCATGAGATTGATGGAGAAGCGTGAAATTCACTCAAGTCATCAAACCAGAATTTGAAAAGTCAAAATATTTTTCAGGTCACAGAATCCCCTGAAAAGTGATGAAGGAAGCCTGGAATTAGCCCAAGAGTACTTACCAGGGCTGAGGGAACAAAGCTATACCTTCTGAGGAGGGTATTTTTCTAAAGATGAGAGAAATGACATTAATTAGATTCTTTATTTTGGGTTTAGGCCATAAATCTAGGCCTAGAAGTTTTAGTGTTTTTTTTTTTTCCTCTTTACCTGCACCTAATATTGTTTGAGGTATATAATAAGTATAGTCCTATAACAATTAAAATTGTTGATAGCATCTGGTGAGACCACTGATGTGTGGAAATGGGTATAATTTTTTTGGAAGACTATAGGCCTTTTGTCCTGAGTTCCATTTCGAAGAATTTATCCCACAGATAAATCTGCCCAGTACACAGATATATGTATTATCACTGTCATTGTTCCATTGTTCAAAATAGCAAAATACCAGAAACAAACTGAATGTTCTTTTACAGGGAGGAGTTAAATAAATTCTGGGAGAGCCAAACAGTGAAAATACTGCAGCCACTCAAAAGAGACAAGGGCAGGCTCAGTGGCATAGTGGTAATGTGCTGCCCAAAAGATTCTGGCTCCACGTAGAAGACTGTGGGTTCAGTTTCGTGGTTGACCTGTACACACCAGGAGTGTGCACCATGATCCTGGCCTGCTAGGAAGGCTGAAGGGATGGGGAGAGCGTGGCATGTGACACTATTGAGAATGTTTGCCTCTCTCTCTCTCTCTCTCCCTCTATTTCTCATTCATAAAAGAAATAAACTTTAAACACACACAGAAGTCAAGGCACATCCCTTTGCGGCAATGCAGTATATATGTATGGCCAGATATTTAAAATGGAAAGAAATATATGGCAAAACCGAAAACCATAATCCCATTTGTGGTCAATGATAAAAAAAAAAAACAAGCAAATCATATACATATATATTTATATTGGCTCAAAAAATTGCAGGAAGGGTAATGCAAAAAACTGCTACTCATGTTTATGTTCAGGGAAGTACTTGAAAGTACTTGCATGGCTTCCCCCATCCCCCTTAACTCAGGGCATTTTACTTTCAATCCAGGGCTCACTCTCACAGTACACTGCTCTGTCCTGCTGTAGCTTCCTGGAATACTCAGATGCAGCAATACCATCACTTTAAATTAACAAGGGTATTCATTTCCCAGGGCTGTTATAACAAACCACCACAAACTCTGTGGATCAAAAACAACATAATTTTATTTTCTCCGACTTCTGAAGGCCAGACATCCCAAACCAAAGTGATAGCTAATCTCTCCTTGCCTCTTCTAGCTCTGGTAGCTCTAGGAGTCACTTGTTTTGTAAATCCAGCCTCTGTCTGTGTTTGTTTTCCCCTCTTCTGACTCTTGTAAGGACACTTGCCATTGGATTTAGGGCCACCTACATGAGGAGGAGGAGCTCATTTCCAGGTCTTTAAATTAATTATATCTGTAATTTTTCTAAATAAGGTCACATTTTTATGTTCCAAGGGTTAGGACATGGACATATCTTTTGAGGGGGTCAACATTCACTCCACTACCAAAGATTACTATTGTAATTGTTATTTTCAGATATCAGTACTCCAGGGAGTGTAAAGAGATTAAATTCATTAGAAAGCATATACTTATACTTTTCATTTCTGTATATCTCTCAGTTGTGTTCTTCCTAAGTATTGACCAGGGTCTGCCATAAAGAATGCTTTTTAATGAAAATTAGGGGTAGGGAGGAATTCCTTTGGAAAGCAAGGGAGTCTTAAGGTTAGGGCAACCTGAGCAGGTGACTAGGAAAGGTCAGAGCTTGGCCTGAAGGCAGAAGGGAGAGGTATCAACTTAGCACTGAAGGAGTAACAGAAAGGGAGCCAGAGGTGGGTGGGATGGTTCTAACAGAAGGGGAGCCAGAGGTGGATGGGAGTTTTCTGGAGCAGCTTCTTCAGTCATGACCTGCCTAGGTGGGACTTTTGTGACTCTCATACAGTTGTTATTGAAGCTCATTTCTGGATCATGGAAGGGTCATAGAGGGAAAAGATAACATGACTGTATTGTTCATGTATTAGTTTGAGATCACTTTGGCCAGTGGGGAGAGATACGTAAATGGGGGTGGGAGGGTTGGTCCAAAAGCCTCAGAAATCTGTGCTGAGCATAGAACCAGGCTCTCTGTGCAGGTGGAGCAGCTGGGAGCTGCCCTGTTGTTGTGTGACTTCTCTGGCTTCTGCTTTTGGGGACCAGTGGAGGCTGGAAGTACAAAGAAGAGCAGAAGTGTTCTCATGGGACACTCAGATCAGAGGTGCTTCTGCAGCTGCAGAGCATCCAGGCTTAATGGAATAAGTCTGGCACTCAGGTCTCTGGGAATACCCTGCACTAACCTCCTCACAAGGAATGGGGGAAGTCTATTTTTCCCTGGTGCTACTGGCAGACCCAATGTGAGCCAATGCCAGACAGCAGCCTGCAAGTCCCAGAGCTGTGTCACCCTGTGCCCCCTTCACCAGCAGTTGCACATTCCCTACTTACACCATCTATGGGGCCTGACATCCAGTGCTAACACAGTGTTTGCAGCTATGGTTTGTTCCCCTAGCATTTGGAAGTGAATATTTCACAGAGAATGGACAGAAAAATTACCCTGTTGTTTTTCAAAGTTATAAGTTATTTGAGAGGAAACAAAAAAAGAAGAGAGATTACCTAAAGAAAGAAGAGATTACTAAAATTTAGGATCAGTGAAGTCAGTTTGCAGCTATTGGAGGCTCTTGGGAGCTCTCCTTCTCAAAGTTTCAAGCTGTAAAGGATGGTTAACTTTTTGGTGTCAGAGCACCAATACCTCTTGACAAGTTTAAGCCAAGACCCCAGAGGAGCTTTTGAGCTTCTTCATATCTAACAGCTCTCCAGAGAACTAGAGCCACCAGGAGGCAGGAGGTGCTCAATTGAAACTGGTCTCTTGGGAATAAAGAGGGGATCACAGAACCACAGTGAGGCAACTATGAAGCAGAACCTAATTGCCTTTGGAATGTTAACTACTGTTATTTTAAAAAATACATTATTTTGGGACCAGCAAAAAACATAATGGTTATGTCACTGGACTCCCATGTAGTCGACCGCAGTTTGAGTCCTAGACTCAGTGGCTAAAAACTCACCAGGCACATGTGCATACATGCCCAAAGTCCCAAGAAGAGAATGGAGGAGATGAGATTGTGTTGTGATCATCCCCCTGGGGGGTGATTTCTCACTTTTTGTCTCTCTGTCTCTGTCTCTCTAATATGCCCTATTTTAAAAAAATCTCTCTAAAAAAGTTATTTTATATTTTAAATAATCTTTATTGTGAGGCCAGCAGGTAACATGGTGAATAAGCTGCTGGATTTCCACATTACCAACTGTAGTTTGAGTCCCAGACCTGGTGACTTGAAAATCATGTGAGGCATGTGTGCATACACGCCCAAAGTCCCAAGAAGAGAAGGGAGGAGGAGAAATGGTGGTGTAGCCATCCCCCTGGGGGGTGATATCTCACCTCTCTTTGCCGTTTTCTGTTCTCTCTCCAGTGAAGGAACTATGGCAAGAAAGAAAGAAAGAAAGAAAGAAAGAAAGAAAGAAAGAAAGAAAGAAAGAAAGAAAGAAAGAAAGAAGAAAGGTAGGTTATTGTGTATATTTAAGATTAAGTTTAAAACATACTATAGGATACATAGAAATAGTAAAATTGTTGCTGTAGTGAAGCACAGTGACAGCCATTATGTCAACTGCTGATTCTGCAATATTTTTCTTTCTGTGAGTGCTTATTTCATTTAGCATAATTCCAGGTTTATCCATGTTGTGATAGATGGCAGGATCGATCTCCCTCTCTCACTCCCCTCCTCCTTTTATTTTATTTTATTTTACTTTATTTTATTTTATTTTTTTAGTGTTTTGCATGTATGCTTACCAGGGAGAGATCAGGGAAAGTGAGAAATCACCCCCTGGTATGTGGCCAAGCCGCAGATCCCTTCCCCTCCACACACATATGTGCCCAGCATGATGTTCAAGCCACCAGGTCTGAATCATAATCATTGTTGGCCATGTGGGAATCCAGCACCTAAACCTCCATACCACCTGTTGGCCCCAGGATCTCTTTTTTAAGGCTAATATTTTATCGTGTACATGTACCACATTGTCTATATCCATTCACTGAACTTCTGTGTTCATTGCAGCATTATTCACGATAGCCAAGATATAGATGAAATCTAACTCCTCCTTTGTACTTTTCTCTACCTGCCCCTTCCCCATCCCCGATCAGAGGGGCCCACTGTTCCCTTTAGCTCTCTGTAATAGTTTCCTAGTGCTGCCATAAACCAGGTGCCTTAAGACAACAGCAATTTGGCCAGGCCTCAATGACACACTGGTAACCACTCTTTGGAAGGCTGGGAGCTAAATGGGAGGCCTGGATTTGGTTTCCAGCCAACCTGAACATGCATGGTTGTGTGTGCCTATAATGTAGCTATCAAGAGACTGAGGCAGTAGAATTGAGACACACAGACCCTATCAAAAAGAACTATCTTGGGGCTGGATGATGGTAAAGCAATAAAATGTGATTTTCTGCTCTGCCAGTCTGAACCACATGGGAGGATTCTAGGTTCGCATCCGGAGACTTTTCTGAGTATGCGCGTGTTCATGACCATCATGACCTTATCCATGCCATGATCCGGTACTAGCTGAGGCTGGGGTTGGATTGTGACATCAAGACTCTGTTGGGGGTGTTGGGTCTTTCTATCACATGTTCATGGAAAAAAAATAACCCCCCCCCAAAAAAAATACCTCTTCCCTTCTCTCATAGAGGGGGAGAAAACAGAAATGTATTCTCTCACAGTTCTGGAAACTAGAAGCCCCAAATCAAGATGTTGCTGAACTGCCTTCCCTTAAAGCCTGTAGGGAGACGTTTTCCTGACTTCTTCCTAGCTTCTGGTGGTTTCTGGTACTCTGATTTCCCATGGTTTGTAGTCACAGTCTTTATTTCCATTGTAGCATGGCATTCTCCCCTGGTGTGTCTGTTTTCTCTCTTTAATCAGAACTTCCAGTAGTAGAAAAAGCAGCTCACCAAAAGGGTTAGGAAACTGGGTGTCAATCCCATTCCTATCTCATAGAATAGCTTGGTGACTTTTACAAAACTCGATGACTCACCTTTATCTTTCATTATATAGAAAACTTAAATGATTTTTAGTGATTATGCAGCTATTAAATTCTAGGGGACTTTTTCCTTTTATTTTTTTGCTCAGTTTAAATTTTTCTATCAAATATTAATTTTATAATATTTTTCAAATGGAGGAAAATGTAGATAAATTTCTGTCATAACCTCCATAGCAGTAAAGGGGTTATTTTGGAATGCACTATGCAAGTGGTCTTCTAGATTTTCCAGAGGAAGATCTATGTTTCATCTCCCCTGATTCTTAAAGCCAAGAAGGCATGAGTGACCAGCAATAACAGAGACCTTGGGACAGGGGATGGAATATTTAAAAGCAGAAGGGAGAAAACACACACTTAAAAGCTACTTAATCTCTTGCCAATATGCTTTAAAGAGAGCATAGGAACATCACGTTCAAGCTTTGCAGCTACCTAACTTAGTAATATGACCTTGGAGACGCCTTCTAATTGTTCCAAGCCTCTAGTTTCTCATCTGTAAAATGGAAGTAAGAATCCTTTTGGAGAATTGTCCTGAGGATTAGATAAAATGTATGAAGCAGTTAGCATGGTGCCAGACACATACTAAGTGCTCATTAGATGGCAGTTTCAGCAATATTTTGTTCCCAATTTCATTTTTATTTCACTGTTATAGTGAGTATGAGTTGTTTCCATGCTATTAAAAAGCAATAAAAGCAGTAATATCAAAGTAGTAACACAAAAATAATATTTCATAAAAAAAGATACTGAATTTCATTTGGACTTAGTTCAGCAGTGAATCATAAAACTTTAGAGCTACATGGAGCTTTCAAATGTTCTGTTATTTCGTACATGCAGATACCAAGGTCCAAAGCAACTTGTCAAAATCACGTTACTTATTAGAGATAGAGCTGAGAGTAGAAGCCACAGCTCCTCACAACTGCCTGAGATCTTTGTCCATTGCAGTAGGAATTCTGATTTTCAAGAAAAGGCAAATAAGCAGTGGAAAGTAGGAACATTATTTACAACTTGCAATGTGAGAAGAAATTTGAATCCTGCCAGATTTGTGTTGGTAGAGGCAGGAGGTGCAGCATGTAGTATGCAAACTAGTTCTGTGTTGACCTGTATCTTCTACCAGAGAATGCTCTGCATGAAGAGACTACCAAAAATAAAAAAATAAAAAATAATAAATTCCTGCCTGCCTTCCTTCTCTCCTTCCTTCCTTTCTTCCTTATTCTCTGTCTCCCTTTCTGTTGTCTTTTACTCTTGTCTTTTTTCTCATTTACTTTTCTTTCTGTTTATTTCCACAAGACCAATGAGCATGACCTAATCAAGACTGCCAAATTACATCCACAATATAGTTGCCAACAAAACCATTAATTGTCCCAAATGAAATGGATAATAAATTTTTTGGCTTCATGGTTAAGAGCCAAAGACCTGAGCCCTAGAAACAGTATGTACACATTGAGCAATGAGGCCACGTCAATTTCTTAAACACTCACCTGAGGTAATAAGAACATACTGTTACTGCTTAATTGATAATGTTGGAAAATTAAAGCTTCCCTAGGGGTGTGAAGGAAAAATATCAGCATTTGTGAGGACTCGTATTATAGTCTTTTGCTCACAGTTATTGACATTAATGGCATATAAATCTGAATTCAATTTTTTTTTTTTTGAGAGAGAGTTTTGTTATAGGGCATGTGTGCTCACCAGAGAGACAAAGCGAGAAATCACCCCCCCCCCAGGGGGGATAGCCATGCTGCAATCCCTTCTTCTTCATTCTCCTCTAGGGATCTTGAGCACACATGCACACATGCCTGGCCCGTTTTAAGCCACTGGGTTCAGGACTTGAACCATGGTCACCTACGTGGGAGTCTAGCAGCATAACGATTATGTCGTCTGCTGCTCCCTAAATCTGAATTCTAATACTGAGCTTGTAACGTTTTCTCAGAAGCAAATACTGATTACATTATGGTACAGTGGATAGAACTTCAAACTAGAATTTTTGAGATCTGGATTTTGATGTTAAGCCTACACCTACTTGCTTTTTTTTCATAATCCTGGTAAATTTATTTGTTTTTCTATGACTAAGAGTCCAAATGTGTAAAACAGAATAATTTCTTTCATAAAAATATGTATATATAAGGTTTTTATTCTTAGTATTCTTACATATCTATATGTACAACTATGTGTAGAACACAATAATTTCCTCATTTAGATTTTCTGAAAACCCTGGAAATATGAAAATTTTAGTTTAGAAACATAAGACTTCATGGAAAAAATTAGATTAGTAAATGAAACTTTTAATGAACCTGCGGAATTTAAATATACGCATATTAACATCCACTAAAAGGTTAAAGTGGTACATTAAATAGAACACATGACATTTTATGTGCCTGTGGTAGGCAGAATTCTACGACTCCCACAATATTCTCACCCCTGCTATACATACACACCTTCTGTAATTAAGTCCCCTTGAGAGTGGGTAGGATCTGTGAATAGACTGAGATATCACTTCTGTGATTACCTTATGTTACATGGCAAAAGCGAAAAGATTGTGAAAAGGCAATTAAGTTGTAAATCAGTTGATTTTTGAATTAATAAAAAGAACTCATCATTCTGACTTAATCAGATAAGCCTTTTAGAAAGAGTGGCTAGAGGTCAGAGACTCTTTCTCCAAGACACCAGAAATAGTGGGAAGCAAATAAACTTTGCCAACAATCACATGAGCTTGAAAGAGAATCTCAAGCTACAAACGAGACCTCAGGCCAGCCAACACCTTGGTTACAGTTTTGTAAGAGTCTGAACATAGGACCCAGCTAAATTGTGCCTGGATCCTGACCTATGAAAAATGAGGTAATAAATGTGTATTGTTTTAAGCCATGGCATTTATGATATTGTTAAACAACAATAAAAAATTAATATAGTATCTTAACTTAGTTGTGAGGCTATGTATAATGTCCCTATATTAGTTTCCTATGGTAGCCGTAGCAAATTTAGTGGCTTCAAACAAAACATGAATTCTTTTGCAGAGGTTGAAATCCAGAATTGGTTTCACTGGGTAAAGGTTAAGGTATCAACAGGACTGCTTCCTTCTGAATGCTCTGAGGGGAAAGAAAATGCATATGCTTGCCTTCTTCACTTTCTCATATTCCTTGGTTAGTGGCCCCTTCCTCCATATTCAAAGGACATCCCTCCTCCCTCTGCTTACATCATCACCACCCTCTCCTCTGATTCCTCCTGCACCCCTCTTATAAAAATTATTGGGGTTATATTAGGCCGATTCTAGGATATGGGCCAGCTGCTTGGCATAGTAGTTTGGCAGCTAGGTCCTACATGGATCACCACACCTTCAAATCTCAGACCCTATGGCTTGAAAAAATATGCTAGGTGTGTGAGAATGTGTGCCTAAAATCCCAAGAGGAAAATGGAGGACAGTGGAGGAAAGGGGATTGTGACATGCTCACCCCCCTTGGGAAGCCGTCTCTTTCTGTCTTTGTCTACTTCTCTGTCTGTCTGGTGAGGGCACACAACCTGTAGCCAGTTGAAAAAAGATATTCTAGGTATTCTAGGCTAATCTTCTCATCTCAGGATCCCTAACTTTATCGTATCTATGAAGTCCCTTGCAACCATTCATAAATTCTGAAGATTAGGACATAGACACATTTGGAAGGGCTGTAATTCATCTATACTCACCAAAGATTCATTTTCATTTCACATGTAAAATACACCCATAGAAGTCTTGCCTATTATATAGTTGTTTTCATCTTGAGATGCAGCTTTGAGATGAGGCTGAGGCGTTGTTGATGGTACTGAAGATGGAAATAAACAGAAGTCTGAACTCTCTACCTTTTCTAATGAACAGAACTTCAGTTTCTCTGCTCAGCATGCTTGAGAAATTGGAAAGCTTGTTGCTCATGACATATAATTGTCCAGACACCCTGAGAGTATTCTCTCTACCTTAGAAAGTATAAAATGGAGTTAAGCAGTCTAGTTCTGAGGGTCTATTTGTAACTCCTTAGAGAGTTGCTAAGAATCAGTCATAACTTGTTCTGAGGCTCTTTTCTTAGACTTTCCTGATGCTCTTGCATAAAGTAGAATATAAAAGTACCAAGCCTTTATAAATTGATTTCCATGGAAGGCTTCTCTGTTATTCTTCACAAAGTACTGGATACTCTAATAGTTAAAAGGGAGAAAAGCTGTGTGGTGCCACAGTACGCTCCTTTCTCATCTGAATATGTTGTCTGTGGTTTTTTGGTTCATTTACAAACTCAGTCAAATGTACAATGATGGCTTCCTGAAAGTATTGTCAAAACAGCCTGTTGCTAAGACTAAGCCAAGTTTATTCTTATCATGGTAGGGGTAATAAATAGTGATAAAGAAAATACTTGTCTATTTGTCACCCACTACAATGACAGAACTTTAGTGCATCTCAGAGGATAGAGGGCAAAACTGAGACATTTATTGAGTTTTGGAGTCTGGTTTCAGGGAGGTCCTTCAATGTGGAGGTTTAAATAGGATTGGGTAAGAATCATGATTTGATAGTTTAGGATTGATAGACACAGAAGGCAAAGATTTAGAGCCAAGAGGCTTAAAGCTTCTTGGCATTTGTTTTAATTGTTTGATGCTATCTATTCAAGAGTTGGATAGTTTGATGTTCATTTAAAAAAAATATTTTAAGGAAGCTTCTGAAATAACTAATAAAGTTATTTGCAACTTTTATCTTTCTCGGCAAGATTTTCCTGGAATAGTAAAGCCATGTCAATGAAGACAGTAGCATAATAAAGTCATGTTAATGTGGACAGTAAGTTGTGTGGATACAGATGGTTTTGCTTTTGACAACAAGTATTTTTTGAGCACATACTAGGAAGTGATGAGAATATAACGGTGAACAGAAGGGACACAAATGATGCTGGGGGTCCCCTGGGAGAGACAGACAAGTGAAGAGTCAATTATAGAGCCAGCCTGTGGTCTGGTGGTTAAGGCAGCTGGATCCCACATGGCCAATTGTGCTGAATAAGTCCCAGACCTGGCACTTGAAAAATATGCCTGGCGTGTGCACACTAAAAATCCTGAAAGGAGAAATGGAGAAGGGATTCCAGTGTGGCTATCTTCCCAGGGAGAGGGGGTGCTTTCTCACTTTCCCTCTCTCTGTCTTTGTCTCTCTAATAAGCATGTGTGCCCTCTAGCAATTTTTTTAAAGTCAATTATAAGAAAAGTTACATACAACCACAGGGATGAATCTTATAATGTTGATTACAAAAAAAAAAAAAGAAAGAACAAAATAATGCATATATTATAGGCTCATTCCATTTCTATATGTAAAAAATACCCTGAGGCAACTAAACTGTTTTATTTAGGGAGACACACATCAGCAGTAAAGTGAAAACGAAAGAAAATCAACAAAGAGATCAGAATAGTAGCTACTTTAGAGGGAGAGAGGTCTGTGATTTGAAAAGATGCCTGGGTGGTTTGGTGATGCCAGCATGTTCTGTTTCTTGACTGGCATTGAAATGACACAGTTATTCACTTTAGAAAAATTTAATAAACTGTACATGTAGGTCACAACAAAAATATTTTTAAAAAGCCAATGGTATCATCTAAATGCTGTGGTAGGAACAGTACTGAAAGCCAGTATTTTATAGAAAATAAAAATCAATACACAAGGCAAATATTTTAATTTGGCCAAAATTTCATTAAACTTTCTACTTTTGTATATATCGAGCATTTCTTCCTAAATTCAAAACATGTTAGAGTTGGCTTTGCATAATTTTAATGTGCACATGATATGACTCTCCTGAATTCTCTAATAGTCCAGATGAGTGATGATAAAAGCCTTAGCTAGAATAATATCAGTGAAGTTTGCGAGATATAAATGGATATCAGAACTGTTTAGGAATACAATGAAATGTTTTGATGGTAGCTTGGATGTGGTAGAGGAAAACATCAATGGTAACATGTTTACCAAAGTACACATACGCTAGTATCATTGTTGGAGTAAGGGAAGCAGTAGGAGTAGTTTCTAGAGGTGAAAAGATAATATAGTTTGGGGCATTTTGTGTTCAAGGTACTTAAGAGATATCCAATAGAGATGCCCAGTCAGCTGTTGTATTTGCATGTTTAATGCTCCAGTGAGAGTTGTGAACTAGGCATAAAGGAGATGGTCACTGAATCAGGAGAATGGGGAAGCCATGAGAAGACAAGCAAACTGACAACAGGATCAGTTCAGTTACAAGACCCTCCCATAACACTGTGGGAAAGAGCAGTGGCCATTGCTGCATCTTCTTAGCTCTAATTTGGACAACCAAAAGCCTTTCTTCATTAGAGTTGAAAGCAGATCATCTTATTTCAAGGCCATGACACATCCAGGGAAGTATCATTTAGCATCTCCCAATAAGAGCAACTCATAGGGATTACCACTGAATCACTTTATTAGCAATTTATGGTAACATAAGCATTCCCTAAAAGGGAAATATTTTTTGAGAGACTTAGCATGAATATGACCAATAGTTCAAAAATAACAGATACAAGAATGTGATGAAAATTAATATTCAAAAGGTCTTTGTTGACTTCAGTAAGTTGTCATGGACTAATAAAGTGATCATTCATGAATAACTCATGTTACTCCTTGGAGTAACCACTCCCAAATTTCTAAAATTACCGCATAGGTGTAGAGAGACCTCAATTGTGCTGGACGTGACTAGAAACATGCAAAGTACCAGTTCATTATTCCCCTGCCATTGCTTTTCATCCAGAAGACCTCTTACTTGTTTCATCTTACCACTGTTCCTTAAATTGAATGCCTTGATTTCCTTCACCCTTGCTGTCAGGATTATCTTCTTGTTTCTGGACATCCTCTCACAAACCCAACTTTGGTTCTCTATTCGTTGATCACCTCAGCATTGTAAAGAAACACTCCTATTTTTCTCTGTCATCGCTTCTCCCAAACATGCACATACTTGAGGCAGACTAATATGTTGAAAGACTTGCCAGATTATGTCCTTTTCACTGGTCCTCAGATGATCAAAGCATAAGCTACCAAACCTTGGATGGCCTGGCTACTAGCTACTATCCAAATTCATTTCCCATCATAATCTCTTTCTCTCTGTGCTCTAGCCTCATTTTTGATTTCCACTAAGGTGTCATACTATTTCTCACCACTAGGCCTTTGTATAGGCTTTTTACTCTCCTGAAATAGTCTTCCTTCTTTTTATATCTAGTTAGTATCCATTTTTATTCATATGCCAAGTCAAAAAAAACTTCCTACTTGAATCTCCAGACTGTCAAATTGTATTATATGTTCTCTCACCATTATATACCTATTCTTTTATATTATATGCTCTCCTACCATTATATACCTATTCTTTATAGCACTTACAACAATGATAGTTTGATATTTATTCATGGGATCATCTTATTCTCATATCTTTTACCAGAGGAGGGTGGGGACTCAGTTTGCTTTTACTTATTGTTTTAACCTAAGGTATTCTCTTATAACATCATGGTTTAGTTATCAAAATTATAAATTTTATCTTAACACAATATTATTTAATCTACATCCTATATTAAAACTTTATCAGTTATAATAAAATCCTGCTTTTATCTATTTTTTTAAGGATCCAGTCCAGGATTACATACATGGTATTTATTGTCATATCTCTCAAGTCTTTAGTCCGGAGGAGACTTTGTCTTTCTTAATATGACAGCTTTTAAAGAGTCCAGGCTAGTTATTCTGTAGAGTTTCTCTCTATTTGAATTTGTTTATTTCCTCCTGATCAGACTTGGATTCTGCATTTTGGCAGGAATACCTCAGAAGTGATGGCCTCATCTATTTTTATGAGTTAAAGTGAAGAATTATAATTTATTTGGTCTGTTTCATACTGAAATGTCTTACCCAGATCTCAGTTACTACATCAACTATTTTTATCTGGAACATATTCAATAATCAAAAAGAATATTTAAAAAGCATGTATGCCACCAAATCAGGGTCATATTATTCATATGGGGTAGATTTTTAGTGACTCTAATTTGGTCGTGTGTGGGGGCGAGGGGGGAAGGAATGTGTTCCTGTTATGACACCAGAAGTACTGTGACACCCGTTTGTGCCAGTAGGAGAATCTCCTTGCCAGAGGATTTAGACTAGTCACTCCGCATCTTGTCAGGGTCTTGGATTAAGATCTAAACAAACCACCTCAGGATGAAATGTGAATTCTTATGGTCTTTCTACAAAGTGGTTCAAGGAAGTTTAACATAGCCCAGAAAGTTAACATTTGAAGCTTTATTAGCTGAAGTCAATTTAAACAATTACTTTAGAAAAACTAGGGATGCTCTTCAAAAATTTCAAGTTATAAGAATGCCCAAAGCACAGACCACATAGACTCAAGAACATCAGTAAAATCTAAGGGGAAAAAAAATCCAAAAAGCAAAAATGAATCCAGGCCAACCTAGAGGAATTTCCTCTAGTCACATTCAGTATTTCCCTCACAAAAGTTGCAGATTGATAACAGAACTCTGAGCCATGATCTTTATAATTTATTGATGTATTTTTTGTACGTTGCCATATTGAAAGAGTATATGATTTATTTTAAAGAGTGTGATTTTTAGCTCTTAATGAATACTTTTATTGTCACTCTATCTAGAGTTTTAAAATCTTTGAAAATTAGCCTGAAGGGCTAATTTGCTCCTAGGAGTCCTGTGAAAGCTGAACAACTTCCCTTTACTATTAAAATGACAGCCTGGATGCTTAGCATAAGTGAAACAGGTAAGCAGCCCCTCTTAGAGCTGACTGATGTGGCAAACAGAAATACGGAACATCAGTTACATTTGTATTCAGATAAACAACATGTAAGTTTTTAGTGTAAGTTTGTCCCATTTGTGTCCTGAATTTCATCTGTCACCCTAACTTTTAAGAAAACTTTCTTTTTCTTTTTTTTCTTACTTTTCTTTTTTCTGCCTCACTTAGTTACACTACAGAAGGGCTCTAAAGTGCTTGTGTGTTACTCCCAGAAGATCCCCTCTTGGGCCCTTCCTTGCTTAGCACTTCTTTATTCTAATGGGCCTCCTGGTTTCTAAGTGTGTAGAATATTAAAAGCAATACTTTACAAGGGGAAAAGGACTGTCAAAGGTAGTGTTGAAACATAAACACATAAGAGATTGCTTAGCAGCCAGGAAAGATAAAGAGCAAGTTTAAAAATCAGACATAAGAGCCAGTCGTGGTATAGTGGTTAAGGTGGCTGGATCCCACACAGCCAATTGTACAGTAGAAGTCCTAAACCCAATAGCTTGACATACACTAGGTGCATGTGCGTACATCCCCAAAATCCCAAAAGAAGTGGAAAAGAAAAGATTGTGGAGTGACCATCCCCCCGGGGTTATGCTTTTGTACTTTCCCTTTCTCTGTCTCTATGGCAAGTACATGCACACTCTAGCAAATGGAAAACAAAAACAAAAACAAAATCAGACATAAGAATTAAAACAACCCAGGGACCAGCAGTTAGCATAATGGCTATGTCGCTGGACTCCCATGTACTCGACTGTGGTTTGAGTCCTGGACCCAGTGGCTTAAACTCACGCTGGGCGCATGTGTGTGCATGCCCAAAATCCTGAGAACGAACGGATCACGGTGTGGTCATCCCCCCGGGGGGTGATTTTTCACTTTATGTCTCTCTATATCTCTCTGTCTTCCTGGAGAGCGCACATGCCCTATATCAAAAACCTCCCAAAAAAAAAAAATTAAAACAACCCATAAGGATAATAATGGCCACCAGAGAACAGGAGGACCAAATATTCTTACCTTCCCAAGGGCATTGCCTTATGGCACCACACTGTCACTGTTTGATATAAGGACCCCAAGGCATGAGGAAGAATTCAAATTGTGTTCAATATATCATTTAATAGTTCTCTGAGATCTTTTTTGGAAGTATTAAAAAATAGGTTATAACCAGGTAAATACAATTTATGAAGGCAAAGTAATGTATGATGATTTGACAAACCTGTTAAAATTTAAAATGACAGCACTTGGATGTTTAATAAAGGGAAAAACCTTTAAAATAGGGAAAATATGGCCATCTAGAACAAATTATTTCTTGAGATTTCCAAACCCTAAATGTTTTCCTGTTATTAGTTTTACTATGGGTATGTTTCAGGTGAGTACGTGAACTGGGTGGAATTATGTGAATAATTTCCTTAATGTCTTATTTTCTTTGGCATGCAAGGGCCCAGTTCTCTCCAAACAATTAGCCTTTGAGGTCATGATTTCAACCAACTCAATCATACCTATTGCCTTAAGTAAGAGTTTAACAAGCTTTTAGAAACCTTGGGGTTAAAACCTATCTAAATCATTTTTGCTAGAGTGAGAGAGGGATGGAGTGTGGGCTATTTTCATTTCCAAAGGAATATTTCTTTAAAAAAAAAAAAAGATTCACTCCTAGAAGCCCTTTTAAAGCTGAGCAACTTCCCTGAACTAAAATATCATTTAATTAATATCCATGTTCTATAAATTTTTTATGCTTACATTTTGCAAGGAAAGATAAATATGTCACAAAGCTGGGCTGTGCAGATGGACAGAATTCTCTTAAAGTAGGTCCTTAAAAAAGTGGAATATGGATATAGACAGAGTGAGACAGTCAAGTGTCAAAAGAAATCTGTCGGCTTTTTAGCAGTTGAATAATTCAGAAGATGTGCATTAAGCCAACTTCTTAATTTCCCATTTCCCCCTTTCTAATTCTTTCCTTTTCATCCTGTGATCTTTTTACTCTCTGCCTCAAAGCTATTTGTTGTAGAGATGCCCTGGAAAGCAGGTGGTCTTCCTTATATAACAGCATCTGCTGCTCAGAAGAGAGGCTAAAGATCTAAAAGCAAAGGAAATGAAACCTGCAGTCTTATAAATGCCTTTTAAAAAATGGCCTTGTTTTTGATTTTTTGTTGAATCAACTGGAACATTTTTATTATTCACAATAAAACAAATTGTCTAAAGGCAATGATCTTCCTCCTTTTATATTTCTGATGTAGGGTTTGTTTCTTTCCAACCATTTTCTGGATCAGGTTTCTTCCTTGAGATTTACAAATGGTGTGTGTGGCTTCAAGCCCTCTGAAGGTTTTTCTTAAGCCATTTGTTAATAATATCCTCTCAGCAATGAGTCCAGCCTTTACAGTTGTGATTGTTAGTGAAGCTTCAAGGGCATGGTGGTGGGTTTTTTTGTTTTTGTTTCATTTTGTTTTTTATTTTTTATTCCAGCTCTATGGGAGGAAAGAATTCCCCAGAGGACTTTTGGCTGGCTTATTATCAACCAGAAACAAGAAACCAGAGAGGCTCAGCTGAAAGGCTGAAGATTTCTTTTTAATAGAATGACCTAGACTTGAATGAATAGTGTGGTATAGTAGAAAGAACAGAGGCTCGGGGCTGGTTTAGTAAGCTCTGACGCTTACTAAATGTGGAGCATTGATCACTCATGATTTTAAGCTTTAGGTTCTTCCCAGTGTGTGTGTGTATATATATATATATATATATAGATAGATAGATAGATTATGTAATGATATTACCTGTTGCATAGGTAGGAAATTTTGAACTTCATCTTTTTATCTGTAAGACAGATATAATAATACCCATATCACAGGGCTGCTTGAAGAATTAAATATAATAAAAGAAGCTAAGAATGCTTGTCACGAGGGCCCTTAAGACACATCAGCTTCCTATGAAGAGCACCTTCCATTTCTCTCCATTTCTCTGTCCAGCTCACATAAGTGGCCATTTGTTAGGGGGACTAGCATTCTTACTGTATTCTAGATTTTCAGGGAAACTGGGTGAGATGGGAACCTGTCTCAGCCTGTTACACCATTGCAGTGAACTTTGATTCACAAATAAGACCCTTTGTCTAATCGGGGAGATCGCTGGGGGCAGAACCTACCTCAGACACCACTTGGCAGTCCATGTAAAAAGAAGTGGAGCAACTGGTTTGGCAGAAGGCATTTCCTCTTTGAATCCCTGCCCAATCTGTCCTTTTCTGGCTTCCCCCAGAGCTATGAAATGTGATAGTTAGCTCCTAGGAGTCACTGTTTTAGGGTCATAAAACAAATGTTTTCAGTTCATCTGGTAATACCAATGGATTTCACGTATCTCTAGCAGCTTATCAGTTGGATACGGTTTCGGGAAGAGCAGAAATTGCTGGTAACACAGCTTGTTAGCCAACGTGTTTTTCTCTCCTCTCACTTCTTTCCTCTCTCTCCTTTTTTCCCCTAGGAGAAAGGGATGTTCTGCCGCAGACTGACTGACAGGCACATAAATAGCCCTCACAGTGGGCTTCTCACAGTGGGCTCTTTGGGTGCATTGAACAGTTCTGTGAAACGTGTCTTCATGGAATCACATGTATATTGTATGCCTTTTGTTCTCTCTAGTCTCCTGGCTTTTCCTGACTTCTGCTTTGAGCTTCAGTGCCAGGTGTTTGAGATGTCAGAGTTGACCAAGAAAGATACACCACACCTAAAGATCTAATGTGCAATAATATCCTGAGCAGTAAAGAATAGTTGCCAAATTTATCAGTTGTGCTTCTGTTTACATTTCCGATGGGGAAGTCAGAGAATTAGGCAGCTGATTTGAAAGGAGTATAATTAAATGCGACAATAAAAGTAAGCACAGCAGGCTGTATGGGTAAAGAACAGCCTACTCTTAATTTATTTTTCCATTGGCTAACTTTCACTTTTCTTTTAAAAACATAAAAATATTGTACAGCTTTATTGGGCTACAAATTGTATACTCTAAGTTAGTGTATAATTCAATGATTTTTAATAAATGTATAAAGATATGCAACCATCAGCACAATCTGACTTTGGAACTTTTCCATCACCCTGAAATTTTCAAATACATATGCAGCCCCAGAAACCATTGATTTACTTTCTATCTTTATGAATTTGCATATTGTACATTCTTATAAATGAAATCACACAGTATGTAGCCTTGTGGATATGACTTCTTTTTTCTATCATTTGTTTATTTATTTTGTATACATTCAACCATTGTATATCATTGCAGCCTGTAAAATGAATTTTCCCAGCATGAATACACTGTGTACTAGTCCAGCTAAAGGTTTTATCATATACATTATCATCAACAGATAATTTTCCATTTTTGTGCCCCTTAAATGTTTTGGTTCTTTCTTTTTCCCCTTGAGTCTCTTCTTCTCACCCTCCCCCATTTCCCAATCTTCTCCCACACTGTGTCCAGTATCTGCAATTGTTCTCTATGCTTTTATATCTTCCAATTTTTCAGTTTCTGCCATAGAGTGTGGACATTTGGTATGTACTAAGCGGGAACATACAATGTCTCTCTTTCATTGTTTGGCTTGCTTCACTTAGCAGTACATCTTTTTTTTGAGAGAGATTTTTTCACTATAAGGTGTGTGCACTCGCCAGACAGACAGAGAGAGACATAGAGACAGAAAGCGAGAAATCACCCCCCGGGGGGATGGTCACGCCGCAATCCCTTCTCCTCCATTCTCCTCTCGGGATCTTGGGCACACACGCACACGCGCCTGGTGTGAGTTTAAGCCACTGAGTCCGGGACGCGAACCTCGGTCGACTACGTGGGAGTCCAGTGACATAGCCATTATGTTAACTGCTGGTTCCCAAGCAGTAAATCTTCTATGTTTGTCCATTTTCTATCAAATGTCAGGGTTTTGTTGGATTTTTTGTTTGTTTGTTTGTTTTTTATGGCTGAGTAGTATTCCAAAGTGTACATGTGCCACAGTTTTTCAATCCATTCTTCTGCTCATGGACATTTTGGTTGATTCTAAATGGCTTAGCAATTGTGAATAACATTGCAATAAACATGAATATGCGAGTACTTTTTTTTTTAACTGAATATATTCATACCCTTTTGGTAGATACCCAGGAGTGGAATTGCTGGATCATATGATAGTTCTATTTGTAGGTCTTTGAGGAACCTTCATATTGTTCTCCACAGCGGTCGTACTAATTTACATTCCTACCAACAGTATAGGAGAGTTCCCTTCTCACCACAGCCTTGCCAACACTTACTATTTTTTATTTTTTTCATCTTAGCTCTTCTGACTGGGGTTAGGTGATATCTCACTGTGGTTTTGACTTTCTCATTTACCACAAAGTTTTTGAGGTTCATACATATTTTGGTATCTGTGTTTTAATTCCTCTTGATTGTTGAGAATTATTTCATTGTATAAATATACCATTCATCAGGTCATTTGGCATGTGGATTTTTTCCACTTTCTATTATAGTAATACTGCTGCTATGAACATTTATGTTCCAGTTTTTGTGCATATGTTTTTGCTGCTTGGGTAGATTCTTTTTAAAAAATATATTATTTGTTTATTTAATTCCATTTGCTATTATTATTATTTAATTTGACCAGAGAGAGAGAGAGAGAGAAAGGGAAAGCAAGAAAGCAAGCCTCCAGGTCTGAGACTCAAACCACAGTTGGCTATGTGGGAATCCAGCGCCTTTAATAACCACGGCACATGCCAGCCCTTGTTTCGGTAGATTCTTTAGAGTGGATTGCTCTGTCCTACGGCAAGTTCGTATGTAATGTTTTAAGAATTTGCTTAACTGTTATGCAAAATGGATGTATCTTTTTATATTTCTATTAGCAATTCTCTTACATTGGTATCAACAATTAATGCATCTAAGTTACTTTTTGTATACAGTACTGACATAACCATTTGTTGGTAAGACTATCTTTTTCTCTTTTAGTTGCCTTGGTACCTATTTTACTGGCGAGTGCATGTGCCCTATAGCAAAAATATGTATTAAAAAAAAAGTTGGCTATAAATGTAAGGTTTATTTCTAGATTTGATTCTGTACATTGACCCATTTATCTGACTTTATGTGATTACAATGCTGTCTTGACACTGTAGCTTTTTATTAAGTATATTTTTTCTTTTCCAAAATTATTTTCAAGCAGCTGGTTGCATGGTGGTTAAAGCAGCTGGATCTCACACGCCAACTGCATCATGCAGTTTGAGGCATGCATCAGGTGTGTGTGCATGCATGATCAAACTCCCAAGGGGTGAACAGAGGAGAATGGATTATAGTGTAGCCACCCACTTTTTTTTTTGTCTTTCTTTCTCACTTTCCCTCTCTTCCACTCTGCCTCTCTCTCTCTGGTGATTGCATGTATCCTATAGCAAAAACAATAAATAAATAAATAAATTCACATTTTCATTTAAATTTTATAATTATCTTATACATTTTAATAAAAAAACTTTGGATCTTCTAATCTATAAACATGGATTATCTCCCCATTTATGGATATAGTCTTTAATTATTTTCAGCAGGGATTTATAGTTTTTACTGTACACATTCTATTTTTATTAAGTTTACAGTCAAGTATCTTATTCAATTTCATTTTCATAAGTGAATAATTTTCATAAATTTATTTTATGAGTATTGTTAGTTTGTAGAATTACAATTGAGTTTTTAAAAGAATTATTTATTTATTTAATTCCATTTGTTATGATTATTATTTTTTAATTTGACCAGAGAAAGAGAGAGAGAAAAAGCAAAAGCAAGAAAGCAGGTCTAGGACTCAAAACGTGGTGAGCCATGTGGCAATTCAGCACCTTTAACCACCACGCCACCTGCCAGTCCCTACAATGAGTTCTCTATATTGATTTGCTAAAGTTGTTATAGTAGTTTTGCATTATGTATGTGTGTGTTCCTTCACAATTTCTACATATAAGATGGTGTTACCCACAAATAAAGATTTTACTTCTTCCTTTACAGTACAGTTGCCACTAATTTCTTAGGTGCATATCATTCAGTCTTTTACCATTAATTATGATGTCATCTGAAGATTTTTCAAGGATGCACTTCACTAAGTTAAGCACGTTCCCTTGTACTCCTGATTTGTTAAAAGATTTTCTTAATGGGACCAGAAGTTAGCATAATGGCTATGTCACTGACCTCCCATGTAGTCAGCTGTGGTTCAGGTCCCAGACCCGGTAGCTTAAACTCACTCTGGGTGCATGTGCATGTGTGCCCAAGATCCTGAGAGGAGAATGGAAGAGAAGGGATTGTGGCGTGGCCATCCCCCCGAGGGGTGATTTCTTGCTTTCTATCTCTCTGTCTCTGTCTGTCTTTCTGGCGAGCACATGTGCCCTATAGCATAAACCTCTCCAAAAAAAAAAAAAAAAAAAGATTTTCATAATGCATGAGGGTTGAATTTTGTTAAATAATTTTTCTACATCAACTGAAATGACCTTGGGAACTTTGTCCTTTATTATGTTACCATAGTATATTATTTTTGTTAATTTTTGTATATTAAGCCAACTTTATATTCCTGGGACAAATCCCACTAGGACTTTGATAATCCTCTTTATGTGTTTCTGAATTTAGTTGGCTAATATCTGAAGAATTTTTCATCAATGTTGATGAGGAATATTGGCCCACAGTTTTCTTATGCTGTTTCTGTTTGGTGTCAGGAATAATGTTGGCCTCAGAATGAGAAATTATTGGAATAGTCCTTTTGAGAAGAACTGTTATTTGTGCTTAAACGTTTAGTAGAATTACCCAGCAAAGTCATTCTGAATCTGGGCTCCTTTTTGTTGAGTCATTTTTGATTATCAAATCAATCTTTCTACATGTTATAGGTCTGGGATTTTCTATTTCTTTATGAATCAGTTTTGATCATTTAAGTATTTCCAGTAATTTTCCCATTTCATCAAGGTTATCCAACTCGTTGTCTTATAATTGTTTATTTCTGTAAAGTTGGTGGTAATGTTCCCACTTTTATTTCTGAGTTTAGTTATTTACATCTTCTCTCTTTTTCTTTTCCCCCATAGTCTAGCTAGGTGTTTGTCAAATTTGTTGATATTTTTAAAGAAATAAATTTTATTTATTTATTTTGAATTTTTTGCTGTGGGGTCCATATACTCACCAGAGAGATGTATAGAGAGAGAGGAAGAGGAAAATTGAGAAAGCGCCTTCTGGTTGGGGAGGAGTAGTGGCCATACTGCAGTCCCTTCTCCTCCACTCTCCTTTCAGGATTTTGGGCCTGCACACACATGTGCCTGGCATATTTTTCAAGCTACCAGTTCCAGACTGGAACTGCACAGTCAGCCTTGTGGGATCCAGTAACCTTCAGGATACCACTGACTAGCCTGAACCAATTTCTTATTTCATTAATTTTCTCTATTTTTAAATTGATTTCATTTATCTCCAATCTAATGTTCAGTTTTTCCATCCTTCTGCTACTTTTGGGTTTATCTTGCTCTTCTTTTTCTAATTCTTTGAAGTATAAAATTGGGTTATTGGTTTGAAACAGCTATCTTCTTTTTAATGCAGGCATTTAAAGCTAGCTATAAAATTTCTCCTGAACACTCATTTTGCTAACACTGATTTTGGCATGTTGTATTTTCATTTTCACTCAAGTCAAAGTATTTTCTGATTTCTTTTGTGATTGTTTTTTGACTAATTTGTTTAAGAATGTGTTGTTTAAATTCTACATATTTGTGGATTTTCTAGTTTTTCTTATTTATTTCTAGTTTTATTCCCTTGTTCTTGGAAAAGATACTTCATGTGAATTTCAACCTTTTTAAATGTGTGGAGACTTGTTTTGTGACTTAGTATCCTGGAGTTTATCCATGTGCAAATTCTACTGTCTGTTAGGTCTAGTTAGTCTGAGTCCTCTATATCCTTGCTCATCTTTTAAATGTTCTTCAGTTTGCCTCTTACAAGGAAACTGGTGAATAGTTTGGACCCACCCAGATATTGCAGGATAGCGTTTCCATCTGAGTATTTAATTTAGTCACATCTGCAAAGTCCCCTTTTACTTTTTAAGGGAACATATTCACAAAATCCAGGGTTTCTGAAGAGAAAATCTTAAATCTTTTTAAATAATAATTTTTTTTCTGTATTATGATTTTTTTAAATTGCTATAGGGCATATGTGCTCACCAGAGAAAGAGACAGAGAGAGAGAGAGAGAGGGAAAGAAAGAAAACAAGCCACCAGATCTGTACTGAAACCATGATCAGCCATATGGGAGTCCAGTGCTATTTATTTATTTTGAATTTTTTGCTGTGGGGTCCATATACTCACCAGAGAGATGTATAGAGAGAGAGGAAGAGGAAAATTGAGAAAGCGCCTTCTGGTTGGGGAGGAGTAGTGGCCATACTGCAGTCCCTTCTCCTCCACTCTCCTTTCAGGATTTTGGGCCTGCACACACATGTGCCTGGCATATTTTTCAAGCTACCAGTTCCAGACTGGAACTGCACAGTCAGCCTTGTGGGATCCAGTAACCTTCAGGATACCACTGACTAGCCTGAACCAATTTCTTATTTCATTAATTTTCTCTATTTTTAAATTGATTTCATTTATCTCCAATCTAATGTTCAGTTTTTCCATCCTTCTGCTACTTTTGGGTTTATCTTGCTCTTCTTTTTCTAATTCTTTGAAGTATAAAATTGGGTTATTGGTTTGAAACAGCTATCTTCTTTTTAATGCAGGCATTTAAAGCTAGCTATAAAATTTCTCCTGAACACTCATTTTGCTAACACTGATTTTGGCATGTTGTATTTTCATTTTCACTCAAGTCAAAGTATTTTCTGATTTCTTTTGTGATTGTTTTTTGACTAATTTGTTTAAGAATGTGTTGTTTAAATTCTACATATTTGTGGATTTTCTAGTTTTTCTTATTTATTTCTAGTTTTATTCCCTTGTTCTTGGAAAAGATACTTCATGTGAATTTCAACCTTTTTAAATGTGTGGAGACTTGTTTTGTGACTTAGTATCCTGGAGTTTATCCATGTGCAAATTCTACTGTCTGTTAGGTCTAGTTAGTCTGAGTCCTCTATATCCTTGCTCATCTTTTAAATGTTCTTCAGTTTGCCTCTTACAAGGAAACTGGTGAATAGTTTGGACCCACCCAGATATTGCAGGATAGCGTTTCCATCTGAGTATTTAATTTAGTCACATCTGCAAAGTCCCCTTTTACTTTTTAAGGGAACATATTCACAAAATCCAGGGTTTCTGAAGAGAAAATCTTAAATCTTTTTAAATAATAATTTTTTTTCTGTATTATGATTTTTTTAAATTGCTATAGGGCATATGTGCTCACCAGAGAAAGAGACAGAGAGAGAGAGAGAGAGGGAAAGAAAGAAAACAAGCCACCAGATCTGTACTGAAACCATGATCAGCCATATGGGAGTCCAGTGCCTTAATCACCATGCCACCTGCTGACCCTTTTGTCTTAAAGTCTTATCTACATTCTGCACACTCACTACTTCCGGCATAAGACAGCATTGATCCAGAAAAGGGAAGAAGAGCACGTGACTATAATAGCATGGGGCAAAAATAACATTAAAATAGAGTTTTGAAGGGTTCTAAAGCTATCAGAATGATGGATATTAATCTGTTGAAATAAAGGAGGGGCCTTACCTTTTAGGACAATAGAAATAAGACCAAAATACTGTAGTTAATAGATTTATTATATTTAATGTACTTAATATTACTTAGTAAGAGATTTTATGGGAGTCGGTCTTTCTTATGCTCCAAGGTAGAGAAAATCTGAGTGTATCCCAAATATTTTTTAAGGTTATGAGTGTGTATCAGAAGTACACTTTGAACCATTAGATATTATTCTTATGGTATAGTTATTCCCAATAATAGTGATTATTACAGGCTTATTTCTGTGTATGTCACATAAAATAAGCTTCACAGTGTAAGTTATATTTTCCGCTGGGATCTCTTGTATCTGAAAGTTTAAAAAAGTTGTTGGCTCATTTTTATTTGTGTGACTCACATTATGTCCAGCTTAAAAGACCTTGATATGACTTCTATTCAATTAAGTTTTACGGCCTTGTACTCCAAAGCCAAACCATAACCATAAACCTATAAGAAAAGTTATGGCTGAAAGAAAGAACATCACAACATATTAAGTGCCCTCTTTCCATCATTCAGGAACTTCTAGTTATGAGCCAGGAAGTCTCTGATGATAAGTTCAACGTTAAATGGTGACGTTCCTTTGTTAGATCTTATTTTAAAGTTTTTGTTTACCGAGGTAAGGACTTTTGAAGGATAACTACAAATTCCAACAGAAAATAACATAGGAATAGCTTTAATAGCCTACTGAAGTGCAGTCAAATGATGTGGATTAACGACTTGGTTCTGATACTTACAACTTATATAACCTTGGGGAGATCAAATAATGTCTTGTCTTTGAACCTCAGTTTTCTTACCTGTAGAATGAGGATAGTACCTACCTTAGACAATCTTAAGAGAATTAGAATGTGGTTTGAAAGGCATAATGTACCAAACTAAATGGATTGCCACGTGTCCTTTTCACTGTCAAATAAAAAAACAAAAGCCCCCAAAACCCTGTATTTTGGAGTATAATTGACTTGCACACATACAAATTGTTATTATGAAATAATAAGTGTATTTTGTGGAGACAAGATATCCACATAAGGATATAGTAGGTTTCAGATGTCCAGATTATAGGACTAACGGAACCAGTGTAGACATTTTATCTCCATTGATGTCCATGTAAGCAAATGGGGTTTCCCTCCACTTTTTAGCCACAGCCCCAACTCTGACCAGCTATCTTATAAGCATCTGTACCTGGTTAGGAAAAACTATTAATAAATAGACATGATAAATCTCCTCCTCCTACAGGACAAAGCATCTGAGAACATGGATTCCTTTATTGATAAGTCAGATGTGTTAAGTTTATGTTAGTAAAACAAAACACTTGGTCAAGCACATCAAAAGAGCAGAGACTGAGTCACTAATATTCAGAAAGAATTATCTGATAATTTATAAATGCTGAAAATGTCATACTCAAATTGTCTTTTAAAAATAATAGCATTAGACATAGCATGAATGATTTAGAGGAAATTTCACTGAGAATATGAACCTTTTAGCCCTATTTGTAAGAATACATACTATATATATACACACACACACACACTTGGAGTTTAATTAAGTGAACAAAAATTTTGGATTTTTAAAATTATGTATTTAATCTTCACTGTGGATTCAGAATAAAAGCAATATTCTAGAGAGATAATTTCTTCCACCATTACCCAAGAAGAGCTAAGGAAATATTTCCAAAATAATTTAAAGTGATTTAGAAAATTCAATGCTGTAGAGATAGTTTAATTTTTTTTTTAATTTTGAAAAAGAGAAATAAGAAGGAAATATAGCTCTTTTGTTGATCAGTGTCATTCAAGTGCAAGGAATGCGTATATCACTTCTCACACTCCATTGCTAGAATGCAGTCATATGGCTACATTTACCTATCCCTAAGTCTTGATGCCACCTAATCAAGCTTCAAAGACCAAAGGGTGATTGAGTTGGCTGTGTGCGCTTGCTTTGGCTCCAGCAGATTTAATAGTAGAAGATAAGGATCTAATTTCCATTGAAAATTATTCAATAGGGAATATACCCAAATTGGAAGTATACTGGATGAGCCAGAAAAAAAAAAAGCCTACTATATTTTACATAAATAATTCATTTTTCATAATGAAAGGAGTGATCTGGTGTATAATCCCAGCTACTTAGGAAGCTGAGATAGGACGATAGCAATTTTGAGGCCAGACTGGGCAACATAGCAAGACCCTGTCTCTAGAGAGGGAAAAATAAAAGTATATAGCCAGGATGACCAGATGTTTTTGTGAGAACTTCAAACAATCACTCTAAACATTTGTTAGTCATTGTGTAGAATTGGAAGTAGAAACTTGTGTGGTAGATTATATTTTGTAGGTGGTCACAACCATATCTCCCATCCCACATCCTCATCTAACAGTGTAACTCTGACCTCCTTTCAACAATAAGTAAGTCTCTTTTCACTTCTCTTGAATCCAGGAGATATAATGAACTTTTATTTATTGACTTATTAATGCTTATTTATTTTATTCATGAGAGAGAACATGTGCCCAGTTATGAGAGAGAGAGAGAGAGACACTCTCAACAGGATGTCATTATGCAGCAGTCCTAGTCTTCTTCAAGCTCAACAGGAGCTTGGGTGCTGGCATTTATTCAGGTTCACTGGGGGTCTAAACCCAGGGTTGGCCATGTGGCTTCCAGAACTTCAGTTCAGTATGCTACCTATATCACTAAGGCTGGCGCTGTTCATTTATTTACTTGCTTATTTAATCATTATTTAGCCAGTCACCCATTTATCCATGAATACAGATATACAATGCTCAGTTTTCCCTTTGTTTCTTGAAAAACAGATAATATTATCAAATGCTAGACTCTTTGCTCTCTTTCAATCTCTTGCTGTAGATATGTATATGTATAGATATGCATGAGCTAATTTAAATTATATATGTATATATGTGTGTATGCATATATACACAGAGGGCATATATATATAAGCTAATTTAAATTATATATAGAGAGAGTGAGAGAGAGCACACAAAAAGCTTATACATAGTTTAACTATACATGAGCTGGTTTAAATCACATAATTTTCTATGTAATAGATATCAATAGCATTTTACACATGATTGTTGTGAGGCAGATGTCTTCTAGAACATGTCTCGTTCTCATTATCATTTGGATACTAAATCTCAATTTTTAATATTTAAGTAGCCTTTGTAATTGCTTTCTATAACATAACATAAAATAAAACATAACAATATAACACTGTAATAGAACATAGGCTTTGGAACTGGTATGTCTAAGTTCAAATCCTGGCTTTGGCACTTACAATGTTTGACCATGTGCAAATCACTTAAACTTGCTCTGCCTCCCTTTTCTCATCTAAACATCATGGATAATAGTAGCATCCCTACTAAAGAGCTGCTATGAAAATTATACTCCCTTACTAAAGAGTTATCATGAAATGCCAGTTAATGTAAGATACTTAGAATAGTGCCTGGCAAATAGTTAGGCAATGTATTGATGATTGCTAAGTAAAATGTTAAAAAGAAAATGAAATATACTTTAATTCTTTCATACCATGCTTATTTTTCATCTTGAATTTTACCTAAATTTTAACTTTGTAAATCTCATATGGAAATTTTGTAGAAGTAGCACCTCTTTGTGTGTGCTCCCAGGAGAACAACTGAACTATAGATGCTTAACTAGTTTATTCTGGGATGATGAAAGTCTTGATGCATCCAGGAGATGTGTAGAGGTGTAAAAGGGAGTTTTACCAGCACTCAAGCCCACGTGTGTGTTTATTATCTATGACAGTCTTGTCCTTCAAGTATCTCCTTCTTGCTTGACATATTGAAAACTGATAAGATTATATTACTTTTAGCAGAATGCTTTAAAATGTGATATAGGCAAATAGAAATGACACTAATTAACTGAAATAGTTCAAGAGAAACTACTTAGAGGATCACCTCCTACTTTGTTTTTTTGTGATTTGGGTACATTGTCACTAAGTCAATGCAATTATGAAGGTTGAGGAGACAAGAGTAATCTGAGTGGCTGACAGTCCTATGGATGCATCCGTTATGAATTATCTATTTACTAAGGTAAATAAATATGTAGTAATCCAATACACCATTGATAGAATTTTATCAGTATTTCCACTCCTTAGCATTTAATAATTTGTTGAGAAAGTCATGACACATTTGTGCATTAAAAAAGTAGAAAAATACATCATAACTCTCCTGACAACCTAATATTTTTTGCTGTGTAGTTTGAGGACCTCAATATAGTCATTTAGCTTATGCCCTTCTAGCCACTGGCTCTCATAGTCTCAAGATCTAAACCAGCTTAAGAGCAACAGACTATGGGTATTCCATTCAGGTTAATGGATATGAATCAAGGATAGAAAAGTACCCAGCCCCTCATTTATATGCTGCACTAGATAGAGGTACAGAGTTTTTACAGTAAGAATCAGAAACCAGCACATGGCTGTAGGAAACTCAGGTGGAAATGTTTTAGTCTGTTTGGGCTGTCATAACAAAATATCATAGACTAGGTGTCTTTTAAACAACAGAAGTTTATTTCCACAGTTCTGGAGTTTGGATAGTCCAAGATGAAGGCACTGACATATTCTTTGTCCAGTGAGGGCTAGTTCCTTGGTTCAGAGATGGCCATTTTATTTATGTATTTATTTATTTTTGCTATAAATGGCAGAAGGAGGTGACAGGTCTCTGGGGTCTCATTTAAATGGTGCTAATCTTATTTATGAGGGCTTCACACTCATAATCTAATTGCCTCTCAAAGGATCTACTTCCAAATACCATCACATAGGGGATTAGGTTTCAACATATGAATTTGGGGGTTCACAAACGTTCAGACCATAGCAGGGAGAAAAAAGAAGACTGAAAATGGAGGTCAGAGCAAGGAAATAGAGCGAAATAGAGAGTACCTTTCTGAAGAAAGTGAAAAGGAAAGCAAACAAAAGGCAGGAAAATGCAAAATGCACAAAAGTTGTTTTGTCCTGTAAGTTTTATTTATGTTCCTCTACTATGGCACTTTCACAATGCACTGAATTCATTGGTTGTATATCCCTCTGTCTTCTCACCAGGGTGTGAGCACAGGTAGCACAGGGCAATGATCAACACATATAATTTATAAGACAGATGGGTACAGGGAACAAGGGAGGAGGATAAATACGTACTTAGAGCAAGGAAGGAAAACCTCAAGGCAAGAGGAGGACAATGAAGTTGAATAGAAATTAATAAATACCTCATGACCAACTGTGAGGCTTTTAAAGACAAGATAGCTATCAAAAATATGAAAGTCTCTTTTACTCTATATCTCAGTCAGCTTCAAACATTTTTATAGTCAACAGAACCCAAATGTTGAGTTCCTGTTTTAAAGAAGTGGAGGTAGTTAGAGAGAATGAAATCCATATGCTTCTGATTTATTTACACAAAGCTCATTGAAATTCAGCTCAGTGCAGGGCGATTGAATGTCATATATGCCAATGCACAGCATAGTAATCGTTTTAAGCCATTTTTGACGCTCCAGGAAGTCTCCAAGAACAAACAATATGAAGCCCCAAAGGCTTAACAGTGCAGTCTGAAAAGGAAAGCCAAAAATATCTGAAAGTGCATCTACATTTCCAAATTCAACAGTTTTCTGAGAAGAATCCAAGGATGCTTTTTGATGCCTAGGAGTCCAAGAAACAGGAGTCAGGGCATGGCAATTGGAGATAGGTAGAGTGTTCACCAGCAAATATTATGAAGGATGAGGAATAAAAAGAGGAAGTGCAAAATTCAAATAAAGAAGAGAATTATACTTTATCTGAAAGAAGCTAGAGGTGGATTAAAGTAAGGAAAAACAAACAGGGAAAAGGGGGGGAGGCAGGATTATAAACAAATCCAAACTTTATTAAAGAGTAAAGTTTTACAATTACAGTGTTAATTAGGTGCAATTATTCCATTTCAGTGCCCGATTGTATTTTATACACTAGTTCAAGCACAGCCAGTGCTAAGACTCAGTTTTTATAAACCCAAAGGAGAAGACAACAGAGAATGTCTTCAACATTGTATTATTCAGGGTTCTCTAGGGAGACAGAACCAATAGAATATGTGCAAATATTCAAAATATACAAAAGGAGATTCACTAGGGAGAATTAAGGCAGCTGAGAAGTCCCACAATAGGCCATTTGCATTTGCAAGCTGGAGATTCTAGATCTGGTAGCATGAATCAGTCCAAGTCCAAAGACCCCAAAGGCAGGGAAGTTCATGATATAAGTCACAGTTTGATGTTGAAAGCCCGAGAACCTGAAGAAGCAGTATGGGTGTGGGAGAGCGAGCATTGAGGAGGTGCTGGTATGAATCCCAGAGTCTGAAAACAAGCAGACCTTGAGTTCTAATGTCCTAGGCAGCAGCAGAAGTCTATCTTGCTATCTCACAAAAGTCTCATTCATCTCCTATATCTATTCTCTTTGGTTCCTTTGTTGATTGAATGGTACTCACAACATTAAGGGTAGATCTCCCATGTCTAGACTAATCAGACTAACATATTAATTTCTTTTAGAAACACCACCCCCCCCCACCCTGGCTGACACACACAGATAAATCTGATAAATCTTTATCATATTTCTAGGAATGACTTAATTCTGTCAAGTTGACACTTTAAACTATCACAGTTATTTGATAGCTTCTATTCTAGCTGGGGGAGAAAACCATGAATAAATAAAGGGGAAGAGTTGAAGATGAGTTGGGATTCTGGTTTTATCAAGTGAAAAGGTGAAAATGCTATCTATTGAGATGAGAGAAGAGTGGGTTTATTATGTAGATGTTAAGGAAATAATTGGATGAATAAATTTGGGTATCATTATCAAATCAAATCAACAATATTAAATTTTGAGAGTTATTGAAAACTCTGAATAATAATTGCGGATACACACATTGAATATCCCTTTCCATAATGCTTGGGACCAGAGTAGTTTGGATTTTTTCAGATGGTGAAATATTTTTATATACATAATGAGATATTTTGAGGATGGGACCCAAACCTAAACATGACATTTAAGTTTCAAACATGCCTTATACATATACCCTGAAGGTAACTTTACCCAATATTTTTGTATTGTGGTATTCTGATTGAGACTTGTCATATGAGGTCAGACATAGAATTTTCTACTGTGGTATCATGTTGAAGCTCAAAAAGTTTCAGATTTTGGAACATTTCAGATTTGGGACTTTTAGATCAGGAAAGATCAACATGTATTATTGAATATTTCAATGCACCAGGAACTATTTTAACACTTTGTATGTATTATCCTTACAATTTCCCCTATAAGCTAGGAATAATCATCTTGAATTTACATACGAGAAAAGAAAGGATTAAAGGATTCTTCTCCGTGAAAGTGAGTCATCTCAGAAAAAAAAACCCATAAACATTAGGGGTTCCCAGTAAACAATAAAAGTCTTGTCTCCCATACTTGGTGCTTAAGACAAATGTTTTACTCTAGTGTTTCTCTCCTAAAATTAACACATCACTAAAAAATGAACATGTATTTTAGAACCCACGCCCCCCCCCCAAAAAAAAAGAATACAAAGACCAAGACAAACAAAAAGGGGGTTGGGGAGAATGGATCAAAAACCCATAGTAGCACAATAACAGACATTAGTCTTAATTCATAGTTCAATGTAGGGTAATCTTTAAGAAAGGATTAATGTATGCTTAACTAGGATATACCCCCACCACAGTTGTTAGCAGTACTCTTCTATCTGTCCATTATGCCAAATTTATTAATAGGCTTCTCTAACCTTGCTGATTTGTTGTTTTCTATCAACCACTGAGATATGTGAAATGTCCTCCGTTCTAAAGGTTTTATGGTAAGAGTGCAAAAAATTAGTGTAAAAAGCTTTACCATTAGAAAATGGTAAAATTTACATTTAATAATAATTTTTAATAATAATTTTTACTTGATATTAATATTTTTATGAGTTATTTTTGGTCAGTGTATGATATACATTCTACCTTTTTATGTTTAAACTAGATTCTATTTTCTGTGTGTCCCTTATTAACAGAATATTGTTGAATTTTGTGTTTTTATCCAGTCTGATAACCTTTATCTTCTAGCTGGTACATTTAGTCCATTTATACCTAATGTAATTAGTGGTGTATTCAAGCTTAAATTTGCCATATAACTATGTGGTTTCTAATAGCTCTTATGTTTCCCTTTCTCTTTTATTTTCTTATACTGATTATTATTACCTCTTTTATTTTCTTATACTGATTATTATTATCATCATTATTATTGCTATTGATTTTTCTCTATATTAATTTGAAAATCATGCATCTTTTTATTGTTTTTAAGTTTAGGTGTTCTTCCCCTCCTTCCCACTATGGTATTACAACAGACAGCAAAATACAAAACCACTGAATGGGCTGCAACTTTGTATCAGTCACATCCCAGATTTCATGCTGTAAGTGAAAATTTTCAGTCAGATCCACCATTTTACAAAACCTGGCTCCAATATTTACTTATTATACTAATATCCTAGATGATATATTTATTTCACTGAATTTATTCACTAAAAAATGAAGTTGGTATATTATTATAACTTAGCACCCTTGGTAAACATAGAGAGTTAGATAATGTGTGAAAAGAATCAGACACTGACTTTTTTTTAATAGATTTTTACTATAGGGTGCATGTGTTTGCCAGAAAGACAGAGAGGGACAGAGAGACACAAAGTGAGAAACCACCCTCCGGGGGGGATGGCCATGCCACAGTTCCTTCTCCTCCATTCTCTTCTGAGAATTTTGAGCACACATGCACACACACTCAGCATGAGTTTTAAGTTGCTGGGTCCAGGACTCAGACTGTGGTTGACTACAAGGGAGTCCAGCAATGTAAATATTAAGCCGTCTTCTGGTCCCCAAACACTGATTCTAGCATATGATAAGTGTTAGGTCTTTATTCTCTCCTGTGTTTTTCTAAGCTGTATCTTGTCCAGATTGAAAAACAATAGATTCTTAGGACCTAGTATAGATGAAAATTAAATTATCTCATAAATGACTGGCCTTATTTATTTTACATCTATTCAATTAGCTTCAAAATCAGACAGAGACAATTCTGATGTTGAAACCAATGTATGTGTGTCTCTCTTGTGTGTGTGTGTGTATAAGTTTTTGACTTATTGATCCAAGATACATTCCATGACCTTTATTTGCTCTGCTCATTCATCAGGGTGACTAACACCTAAACAGTTCACTGTCATGTGGTTTCTTGCTAGTTTTGACTAATGGGACACACCTGCAAGGCTATAGACAGGAGGAAAGAAGAAGTTGGGCTATTTCTCCTTCCTTTCTTTGTATTTGGGATTTTCATCTGAAGTGTCTATGTTGGCTTTATTGCTTGACTTCCTCTGAACAGGTACAGTGCATGTCTAGTTTCCACCCAGTGATTTCTGCCTCTGAGTTCTCATAAACCTCCTTAAAATTCTCTACTTTAAGGGTGGCAACAATTTCTTGATGCTGTTCATCTCTAAGTGCCCCATGTGATTTCTCAAATATTCCATGATCTTTGTAACCAGCCATCTGGATTGAATGCCTTCTTTTGTAAATAGAGTGGCTTCAGTTTTCCTGCATAGACCAGGACTGAAACTGTGTCATTGTGTGTGTGAATGTATGTTTGCACACAGGAATGAATTTTAGTAGGATGTCAACCTCTTTAGTGACTGGCTTGCTATGTACCACCCCAAAATGGTAACCTACTAAACTATGACCAATCTGCATACTCCAAGAGAAAAAGTTCATTGAAGTCATCGAATAGCTTAATGTATTTCTCTGTGAGGTGTGACACTGTGAATTACATGGATGTTTCATGAGTGCCCAAACATATAGGCATTGATTGAGTGAGTGATAGCTTTAGGACAATGACCATAACAAAATAGAAAATAGTCCCTTTCCTGCTTGAACTATTTCCTCATTCTCTGAAAGAAAATAGAGTTTGCGGCCCATCTTTTTTTTTTCTTTCTTTTTGGAGAGGGTTGGTTTTTTTTTTTTTTTTTTTTGTGCTATAGGGCACTCACCAGACAGACAGAGAGAGACAGAGAGACAGAAAGCGAGAAATCACCACCCAAGGGGGATGCCCACGCTGCAATCCCTTCTCCTCCATTCTCTTCTTGGGATCTGGGGCACGCACACACACATGCCCGGCGTGAGTTTTAAGCCACCAAGTCCAGGACATGAACTGCGGTCGACAACATGGGAGTCCAGCGACATAGCCATTACACTAACTACTGGTCCCTGCTGCCCATCTTAATAGCTTTTCTATTGCTGGATAATCCCAGGGAAGTCCCTTCACATATTATTGCTCTTTAATGATAATTGCCCCCTAGAAGGGAAAGGAAAGAGAGCTCAAAAGTCACACAACACTTGGAATTGCTGAAAAAATATCATCTAATAGGTAAGAGAATTGGGGGAGGCATGTTCTGAACTTAAATTATTCTAGAAGGATTATTAAACTTTGGTTTTGCTACTTATAATGTCCTCTCACATTAAAAATAGTGAGATCCCTGTCTAAAGAAAAATGTTCTAAGAGGAATTACTTCAGAGCATTCTATTTTTTAAATTGTTTTAGAGATGGCTCTATCAATTGGTATTTCCCTCCCAACTAAAGCTGTACTCTTGTTTTATTTGTCTCAGTGCCTGTTTTAGATTTTTACTTCCCTGTTTTGAATGTTACTCCTTTAATTACTTTGTGATACATGCGCCAAGAAGAATATTTTTCCATCTAGCTCTGTGTGCCTGTAAAATATGAAGCAATTTCTCTAAATAATATCCCATTTGACATATCATTGGCTCGTGCTGCTTTCTTTCAGTCAAGGCCAACATAGAAAAACTTTCTCACTGGGGGGGACCAACAGATGGCGTAATGGTTACGTCACTGGATTCCCACATGGTTGACCATGTTTTTAGTCCTGGACCCAGAAATTTGAAACTCACGCTGGGCATGTATGTGTGTGTGCCCAAAATCCTGAGAGGAGAATGAAAGAGAAGGGGTTGCAACCTGGCTATCGCCCCCGGGGATGGTTTCTCACTTTCTGTCTCTCTGGCAAGTGCACACACCCTATAGCAAACATCTCTCTAAAAAAAAATAAAAGCTTTCTCACCAATATAGAAAGATCCTAGTGATAGATTTGATCACACACATCCATGCTCTTTTGTGCTTCAGGTGGTTAGTCAATTTCTGATACTATTGCTTCCATGTTTGAATTGCCGAGCAATTACATCTGTAACCTAAGAGATAACCTAATAATGTCCAAAATATTTCAAAGCTAACATATATTTACTGAACACCTACTATGTACTAAGCATGTGCTAGGCATTTCAAAGATATAATAATTAAACTCATAGTACTATGAGGATTTTATTTGAGCAAGCTGTTTTAAACATTTAGCATTGTTCCTAGCATGCAGTCATGTTCAATAAATGGTCATTAATAATCAGGTGCCTTCTAACAAGATCCTGAGTTTTCCCTGCTCTAATGAATCAAGCTGAGGGACCAGCTGATGGTGTAATGGCTATGTTGCTGGACTCCCATGTAGTCAACCATGTAGTCAACCAACTCCCGGACCCAGTGGCTTAAACTCACACTGGGCGCATGTGCATTCATGCCCAAGATCCTGGGAGGAAAATGGAGGGGTAGGGATTATGGCATTGCCATCCCCCCCCCGGGGAGTGATTTCTCGCTTTCTATCTCTCTGTCTCTGTCTTTCTGGAGAGCACATGTGCCCTGTAGCAAAAACCTCTCAAACAAACAAACAAACAAACAAACAAAAGAATCAAGCTGAGATGAGGTCAGTCAGTGGTGTAGTAGTTAAGGGACCTGGATACCACATGGTCAACTGCATGGTTTGAACCCCAGACCTGGCAGCTTGGAAAGCACATCAGGCACATGTGTGTGTATGCCCAAAATCCCTAGAGAAGTATCCCTAGAGGAGAAAAGAGGATTGTAACTTGGCCATCCTCCTTAGTGGGGTGCTTTCTCCTTTCTCTCTCTCTCTCTTTATTTCTCTGGAGAGTACATGTGCCCTATAGCAAAAACAATAAGAAAAAAGAATCAAGTTAAATATATATGTCACATGGTCCAGACGCTACCTATGATTGCTTCCCATACTATCTACTTTCACCTGACTACTAACCCATCTACTTTTTCTGTCTACCATCACTATTATCTGTTTATTGTAAACAAGTTTATCTATTTTAGCTTTGGTTCCTGCTGTGGTGATCTCAATGTTCGTGTATCCCCACCCCCTTTCATATGTTTCTCTGAGATAACAGTACACAGGGGCCTTTGGAAGGTGATTAGGTCATGAGGACAGAATTCTCATGATCAGGATTAGTGCCCTTATAAAGAGACCCCAAAGAGCTTGCTTCCCCCTTCTACCATGTGAAGTTACAGTGGAAGATAGCTGCCTTGGAGCAAATAGGCCCTCACCAGACACTGAATCTGACTTTCCAGCACAGAGAAGTGTGAGAAATCAATTTCTATTGTTTATAAACCACACAAACTATGCTTAACCCAAACTACACTCTAGTTACTGCTTTTTAATCTCCTTATTTTAATCACGATAATAGCTGCTATTTAATCTGGATTTAAATTTTGCCAGGCACTGTGCAAATTTCTTGGTAAGTATAATCTCACTGAATGCTACACAGTACATCCCATTGTCTTCCTTTTTACACTTCTTGATAACTGAAGCTCATTAAGATGAAGCCAACTGTCTGCACAGATAGAAAGTAGTATAACTAAAATTTGAGTCCAGGCAATTTGACTCCAAAGCTTGTGTTCTTAAGTGCTGGTCCATATCCATATTGTCTGTCCACTTGGGCCTTCGTCCCAACCTGTGGCAACACCAGAGGCTGTTGTGGTAGTTACTGAACCTGCTCTTCTCTTAAGCTCTAGTGCAAAGAGCTGGAGAGATGTATAATTGGGCAGAGGAACGGCCTTGCTGTAAGGAATAATGACTCCCTAGGTGGTCTTCCTGGTTGTTACATTTGGGCACTGAAAGAGGAATTTTTTATTTATTTTTTTTTTTATTTTTTTTTTGAAGGGCAGGTGGAGGGAGCCCTGGGTATTATGAGAAAGCAGAAAGAAGTGATACCCTGGAGGCTTACTGTGAAGGAGAGAAAAAAACTTTGCCTTAAAAAACGAAAGGTAGTAAGTGAGATCAAAAAGTATAGTAAATGAGATTCTCTAGGGATTGGGCAGGGATGAGTAGCGGCCAGTGTAAAACAACTCAGCCTCCGCAGCAAAGTGCCTTTCCTTTCTATCCCTGTCTGTGATAGGCTGTTTCTGAGCTTGCAAATTCTTCTTTTTAGAGATTGTTGGGGTTCAGTGGAGACTCTCTGGATGTTCTTTCTCCTTTTACTGTCCACTCGTTTACCCTACGGTGTGAGCTTGAGCTGTAACCAAGCAGACGCTAGCCCGCATTCTC
>NW_006159459.1:814213-819801 GCF_000334495.1 Tupaia belangeri chinensis | reverse complement strand
TCCCAGAGGACATATGGCTCCAAGACAAAGATGGGCTCAATCTGCATTTCCGTTCACGGCCAATTTCAAGTCCCCGTGAACAAGCCTTTGGTGTTGCTGTTCTGGCAGAAGGCTGGGCATTACCTGCCTAAGTATTCTTTACTCTGTGAGTTATGGTACCAGATACAACAGAGGAACTGGCTACGTCTGCCTGCTCCTTTCTTTTTCTTTCCTCTGATTTTTCCAGATATGACTCGACAGTATGGGAATGGATGTCAACAGGCTTCCTTGTTGAGATATTTGTTGGCTACCCCACACAGGAGCACATGTCTTTAATTCTTTATTTTGGACCATTCATCATCAGTGTATTAGCTCCCAAAACACACATTAGTCATGAGAGGTGTCTTGTGCATGAAACAAGGTGGAGAACACCTCGCTCACCAGAAGTCTCCCACAGAAAGTAAAGCTGCTGGTGTTGAGAAAGACATGATTCCATAGAAGCTAGGTGCCTAGCCAGCTTGGGACTGAGTAGACCCATTCTTTGTTGCTTATAAAGGCACAGTCCTTTGCACAGGCTGGTCTCTCCATAGCTGGGGAGTATGACTCTAAAGCCAACCTACCAGGTTCAACCTCTTAACTCATTGGCTCTTTGACTTTGGGCAAGCTATCCGACCACATATGCCTGGATTTTCTCACCTACATAAGTAGATTTAATAGGAGTTCCATTATGGGTTGTCATGAGAATGAACTGAGTATAAATGTAAAGCCAACAGAACAGTGTGTAGCACATAATAGTAATGCCTAAGTTTCCCCTTTTCATGTCTTACTTAACTATATTAATCCTACTTCTTCCTTCAAATTGGAACTTAAGAAACTCTTCCTTAGGGAAGTCTCCTCATCTTGTAGGAGGCTTTCTCTGTGTACATGTTCTCAGAGAAATCTGTGCTTCTTTTGCAATCGTATGTTTATTAGTGTGAAATTTTGGTAATACCTGTCTTTCTGACAAGGCTGTAAGCATCCTTTTTATATTGCACACCCAATTCCAGAAATAGGAACTAGCACATAGTAAGTTGTTTTTTTTGGGGGGGGGGGTTGCTCATTTTTTCATTTTTTGTTAACTTTTTTTTCACAATTTATTTATTTTATTATTTTTTAAAATTTACATTTGATTACATATATCTTCACAGTGTATAACATTGCTTTTTTTAGCGTGAATACCATGCACGACAAAGACATTACTATATACATTATCATCAGCAAATAACTTTTCATTTTTTTGTCAATTAGACATATTTTTTTTCACCTGTTCCCCTTCCTCCCACCCTCTGTTACCCACCCCCATATTACCCCTATCCTTACTGTATCTAGTATCTGCCATGCCCTCCCTGCTACTATACCTTCCAAACTTTCAGTTTCTGTTATAGCACACAGGTAATCGTTATATATTGAGTGGGGACATACAAAGTCTGTCTTTCAGAGTCTGGCTTGCTTCACTTAGCATTGAGTCTTCCATGTTCATCCACTTTGTGTCAAATGTCAGAGTCTCGGTTTTTTTTTTTTTTTTTTGGTGGGTTTTTTTTTTTTATGGCTGAGGAGTATTCCATAGAATACATATGCCACATTATTTCAATCCAATCATTTATTTTTGGACATTTGGGTTGATTCCATGCCCTAGTGATTGTAAATACTATAACATGGATGTGGAAGTTTTTCTGACTGAAGATTTTTCTATCCTTTGGGTAAATATCTAAGAGTGGAATTACTGGATCATATGGTAGTTCTATTTGTAGATCTTTGAGAAACCTCCATATTGTTCTCCACAGTGGCTGAACCAGTTTACATTCCCACCAACAGTGTAGGAGAGTTCCCTTTTCACCACATCCTCACCAGCACTTAACATTATTTATTTTTAAAATTTTATCCATTCTGATTGTGGTTAAGTGGTATTTCATTGTGGGTTTTATTTGGATTTCTCTTATGATAAGAGATGTCCAGCTTGTTTTTATATGCTTTTTGTCCTTTCATATGTCCTCTTTGGAGAAATGTCTGTTCAGCTCATTCTCCTGTCTTTTAACTAGGTTGATTTTTTTGTGTGTGGGTAAGCTTGAGTTCCCTGTATATTCTGCTTATCAGTCCCTTATCTGAGATACAGTTTACAAATATATTCTCCCACTCTGAGGGTTGTCTTTTTGCTATAGGGCGGGCACAACCACACCCTTTGAGGGTTGTCTTCTCACTCTACTTATTGTTTCTTTGGCTGTGCAGAAGCTCCTCAGTCTAATATAGTCAATTTGCCTATTTTGGGGACTGTTGCCTGTGCCTTGAAGGTCTTCTTTAAGATGTCTTTGCCTACTCCCAGGTCTCCAAGAGTTTTTCCTGTGTTTTCCACTAGTATTTTTACTGCTTAAGGTTTTATGTTTAGCTCTTCAATCCACTTTGAGTTTATTTTTGTTAGTGGTGAGAGATAAGAATCTAGTTTCATTCTTCTGCAGGTGGATATCCAGTTCTCCTAGCACAATTTGGCTGTATGTTTTGGGGTTCATTTGGGGGTTCTCAATTCTATTCCATTAGTCTACCTGTCTTTGTACCAATACCATACTGCTTTAATTATCACAGCTTTGTGATAAGTTTTGAGGTCGGGAAGTGAGATGTCTCCTACTTTATTCCCCTTGCACAGTATTGTTTTGGTGATGGGGGCCTTTTATGCTTTCAGGCAAAATTTGTGATTTTTTTTTCTATTTCTATAGGAAATATCTCTGGTAGTTTGATTGGGGTTGCATTTAATTTGTAGATTAATTTAGGTAAGATTGACATCTTGATTTTATTAATTCTTCCAATCCAGGAACATGATATAGTTTTCCAATTTTTGTATAATTTTTAATTTCTTTTTCTAATGTTTCATAGTTTTCCTTGTAGAGCTCATTGACGTCTTTGGTAAGGTTTATTCCTAGATATCTTATAGGGTTTGTGGCTATTGTAAATGGGATTTCTTTCTTCAATTCTGTCTCAGTTTATCCATTGTTGATGTATAAAAATGCTATAGTTTTTTTATGTTAATTTGTATCCTGCCACTGTATACTCATTTATCACTTCCAGGAGGTTTTCTTGGGAGGGGGATTTTTTTTTTTTTAAGTACACCACCATATCATTTGCCAGTAGAGATAATTTCACTTCTTTTCCTATTTGGATGCCTTTTATTTTACTCTCTTTTCTAATTGCACTGGCTAGAACTTCCAATACTGTGATCAAAAGGAGTGGAGAAAGTGGACAGCCTTGTCTTATACCAGTTTTAAGTGGAAAAGCTTTCAGCTTTTCTCCATTCAGTGTGATGTTAGCTGTTAAGTTTTTCATAGATGACTTTTATTGTGTTGAGGAATGTCCCTTCTACACCAACTTTGCTGAGACTCTTAATCATAAAGGAATGTTGTATTTTATCAAATGATTTTTCTGCATCAATTGATATGATATGGTTTTTATCTTTCCTTTTGTTAATGTGATGTATTACATTTATCATTTCACATATATTGAAGTATGTTTGCATCCCTGGAATAAAGCTTACTTGACCATGGTGTATAATCTTTTTAATATGTTGAATACAATTTGCTAGTATCCTGTTGAGAATTTTTGCATCCTTATTCATCACCCTGAAGTTTTCTCTTTTTGTCATGTTCTTCTTTAGTTTTGGAATTAAGATGATGGAGGCTTCATAAATGAATTCAGAAGGGTTTCTTACTTTTGAATTTTTAGAAATAATTTAAGGAGAATCGGGGTTAGTTCTTTAAAAGTTTTGCAGAATTCAGGAGTAGAGCCATCAGGACCTGGGTTCTTCTTTGTTGGGAGACTATTATTACTGATTTAATCTCATTGCTTGTTATGAATCCATTCAGATTTTCTTCTTCCTGTTTCAATCTTGGTAAATTATATGTATCCAGAAATTTATCTATCTTGTGTAGGTTTTCTTGTTTGTTAGCATATAGTTGCTCATAGTATTCTCTGATGATATTTTGTATTTCTGTTATGTCCATTATAATAATACCTGTTTCCTTACTGATTTGATTTATCTGGTTCCTTTCTCTATTCTTCTTGTTAATCTAGCTACGGTGTGTCAATTTTGTTTATTTTCTCAAATAACCAGCTTTTAGTTTCATTTATTTTCTGTATAGTTCTCATATTCTCTACTTCATTTATTTCTGCTTGAATCTTTATTATTTTTCTCCTGGAATTGTTTTGGGATTTTCGTTGTTGTTTTTCTAGTTCTCTGAGTTGTGTCATTAGGTTGTTTATTTGATACCTTTCTGCTTTCTTTTTATGGACCCTAATTACAATGACCTTCCCTCTTATGACTGCTTTTGTTGTGCCCCATTGGTTATAAACACGTGTTTGTTCATTATTATTGTTTTTTATGAAAATTTTTATTTCAGTCTTAATTTCTTTTATCATTGTAAAGTTATTTAGGAGTAATAAAGTTATTTGTTTAGTTTCCACATGTTTGTAAATTTTTGAGGGCTCTTTCTGTAGCTGATTTCAAGTTTGAGTTCATCATGTTTGGAAAAGATACTAGATATAGCTTTTATACCTTTGAATTTTTAAAGGCTTGTTTTGTACCCTATCATGTGGTCAATCTTCCAAAATTCTCCATGTGAGAGTGAGAAAAATGTATATTTTATGGTAGTTGGGTGAAATACTCTGTAGATGTCTGTCATGTCAATTTCATGTATGATATTATTTAGATATTGTATATCTTTGCTTATTTTTTGTCTAGATGATCTGTCCAGAAGAATCAGTGGAGTGCTGAGATCCCCTAAAATTATTATGTTGCAGTCTCTCTCTCTTGAAATCTAACAGTCTCTCTTTAATGTATTTAGATGCTCCAGTGTTGGATGCATAGATATTTACAATGTTCTAATCTTCTTGGTGAACAAGTCCTTTTAGTACTATAAAATGTTCTTCTTGTCTTTTCTTACTTCTTTCATCTTTTTTTCCCCTTTATTTTTATTTTTTAAATTTTCTTTTGTACATTCAATAACATTATTATTTGTCTTGCAAAATAGATATTTCAACAGGTGAACATTTCTTCCTAATACATTTGATTAAACTACAAAATATCTTCAACAGATAATACCACATTTCTTTGTGCCATTAATGCTTTGCCTCCCTATTTTTCTTCTAAATGTCCTTCCTCAGACCCTCCTCTTTCACACACACTATATCTGGTATTTACATCTTTATATTGTGCTTCTATATCCTTTAGTCAATTAGTTTCAGTCACAGAGTGTGGACACTCAGTATATATTAAGTGGGGACATACAATGCCTCTCCTTCATAGCCTGGCTTGCTTCACTCAGCAGTAAATCTTCCATATTAATCCATTTCCTGTCAAAAGTCAGGGTTTTGTCATTTTTTTTTATGGCTTAATAATATTCCATTGAGTATATGTGCCACAGTTTTTCTATCCATTCATCTGTTCGTGGGCATTTGGGTTGTTTCCATAACTTAGTAATTGTAAATAGCACCGCATAAACATCAATGTGCAAGCACTTTTCCAATTAAGTATTCTGTCTTTTTTTTTTTGAAGAGGTTTTTGCTATAGGGCGCGTGCACTCACCAGA
>NW_006159459.1:812456-812927 GCF_000334495.1 Tupaia belangeri chinensis | reverse complement strand
ATTAATGCTTTGCCTCCCTATTTTTCTTCTAAATGTCCTTCCTCAGACCCTCCTCTTTCACACACACTATATCTGGTATTTACATCTTTATATTGTGCTTCTATATCCTTTAGTCAATTAGTTTCAGTCATAGAGTGCAGACACTCAGTATATATTAAGTGGGCACATACAATGCCTCTCCTTCATAGCCTGGCTTGCTTCACTCAGCAGTAAATCTTCCATATTAATCCATTTCCTGTCAAAAGTCAGGGTTTTGTCATTTTTTTTTATGGCTTAATAATATTCCATTGAGTATATGTGCCACAGTTTTTCTATCCATTCATCTGTTCGTGGGCATTTGGGTTGTTTCCATAACTTAGTAATTGTAAATAGCACCGCATAAACATCAATGTGCAAGCACTTTTCCAATTAAGTATTCTGTCTTTTTTTTTTTGAAGAGGTTTTTGCTATAGGGCGCGTGCACTCACCAGA
>NW_006159459.1:791561-810605 GCF_000334495.1 Tupaia belangeri chinensis | reverse complement strand
GTAGAATTCAGAGGTGAATTCATCAGGGCCAGGGCTTTTCTTTGTTGGGAGGTTATTTATTACTGATTCAATCTCCTGGCTTGTTATGGGCCTATTTAGACTTTCTATATCCTCCTGGCTCAATCTAGGTAGATTGTATGTGTACAGGAATTTGTCCATCTCATCCAGATTTTCTTGTTTCTTGGCATACAGATGTTCATAGTATCCTCTAATAATGTTTTGTATTTTTATTATGTCTGTTGTTATTTGGCCTGCTTCATTGCTGATCTGATTCACCTGGTTCCTTTCTCTTCTTTTAATAAGTCTTGCTAGTGGTGTATCAATTTTGTTAATCTTTTCAAAGAACCAACTTTTACTTTCATTTATTTTCTGTACAGTTAATTTATTTTCTATTTCATTTATTTCTGCTCAGATCTTTATTATTTCCTATCTCTTGGAGGTTTTTTTATCTTTCTGCTGTTGCTTTTCCAATTCTGTGAGGCAGGATGTTAGGTGATCCATTTCCCTTCTTTCCATCTTCCTCTTATATGCACTAATTGCTATGAACTTCCCTCTTATGACGGCTTTAGCAGTGTCTCAAAGATTATGGAAACTCATGTCCTCATTGTCATTGGCTCCCATGAATCTTTTGATTTCAATCTTTATTTCTTCAGTAGTTGTGGAGTCATTCAGGAGTAGGTTATTTAGTTTCCATGCATTTGGGTATTTTTAAGGATTTATCTTTCAATTAAACTCAAGCTTAATTCCATCATGCTCAGAGAAGATACTGGATACAATGTCTATGCCTTTGCATCTGTAGAGGCTTGCTTTGTGCCCTATGATGTGGTCAGTCTTCGAGAAGGTTCCATGTGGGGATGAGAAAAAAGTATATCTCACAGTTTTTGGATGGAAAGTTCTGTAGATGTCAGTTAAGTCTATTTGATTTATAGTATCATTTAGATCCTTTATCTCTTTACCTATTTTTTTTCTAGATGATCTGTCCAGAGGGGATAGTGTAGTGCTGAAGTCTCCAACAAGTAGTGTGTTGCAGTCTATCTCCCCTGTTAGATCTAACAGTCTTTCTTTCCCATATTTGGGTGTCCCTGTGTTAGGCGCATAGATATTAATAAGCATTATATCTTATAGATGTATGCACAATAGCATCAGAGCCTATATACAAACAAATTAATCAACTAGGATAATCAGAAGAATTCTAGTTCTGTAGTAGAAAATAATAATTTGCATTTTGGGGGCATTTTATAGACATAATTTTACATCAGTTTTTGTTTTTTCATGATTTTCTGGGTCATTGCATTTTTTTTTTTTAATTTCTAACTTACTAAATGAGAGAAAAAGCTGCAACTCTCTCAAGAACCCCAGTCTAGACTCTTGCCCCTAGACACCCTGGCCTCCCATAACCCAGCAAATGGAATGGGGTTGGAGGTGTTTCCACAGCTTTGAGCACAACCTGTCCCTCAATGTTAAGTGGTTCCAGCCATCCTCCCTGCCTATCCCATGAGTCTGTGGTAGCCTGGGATCCACCCCACAAACCTTGCTCCTTTCACAGCAGAAATAATGGTTAGTTTCCTCTTTTGTGATTACAACTCTCAAGGCCCTTCTAAGGCTTAGTGTATATTCCTCATCACTGAAGAGGAGAGAGGGGTATTGAAAGCTACTCACCAAGGAGGCCTAGGACCCAAAAGGAAGTACAAGTCAAATCATTCCTCCCAGAACTCAGTCCCAAAGTATTAAGTGACTTTGGATTCCATTCTTTCTTCAGGAATCTCTGTTCCAGGAACTGTAGAAATAGCTATCAGTTCCAAAAGTGCTGTCTACTGTTTCTCCTGGAAGGCTCAGATGTCTTACTACAAATGAAATCCCTGATGCTGTCTCGGTTATTCCAGAGATTGTCAGACAGGTAAGCTGAGTTCAGACTTCTCTTTTTAACTTTATCTTTAATTAGGTTGTTCCTTTCTTTTCCCCTAGATACCATAAATATTCACCATTTCGTCTCTGTCTACTATTTTAATAAGTGTGGAGGCTGCCTTCTAGAAAGTGCTGGACTAAAATCAGGTTGGAGATCTCCAGAGCTGTGCTCTCTTGACCCCAGTCAATTCTTGCCATAGTCTTCCTGCCAGGAAGGTACCCTGGCAGTGCCACACTTACCCCCCTCAGTGCCACACTTGCCAGGCCTGGAAGCACCAAACAAATGCCTCACCACAAAATGACAGACTCCCCAATACAGGTGTCAGACTCCTCTCCTTTGTTTCATGGTCATGCTTAGAGCTGCTACAGCTACAGTGCAGAGTCTGGCACCTGGGGAATGGGGTCCCTGGGCAGCAAGCCTACCTGTCAACTGCTTCTGGGATTAGCAGTGTACATTGCCAGTTCCCCACTCTGGAAGAACTTGATGGGTGGGCATCCTGCCAAAAGGCAGAGCTCAAAGCCCTTCTGTGCATGTGCTTCTCAGACCCCCAACTGACTACTTAGCCATTTGGCCAGATACCAACTTTTCCAGCAGTGTTTTTGAGCCCTACCCATCCTTAGTTTGTCTGGGTTCAGTGGACCTACTCTCAAATATTATCAGTTTTCCTTCATATGTAGGAGACAACCCCTGAAGCAGTTTGTTGGGGTGGATCCATGTCTTTCCTGTACTCTAACTGGCCTTGCTCTTTCCCAACCAGCAATTTTGATGATACAAGGCTGGTTTTGTTCTTTTTGAAAAAAACCCTGTTCTGGGAGGATGTTCCAAGTCAGAAAGCCTGGTTGTGTTTATCCCAGGCCATTGGCTGGGCATTCACATGCTTTTTGTATTTGGTAAGTGACAGTATTTGCAAAAGCTGATTGCCACAGCAGGCAGAACAGAGACAAGACTAGTGAAAACATGTGTTGGGAGCATATGCTGTAGCCTTTTCTTCTTTGCTTGGAAGACTGACACTTCCTACAGGAAGAAGTAATTATTTTGCATGTGCATAGATTACACTGGAATGAAAAAGGGAGGAGGGTGGCTGCTGCTTTATACATGAAAAAAGAAATCTCTCTCTCTATCCTCTCTTCCTTTCTCATGCATGCACACTCATGTGCACATACATGTACACACACACTCCCTGTTTTCACATGCATGCAATAAGATTAACCTGCTTTACTTTTAGAACTCTCTTCTTTAAAAAAAAAAAAGAAAGAAAAAGAAAAACATCCTAAAAATTCAGAGCCTATTATTAGCAGAGGTGGCCTTTGTAGAAGAGAATAAAAGCATCACCTTAGGAGTTAGACAGGCCTGTCTGTGCTCAAGTCCTGTTTCCCCTTCTTCTAGGCTTATTTTCGCCACAGAAAACGATTGACTCTAAACTTTATCTGCCACATGTAGACAAAGGCTAAACTCTCAGATTTTTTTTGTGTGAACTTAACTACAAAATGAATGTGGCTAACACCTTAAGCAGGCCCGGGAGTCTTGCTCTCCTTTCCCTTTCCCAGGGCAGCTTGCCCAAAAGGAAAAACCACTGTAACCAGTCATGATATTTCCCTTTACTTGCATTTTCACTGATGAGTGGAAGCTGTGGAGATGCTGGACACTCTTAGATAGTTCTGGAACCACTTAGAACTTCAGTACTTACTTCACATGTAGCTACAAATTATAAGTCTGAAAGCAGAGTTGAATAAAACTCAGACTGCTGCACTGTAAAAAATTTTTGTCTGGTCATCTGGTGGCAGTTCAAAAGAACTGGGTGACGCACATTGAGTTGGAGTCCTGAAAGACCCTCTAGTGTATTTCTGTAAGTTCAGAAGCCCTAGCAACAGCACGGCCACCATTTGGTTCATTATTCCATCCTAACCAACCCTCTTTCCCACCCTAAAGCTGGAATCATTCTGCACTATGTGCATTAGCATGAGTTTCTCCAGCTGCCTTTTATGTTCCTCAAAGAAAAATATCTCCCAAACTTCTCCCATATACTTATTTTTGTTGTATTTAGCACTGAGATTTCTTTAAAATGATAGCAACCAAAAAGTGTGCCATCTCTTGATATGTAGTCTCACAAGATGGTATGTGCTGGGTACAGGTTGGATGAATGACTTTGATAGCTTACATGTTGAGCACACACCTTGTACTTGGCATTGTGCCAGGGACATGTTTACATACTTCACAGAAATCTTACGAGATACCTTCATCCTTATTCTATAGTTGAAAGTAAGAAGTGTTTAATTACTCACCCCTTGTCACAAAGCTCGGAAGTGGAGATGAGACTTGACTACATGTTAGCACATTTTTATAAAGCCCAACATTCCACCTCTGACTATACTGCATGGTTAAACAAATGAAGAAACATTAGAGCTGGAAGGAACTTTCTCAACAGCCCTATCTCTGGAACCCTTGATCCTTGCTAGATGCTAGTTACAATCCTTCCCATCTCCTGATATAGGAAAGTTTTGGTTTTGGAGGGTTTTGTTTTTAATCCTTGTTTCTGTGACTTGATACCTACATTCACCAGTTCTTATAGGTGGATCTCCATTTTCTTCACTTATTCCTTATACTCCCAAGTCTCCATCACTGAACTCCAAGTTTCCCTGCCCATGGGCCATCCCTGAGGAGTAGAACTCTTCCAAACTTAAATGCAGGGAATAAGGTCTTGCTGCTTCCTACTGTGCCAAACTCCTGCCATCCTGTGTCTCCTAAATCTCTTCACTGTAGTGGGACCACCTATGGGAATACCCTTGCTATCATACCTTCTGCCCCCTAGTGTCCTTCATCATTCTTGCAACATCCAGACATTTTCTTCCATTCCTTGACCTGGGCTTCCTTCCCATCCTTTCACTCAACCTTGCTCCCAGTGGCTCAACCCCAGGGGACATGCTCAATTCCAGATTCTGGCTCCTACTGATCAGTTCCACACCCCTGCAGTCAACCAAGACAGATCAGAAGGTCTCTAGACATTGCCGAACACATCTATCCTAGCCCTTATTTGTTTCATCAGAGGCCCAGTGAAGTTCAGGATTTTGTCAAAGTCATAGACTAGACTCACCAGAACTAAAATTCAAGGTCAGACCCTGGTTTCACATCTTTCCACCATGCCACACTGCCTCTTTTTCCCCATCTGTCTATATTTTCCTCTTGCTTTATTTTACTCCTTTACCCACACCTTTTTAATTTACGTTTTAACATCTGTTCTCTCTTAGTCCATTATTTCTATGACATTTTGTATTATGTCGAATTTCCATTTCCATTTAAGACCCATTCATTTTGCTTACTTAAAAACACATTTTGAATCTGCCTTTAAAAAGTGTTATGAAACTTTTTGAAAAAGTCAGTTTGATTCTTTCTAGCACCTCTCTTGACTTATCTTTCCTGTGTCCTTAGAAATTACTTTCTGCCTCCATGTAGTTTTGCTTGCTTTATTATCTATACCACTGTACTATCGGGCTGGTAATCTAACGTTTTTGCTTATTATTTGTAAAACCAATCATTTTTAAAATGCAAATGAGGAAACTGGTGGTTTTAGTTTAATTCCTGATTTTATCTTGGGAAAAGAAGGCTTTTTTTCAGTACTTTTACTCATTCTGCTGAAACAAGATCACAGAAAAGAAGAGAGTGGGAGAAGAGAAAGCATAACATTGAAAAGTGATTCACGCTGACTACTTCTGCACTACAAGTTGAAGTTTTATTTGTAGGGTTGCCAGCAGAGAGCACTACATTAAGAATCAGAATTCTAGTCGTGGGCCTCCCACCTCTAACTGCTCAGTTCTATCCTTGGAAGTAACCAAGGAATAGTCAAGATCTTTAGTGGGATATTAGGTGCAAGAGCTGAAGTCACCTGAGAATAAATAAACATAATAAACAAAAGGACAATATCTAATAGTTAAGGAGCACTTACACCACACTAGGTATTGGGCTAAGCATTTAACTTTGAGTGGATCATCCAGCTTTCATCTTCCTATCACTTCCACCTGACAGATGAAGAATTGATGCTTAGGAGCTAAGTAACTTGTCCTTGTCCAAGAGTACACAGCTAGCAAACAGCAAAGCTAGAATTCAAGCACAGGAAGTGTAGTTTTGGAATCAGTATCTCTTATTACATAGAAATATTTTTTAAACAATTTTTAAAAGTTTGTCATACTTTGGAATGAAGATGACCCCAGAGAGCTAAAACTCTTTAGCATCCAGCAGTCAGACAATGGAGAATAATGCTTTGAACTCAGCTACAGCTGATATTTTTAGCCATAGCCTTTCAAAGTGCCAATACTAGAATCATAATCCAAAACATAATTTTTAAAACTACATTTGGTCAGGGTTTTTAAACCTCGGCACTGTTGACATTTTGGGCTGAATGATTTTTTTGTTGTTGTTGGGAGGAACTGAGCTGTTCGTTCTAGGATGTTTCATGGGATCTCCACCTTCTACTCTCTAGAGGCTAGTGACACACCCCAGTACTTGGGCCTCCTTTTGTTCTTCCCAAAGTCATGAATTCTAGATAGTCAAAAATGACGGCAGACATTGCCAAATAGCCCCTGGAGGCCAAATTCACCTCCTATTTGAGAATTACTTTGTTAGAAATTGCCCAGATCATGAGCACCTCTCTTAGAAGCAAGTGGTCTGAGACCATGTTTTACATTTACTTACTTTTGCCCCAGAGCTTAATCAAAATGTTACTGCCACTGGGAGATGGCGTGTGCAGAGCTGTTTAAATCCATTAGGTCATAGGGAAGGTCATGATGTATTTTTCTTTTTTTTTTTAATGCAAAATGACTTTCCTGATGACCCAATATTTCTCTTGCTTTTCAAAACTTTGGCCCAGAGAGAATTTTTCAATTCCAAGATCTCATTTTCTCCCCATATCCTCTCTCTTTTTCTCTTCTTTTACAATGACCTTAATAAGGGTCATTTCTTTTCCTTCCCTTCTTTTCCTTTTTCTTCTTCCTCTTCACTCCTACTTCAGCCAAATTATAATCCTAACCATTTCGGATAACAAATAACTGTTGTGTTATTAATAATTCACTTTCCAGGGAAAGGTAAGGCAACCATTTTAATAGGAAATTGAATGAGATGAAAACCAGGCATCATCAACATGTTAAACCTTTTAAAAGTATGGACAGATGTTCTTTTCAAAATCTTAATAGAGGGTTCCTCCTGCAGCTTCATTTTTCATTGCAAATCTTCACTTTTTTCAGGAACTAGAATAGTATTAAGATACTGGTGATAATAGTTAATAGGTATTCTAAATCCTTTACAAATATTGTCTTATTTAATAATAAGAGTTAATTTAACAGACTTATTAAAAACTTACTTCATTGTAGACTTCAAATTAAGGGTTTGCATACCTAAGCATTATGGATGTTCAGAGAGCTTAAATGATTTTTCCTGAAGTCAATAAAAGTCAGAACAAGGACACAGACCCTGTTTGTCAGTTTTCTACCACATTTATTGCTTCTATTTTTTTCCTTCAATTTCTGTATGTAGAATAGCATTTTTTTCCTACTATAATTTTTTTCCATTTACACCATATATTTTGATGACTTTCTAGTCAAATGAATTTTTTTTGGGGGGGGAACCTGAGAAATGACACAATTTATGACATTCTTACAGAGAAAATACAGTCTAAATTTCAAATGCCCATGTTAATATAATTTTGTAATACAAGCTCCATTAAAATGGAAATTTTTTTCTGTTGGGCATTTACAGACAATTGTAGGATCAATGCTAGTTCTATTTTAAATAGTATCTACTGGATCTTGAATCTTAAGCAGTCAGAGTGTGTAGGAATAAGCACATTTTCCCCAGTAACTGAGTCTACTTAGAAAATATCTTAAAGAATGGGATAAAGGCAAATGTAATGTGATACCTTAAGGAAAGAGATGCAAACAATTGATATAGGCATCTTTATTTTATCTCAGATATAGTTCACAAAGGGAATTTATGAGGAACAAATCTCATGCTTTTATATTGACTTCTGTTAGAAAATTTAAATAATAGTCCTATGGTACAAAAAAAAAATTAGCCAAGTAGAAACTATTTTTAAGGAAAAGTCATGTCAATGATCAAGTTTGGAAGACAGCCAGTATAGAGCTGAGAGCACTTTGTGGGCATTTTCACTTCTTTGCAAATCTTTGGCAACATTTCTCCATGTCTGTAACTTTCTCTGTTTGGTCAAATGTGTCCTCACAGTTTAGAAAAATATCTAATGTGAAGGGGCTCCCTAATTTGTTCAGACGAATGTCCTTCTTCTTTGGCCTGGATCTTTCTGATTCACTGGAGTAAGGCTATAATGATATGCTTTGACAATAGTTGCTGCCAACAGATACTAAAAATTACACATTTTCTGGGGCCAGCAGCTAGCATGGTGGTGGCGAGAACTGGATCTCACATAGCTGACTGAGAGGTCCACGATCCAGACCCAGTGGCTTGAAACACACAACAGAGGATCAACAGGTGGTGTCACTACACCACCTGGTTAAGGAGCCAGGCTCCCATGTCTTCGAGCATGGTTTGAGTCCTAGATCTGGTGGCTTGAAACTCATGCTCTGTACTTGTGCATGAGTGCCCAAAAGGAGAATGGGGAGGGAGAATGGAGAAGGGATTCCAGCATGACCATCCTTCCTGGGGAGTGATTTCTCATTTTCTTTTTCTCTGTGTCTCTCTGGTAAGTACACAGACCCTATAGCAAAAATCTCTCTCTCAATAAAAGGAAAAGAATAGAAAAACAATGGGCAGATGTACATGAGTACCCAAAATCCTCAGAGAAGAAAGGAGGGGATGGTATTGGGATATAGCCATTTTCTCTGGGTGGTGCTATTTAATTTGTCCTTTTTCTGTCTCTCTCTCTCTCTAGTGAGCACATGGACTCCATGGTAAAAATTTAAAAACAAAAAATCACTTTTCTTCAGCACCTACTCAATTTTTTATAGTCTGCAAAATGAGAATTCTGTCCATTGTTACAAATTGTTCTTATGAAATCTCTATCTTGTCTATTAAAAATTAAAAGGAATGTCACAAATGTTTTTTATGCCCAGCATTTTCTGGTTCACCATTTATACCTATTTCTCTTAGCAACTCTACAAATTCAAATTCGGTATTATTTCCATTTTATTGATGAAAGAACTGGACTCAGCACAGTGAAATGCCATAATGCTCTTATTCTTTGACTATTCAGACTGGAAAGTCTTAGGGTCATGCATCTCAGACACACAAAAATTTCCTTATGTTCTTTATGTCCCTGTTTAAGATGCAGATTTTTAAACCCAGAAAACTCATATCTGTGTTTACAAATGGCCTCAGGGGGATCCCTGAATCCAGGGACTATGTATGCAAGTGTAATGTGTACAAAATCTTTGGAATTCTCAAAAGGGTCCTTGACCACCCCCCTCCCCACCAAAGGCAAAGAATACCAGCTATTAAAAAAAAAAGACATTAGAATTGTATATTGTCATTTTCTAATTTTTGATCACCTTCTGGAAATGAGAGAAAGGACAGAAGAATTCTTCATTGGAAAAGTGCTTGCACATTGATGTTTACTGCAGCACTATTCTTGATTGCTAAGACATGGAACCAACTCAAATGCCCCCGTACGGATGAATGGATTGAAAAACTGTGGCACATATATTCTATGGAATACTATTCTGACATAACAAAAACCCTGGCTTTTGACAGAAAGTGGAAGAATATGGAGGATTTACTGCTGAGTGAAGCAAGCCAGGCTATGAAGGAGAGACACTGTATGTCTCCACTTAATATATACCAAGTGTCCGCACTCTATAACTGAAGCTGACAGGCTAAAGGATGTACAAACACAAGAGATGGCTATAAATGCAAGATGTGGTGTGTGTGGAGGAGTGCGGCCTGGGGAAGGACATTGGGAGGAGGGATACAGAGACAGCATTGTTGAGACAGGGAGGTAGTATTGTTATATTTTGATCAACTGGAGCGGGGAGAAATGTTCACATATTGAAATGATCACCTTGTAAGCTAAAAAATGTGATTGAATGTATTAAAAAATGTAAAAAATTTAAAATAATAATAATAATAAATCAGCTTGAAATAGGAGCTATCTTCACAGTGTGTGCTTTCCCAACTCCACCCTCTTCTCTCCAAACTCCCACTCTGTTTCCTATCCTTACTGTGCCCCACCTTTACCCCAATCCTCCCTAGTGTGGGTTCTTCCTGTTTTCTTCCAGAAAATGGTTCCCATCCCCCATCACTTCATTCAGGGCATGGAGGTCTCCCTATGGACAGAATTCTTTCTGCAGCAAATAGTGCAGAATGGTCTGTACCCTTGTGGAATTTAACTGCAGAACTGAGCACTCAATGACCCAAGTTGTCTAACATCTTACTGTAAACAGGATATAGTTTATGCGAAAGAACACAGTTACGGTATTTCTCTGTCATCTGCAGTCTGCAGAGAAGGAAAAACAATGGTAACTTGACCCTTGGGCCAAGTGCTAATGGCTGCATAATTGACTTAGCAGATAATTATAACACATAGTTCTGTACTAAAACACAAAAGATGTAATTATTGCACTTTATAAACTAATTAATGACTACTAACGTGATTCAATAATTAATAATTCATTATTTAACCTCTAATTAAATGATCATCCTTCCTTTCCCTGCAAACTTTGCTAGTGGTTTAATTGCTTTGGGCCAAATATACAAGATTGCACTCTCCTCTGTTAATTAAACAGTGACGAGACTCTAAATCATTGTTACAGAAGAATTAGGGAATTTAGATTAAAGTATCTCCTACTTAAAAGAAACAAGAGCAGCTCCTAGCCTCAACTCTCAGCTGAAGTTTTTGTTTTGTTTAGAGATTTTTGCTATAGGGTATGTGCACTTGTCAAAGTGCCAGAGAGACAGAAAGTGAGAAATCACACCCCAGTCTCCCCCCCACCAGCAGTTAGTGTAATGGCTATGTCACTGGACTCCCACGTAGTCGATCGCGGTTCGAGGCCCAGACCTGGTGGCTTAAACTCACGCTGGGCGTGTGTGCGTGCGTGCCCAAGATCCCGAGAGGAGAATGGAGGAGCAGGGATTGCGGTGTGGCCATCCCCTCTGGGGGGGGATTTCTCGCTTTCTATCTCTCTGTCTGGCAAGCACACATGCCCTATAGCAAAAAAAAAAAACAACTTTAAAAAAAAAAAAGGAAATCACATATGTGTATGTGCCCAGCATGAGTTTTAAATAGCTATGTCTGGGACTCGAACTGCCATCAACTACAAAGGAGTCCAGCAACGTAACCATTATGCCATCCACAGGTCTCCTCAGCTGAAGTTTTAATCTACTAAAATAGTGCAGGTTAACTCAAACCAAAGAAACTATAAGATGATTGGTTAGTAGAAGGATATTGACAGTATAAATTAGTCCTTATGAGCAAGGCAGGAACTCATCAGACTAGACCTATAGACAGAGTTCCCTGGGGAGCTGTGTGCTATAAACAGCAGATAATGGCTCCTGAGATGTAACTGTGCCTATCTCTTCTCAACTTTATGTTCTCTGACATCACACTGGTACCTCAAAATCAGCTCTTGTGAGAGTATCTACACAACAGAAATTGGTGACCTTACATAGCAGGACCTTGCCTCACCTCTCCCCCCTTCTAGTGCTCAGTAATAGTGTTATTGAACACTAGAACATATTCCTCTCTACAGCTATAATTTTGTTTGGAGGAAGGGTTGTTAGTTTGTCTTTAAAATCATGATAAAGCACATGCAAACATCCATCAGAGAGAGAGAGAGAGATGAGTAACCTCTTCAGGGTCTCACACAATGAGCTCCTTCCTCCAGCCCTCCAACCTATTGGATCTTGGGCACTTGCATGCACACACCCGGTGTGTTACAGGCTGACCAAGCTGCGAATTTGAATTTGGTTCCAGGTAGGATCCAGCTTCCTTGAGCAGTGTTGCTCTACAGAGCTGACTCTCTAGCTATAATTTTCTGTCAATTAACCATTATCTTCCGATTAATTTCTTCCCATTCCCGACCCTCTGTATCTTCTAGGAACCACTATTCTACTCTTGACTTCTGGGAGATCAGCTCTTTCAGCTTCCACATACAGGAGAGAACATATGGTATTTATCTTTCTGTGCCTGGCTTATTTCACTGAACAGCCTTCTCCAGACTCATCTATGTGGCTGTGAACAACAGGATTTCATTAATTTTTATAGCTGAATACTATTCTGTTATACACATATACATACATAAACACACACACTGTATTTTCTTTCTCCATGTGTCTGTGTAGGTCGATTCATATCTTGGCAATTGTGAATGGTGCTGCAGTGCACATGGGCGTGCAGCTTTCTCATCAACATGTTACTTTCCTTTCCTTTAAATGTACATTCAGTAGTCAGATTGCTTGATCATATGGTAATTCTATTTTTGTTTTTTTTTGAGAAACATCCATACTGTTTTCCAAAGTGGTTGTACCACTTTATAATCCCGCTAACAGTGTATAAGAGTTCCTTTTCCCCTATGTCCTTACCTGTGTTGTTTATTTTTTGTCTTTCTGGAAACACCCAATCTAACCAGGCTAGGATAGTATCATTGTGGACTTGCTTTGCATTTCCATGATGATTATTTATATTGAACATTTTCCTTTTATTTGTTGGCTCTTTGTATATCTTCTTTTGGGAAATGTCTGTTCAGATCATTTGCCACATCTTTTACAGGGATTCTTTGCTTTATGGCTGTTGTATCATCTCAGTCCTGTATATTCTGGATATTAAATCCTTGCCAGATAAATATCTCACAAGTATTTTCTTCCTGTCTGTATGCTGTACCTTTAGTCTGCTGATTATTGTCTTTGCTATGTAGAAGATTTTAGTTTGATATGGTCTATTTTTACTTTTGTAATCTATACTTTTGAAGCCCTATTCATAAATATTTTTGCATAGAACAATGACCTAAAGTGTTTCTCCAATGTTTTCTTCTAGTAGTTTCATAGTTTTAGGGTCTCACATTTAAGTCTTTAATCAACTTTGAGTTCATTTTGTGTATGATGAGAGACAGGAGTCTATTTTCATTTTTCTGCATGTGGATATCCAAATTCCCTGGCATCACTTATCGAAAAGGCTGTCCTTTCCCCAAAGTATATCCTTTGTCAATGATCAATTGACTCATATACTGGGATTTACTTTCTGGTTTCTTTGTTCCGCTCCACCGGTCTATGTGTCTGTTTTTATGCCAGCAGTGCACTGTTTAGGTTACTATAGCATTGCAGTATGTTTTGAAGTCAGTGTGATGAATCTAGCTTTGTTCAATTTGCTCAGGATTGCTTTGGTAATTTAAGGTCTCTTGTGGTGCCGTATGAATTTTAAGATTATTTCTTCTATTTCTGTGAAGAATGTCATTGTAATTTTGATTATGATTGGGTTGAATCCATAGAATACTTTGGATCAAATGTTCATTATTTTTAAATGTATTTATAATCCATTCATTGGTGTCTTACTCTTCATTTTAAGTAAATTTTTAGCATTCCAATAAGCAGTAAGGGTTTTTCTTACTTGTAAATTTTGTGTGTGTGTGTGTGTGTGTGTGTGTATTCTGAATAAAATTCATGTCTTTAGTTATTTTATGTTTTATTAAAGGTAGAGTGCCATCCTCAAAGCATTCACGATGCCTTTGTAGAGGCAAGAAAATAATGGAGTAGTCCAATAAACATTGTTCTCATACAAAGGGTTTGTTGGAAGCGCTGGAGACAATGTGAAATGGGAGTACAGTGGGAATTACAACTGGCAAAGTTACCGCATCACTACACAGCACCTCATACTAGGAGATAATATGTCTGTTGCCTCCCTTTCTCTTCTCTCCTGGTCGCTTACCAAAAGGGTTCATTTTTTATTTTTTAGAATTAATTTTATTTAACTTTATTTATTTATTCCTTTATTTATTTCAATTTAACTAGAGAGGGACAGAGTGAGAGTGAGAGTGAGAGAGAGAGAGAGAGAGAGAGAGAGAGAGAAAGTGAGAAAGCAAGCTGCCAGGTCCAGGACTTGAACCACGGTCGGCCATGTGGGAGTCCAGCACTTTTAACCACCACGCCACCTGCCAGTCCCCAAAAGGTTCATTTTTACCTTCCCATTACTAAGTTTCCTCACCTATAAAACTGCAATTATGATGAAACTCATCTCATACTCATACCTACCTTATATGAATTAAATGAATTAATATTTGCAAAACTCTTAAAAATACTGCCTGGCACGTATAGTGAGTTTTGCAGGTGATACTATTAGAGGTTGAGAGAGAATTCAGCATAAAGACAGGGAGCCAGAAAGGGTAATTTGTCCAGGATGTTGGACATATAGTCCCCAAAGATCATAGGAGCATGAGAAGTGTGATGAGAGACCAGATCACTGACTTACCGTGTGAGTGCAGTTGGCTGCTTCCCTCCATCCTCACTCTGCAGTATTTGGAGTCTGCCTACGTGGAGCAGTTGACCTCACACTGCATTTCTGCATGATGGAGATGAGAAGCATGGTGAACTACAGCAGCTCTTCCCTGCTCTGCTCTTCCCAGACCTCAGATATGACTTCCCTTCTGGTCCACCTCTAAGATACTGATTTATCTAAAATACGCATAGGATCACATGAATCCTCTCTTGAAAACCCTTTGAAGTTCCTCGTAATTTTTTAAAATGAATTTCAAATGTGATACAACAATTTAAAAGGACATTCACATCTGGCCTCTGCTCCGTTCTAGTCACTTCACACCAAGCTCCATCCCTCCAGTGTCTCCGTCCTGTCCATGGCACGTGAGGCCTTTGCAGATGCTATTCCCCAGTCCTAAAATGTGCTCTCTAGACAGCTCCCATTAAACATTCTGATGTGGCAAACTTTCCATTCCAACAAAATTCATCTCAAACATCACCTGCTCTGTAATGTCAGTCCAAAAGCCCTCAATGCAGGCCTATTTTCTATGCTCCCAGCACACCGTTCATGTAACTCTAACATGGAGCTTGTCACATCACTCCCTACCCCACCCCACCCCACAATATGTTCATATCCCAGCAATTATATTAGGTTTTCAGAAAGGTCATGACACATTTGTCTGTTTTTCTATGTGAAAATGTGTCATAACTGACAGCCCAGTAGTTACCATCATGGTTAAATCATATTGTCTGCATTCAAATTCTGCTTCTGTCATGAGATCACATTTCCACATGTGTAAACTGGAGCTCATAAGTATAAGTACTTCCAGGCTTATTTTGAGGGTTAAATGCTATAATTTGTGGGGTGTCTTTTCTGCCTGATAGTTCATAAGTGCTAAATTGATGAAGATTATATTTCCTTGAAATAGGATTAGCACCATGAGTTGAGTACAACACAGTTCAACAAAGACTACGCATATAAGCACACATTCTGTTGTCAAAGTCAGATGGACTGGGGCATCTGATTGCAATGCTGAGCTGTGGCATCTGTACAAATTGTTTTTAATAAGACTTCTTACCTTACTTGTTGGCTGTGAATAGTAAATGAAATAAAGCAATTCTCCTTCATCATGTAAATATTTCATAAATATTAGGCATCATTATTCATTGTCGCCTGCTGGATGTTGGAGTGAATGATGAACATGCCCCTGTAGACACCTACCTCCACTACCCGTACTGCCCAGGATGGGGAAGGCTGCTGTCTCCTGACCGGGCATTGGCCCATGGCCTCTGCTATAGGCATATGCTCAGCTGTGCAGACCAAGCAGGTTTTGTCCATTTGCCTTCCAAACAACTTCAGTAACAAAGGTCTGGCTCCTGCTACAGTTGCACCTCAAGTCCCCACACTAAATCACAGCAACTGATAACTTGCTAGGAAGCAGGAGGAAGAGTGAGGGAGGGTGTGGGTAGTCTGGCTTGAGAAGCTCACCCAAACTTTCAAGTAGCCTCCACAATAAATCCAGGACTGTCGCTTGGTGATTAGTTAGAGGAAACAGAGACTGCAGGACAAAGCCAGGAAATGACCTTAGAAACTAAACACAGCGTATTTTATTTTAGAGCTTTTTCTCACTTAGAAGTGCTGCCAGGTTGTTTAAAGAGAATGAGTGTTATCAGGGAAGGGTTCAGGGGTTCTGCCAGGCTTTGGACAACATGTGGTAAAAGATTTACAAAGCCTGGAATCAAAGGAGGAGGACAGACAGGAGGATATGTACTCGAGAGGTGCTGCAGGTGGGCCTGAGATCGACAGAACTTTTTATTGCCCTTCGGGAAGCTTTCGAGTAAGCATGATGTGGTCTGTGAGGTGGAGGCCAAAAGACAGAGGAGTGAGGGAAGGGTCAGAGGCCATTTGGAACCCATGGGAGTTATTAAGGAATGAGAATGAGTGGTAAGGAGCAAGTAGGACAGATGAAACTTTGGGCACTGTTCTGCCCTCATTTGTAGACAGATGGAAATTGAGGAGGTGTTTGAGGAGGGGAAAAGTCTCAACAATTTAAATTCATTCACAGGAAATAGGGAGGAAGGAAGGTTAAAAGTATTGAGCCTGCTTTATGCTGCTGAGTGCTGGCTGGACCGTTATGCTAAACCATTACCATCATAAACAGCAGAGAAGACACTTGAAGCTCCGGCTGACACTGAGCTTAAATTCACCTTCGTGTTGGGGAAATGAGGACTGCACCAGGTCTGTTTGACTCTGAAAACTTCTATTCTTTGCCTCAGATGAGATGGGCAAGTGGAGTTTAATATTAGCTGGCAGGAATCTGTTCCCATGCAAAGGCCTTGCTACTGTCTCAATGCCATAGGAGTCCCTGAGGTCCACAGGCCTCCCCTGCAGTTTCCCTGCACCCCAGGGATGGTTCTGACTTACTAACCAAGAGATTATTCATATTCTCTTGTCTGCAGACAATCAACCGCAGGCTCCTCTACTTATTATGTCACTGGATTGGCCTAAGCCCCATTTATTTTTAAAGATGCCATTAACTGAGGCATGCAGAGGCCATTTATTTTCTCTCTTAAGGAGAATTTGCAAATAGTTCCAGGGATTTTAAACATGTGATAAAATAATAGCTAATAAGAGCTCAAATTTATGGAGTGCTTACTATGTGCTAGGCACTTCAAGAAGCATTTTATGATCATTGTCTCATTTTTGCTAACTGGTAGCATGCTGAGAATCTGCCTGTAGGCTGGAATTATGTTTTCAGGATTAAATTTGGATGTCTTTACAGGGGGCCTGTGTTCTCTCCAGTTTTCTACAGTCCACACCACTCCCTATTTTTTACCCCCTTAACTCATTTATCACCAGGCCTCGGAAAGCAGTTGCATCTATAACCTATGCTTTAAAATAGCCTGATGAAATAGATCGCAAGGATCCCCATTTTATTGCTGAGGCAAAGAAGGAATATTCAGCCTGACCAATGCCACAGTTAGTAAGATTGATTTGAAAATGATTTTTTTTTTTAACCAAAAAACAAGCTCTTAACCAATATATTATATTCCCTCACTGTTGTGGGTAGGTTTCCACAGGATGGTATTATGTCTTTCATTAGGGATAAGAGAAGTTGCCCTGAATAATTCTATAATGCTGTAATAATGATTTATCATCTACTTCTTTTTGATCTCCCCACTGTTCTGTTCACTAAGCAGTGTCTGTAAAACCTGTTGCCACATGGATGTTGTCATTCCCACTTCTTTCTCTTACAGATGTCATTTCCATTTTTCCATACTAGTCAGTCTATAATCTCATCTGGTATTCAAATTCCAGGTCATCTGGTTATTTCAGGTCCTTGGAAGGTGCATGAGAAGAGGCTATAGCAAAAGGCTTTTGAGAACAGGGACTGGCGACACTCGTCTCCATAGCTCCTGTCCTAGCACAGAAACACCTGGTCTGTGGGAGCTGACCAATTACTGTGGTTATTACGATTGTTTAGTCACAGCTATTACCATTATTTCTACCAAGGAGCAAGTAATTATGTTCACCCACATACCTAAAAGCACCATCTGAAGAGTAACATTTACCTTTTATTTTACTATTTTTAAAATTTGCTTTAGGGTACTTGCACTCACCAGAGAGAGACAGCAAAAGAGAGTGAGAGAAATAAAGTGAGAAATCATCCTCCAGTGAGGATGGCCACACTACAATCCCTTCCTCCTCCCGTCTCTCACACACACATACACACACACACACACACACACACACACACAGAGCATATTTTTCTAGCTGCCAGTGCAGGACTTACACACAGACAGACACACATATATACACATACACAGAGTATATTTTTCTAGCTACCAGTGCAGGACTTGAACTGCACAGTTAGCCATGTGGGATCCAGCCATCTTAACTACCATACCATCTGCTAGCTCTACTTTTTATTTTAAGATTACATCTTTACTGATTAACTTGTATATTAAATGACTTATCCAGGTTGGTTAATATTCTTATCTTATATATATTCTGCAGAATTAGCTTCAACTTATTCATTTGTTCATTCATCTCTCATTTACCCAGCAAGCACTTACTGAGTGCCCAAGTATTAGGGGCTGGGGTACAGAGCGATTAGGATTCTTGCCCTTAAGGTTAATATAGTACAGTGGTTTTCAAACAGCTGGATACTATTCATTAGTGAGACATAAAATTAATTTAGTGAGTCATGAAAAACATTCAAGGAAATAAAACAGAATAGAATTGAAAAATACCACACTGAACTTTGGATAAATGTTATGGCATGAACACTTATTTCCATAATATCTTCGAAAGTATTGTGATTGTCCTAGGTTGCAGGGTAAAATATATTTCTTAAAATAGGCTAAGATCAAACAAACATTGAACACCACTGGCCTGGTGGACTAGGAAAGAGGGTACAAAGGACAGATGCTTGAACAAGAAGATGACCAGATGGCTGAATTACAAGGGTTTTCTTGGCCCCTCAGGTACCTCTCATCAAGTCAACAGATGTCCACAGACTGAGAAACACTTGAACATACTTTTCCAAGATTTCTTTGGACTCAGATGCTTTATGCTTTGGGACTAAACCTCTTCTGTCCATAAAAACCTTCTCTTTCCTCTCTTTGTAGTAACTAAAACCTGTGACCTGCTCTTGCTTAGAGCTGAATATGCACACACAAGTACACCCACACATATACACACATGTATTTTCACA
>NW_006159459.1:788611-791017 GCF_000334495.1 Tupaia belangeri chinensis | reverse complement strand
CTAATTTTGTAAACTCCAAGTCTTTCCTCATCAGAGAACTCACTAATCCTAGTCACATAATTGCATTCTCAATGCCATAGATAGCTTAAATGTTTACGGAGTTGAGTGGGAACCAAGAAGTGTAGGCAGGCTGTTGAGCCTGGCAGCTTAATCAGACATTCAGTAGTATCCCTCTTGTTGAAGGCCAAAGCCAGGAGAGCCAGTTCCTGTGCCAAATATGGGTTCTAACAAAGTTCACATTTCTATTTCTGTACCATGGCTTTCGTGCGTGCATGTTTGTGGGTGTGAATTCATCAATTGTTTATTTTTTCTGAGCCTTTTGTGAGGTCTTTGCAAATCACTCCCCAGGTCTGTGCTTGGAATTTTCTGCCACACAGTCTCAAGATTTTCAACCACGTCCAGACGGCACAGTCCCGTTTTGTTTAGATTTGTTTTCTTTTAAGTAGTCCTCCAACTCAGCTTTGAAGCAAGAACCCTAGGATGATAAATGAAAGCAACTCACACCTCTTCTTTGAAGGGCTGTGATTCCATTCTGTCTGCCTGGAGCCTAAGCAAAGCAGCTCTAAATTGATTTACAGAGACAACTGGGAAAATAGGAAAGCATTTCTGTGGAAATGCAGCTAATTAAAGGCTAGATTAACCAGCTCTGTCTTTTCACTCTTTCATAGACCTGGGCACCACGTTTCTTTACAATACAGAAGTATTGTCTACAAGGCCTGTGCTCACTGGAAAATATATTCCTAAGCAGAGTGGTAAGCAGTCCTAAAAGACATTGCTTTTTGAACCATTTGCCACCTTCTAGTGGGGGGCAGAAGGAGAGCTTGTTTTCTTTTCCAGAGTGTTTTTGAGGAACAGCTGCCTCTCTGGGCATTTGGCTAACTCTTCTCTAATCCTGAACAAAATCAGTAGGTGCCAAGAGCTGGGTAAATCGAAAAGTAGGTACCTTAAGGCTAAACAGATTGTGCTTTCTCTCCCACATGTGAGCACCTTTTCTAAGCAAGATTGGAGAAAAGGTTCTTTGACGTATCTTGGGATTGGTGGTGGTGGGGGGTGCTTTCTGAATGCAAATGAAATGAACCAAACCCTTTGGCTTCCAGACCAAGTGAAATCTGAGGTCACAGATGGGTGATGGCTGCAAAGACTGTGTGATTTCCAAAAGCAATTGCTACCCAGGTAATTATTAACAGTAACCAAAGCTGCTAATTCTCTCTCTTTCCTCTATTACCTCCTGCTCACTTCACTTTGGAGGTCTCTTTGTGTTTCCATGGAAATACACGGTGGTTTACACGAAATGTTCTTTAAAAGCAAGCATGAGAAACCCATCTTTGGGTATTGATCTTATTAACTATATGCTGCTGTACTACTTTAATAGCAGGTCAAATGAATCATTTCAAACCTTTAATTTCCATATCCTCACTCAAGTCTATTGTGAAAATATATAGTGGGTGTGATTTCAGAGTATGTCTGTTGTAGCTTTTATAACTGAGTAGACAGATTTTCAAGCTGTTCGGTATCTAAATGGCAGTAGATACAAGGCGTTGTTTCATTTCCTCTGATGTTAGTAACTAAACCATTTATTCCATTTAAATTTACATTTAAATACATACATACACACAAACACACACACACACACACACACACACACACTATTCTTGTTATTTACTCCGCATCTCTACTCTCGACCTGACCATACCTCTCTCTTATCATTTTTATCATTAATATAAGTCAATTTGCCTAGAATAATGCTTCACACATAGTAGGTATTTTAATACATGCTTCCCTTCATATCTGGAGTGTGATTGTCTTTATTAGCCTAGAGATGGCTGTTCAGGGGAACAATTGCCATTCAAGGCAGGATAATAGCAAGTGACTGAGTTTGTTTGACTGTTTTTGTTTTTAGTAACAGTCAACTCGCATTCTTTACTATCAAGTTCTTAGACCAAGGGCCCAGAGTGGAATTGCTGAGAGAGAAGAGGGGAGATCTTTCCTTTAGGAATATAACTTACCCATCATGATTCCTTTGTGCATGAGACAGCGAGCATGTGTCTTAGGAATCACGTGATGTAGACGTCAGTAACAGAGATTGTGAGAGGAAGGAGCTGCAGTCATTGAGTGTATGACCTCTGACCTCAGATTGACTTGGCTGGAATTCTGACTTTACTACTTATAGGATTTGAAATCTTGAGCAAGTTATCAAAGCGTGTTTTGCCTCTGACCCCTTATCTATAAACTACAGCTGATCATATACTTACCACAGAGGGTTGTTACACAGATGACATAAGTTAGTATTATAAATTGCCTTAAAAATGCCTGTTGTATGATAAGAACTGTGTAAGAGGGGCCAGCAGGTGGTGTGGTGGTTAAGGTGCTGGACTCCTACATGGCTGACTGTGGTTCAAGTCCCAG
>NW_006159459.1:732665-788580 GCF_000334495.1 Tupaia belangeri chinensis | reverse complement strand
CCTGCCGTCCCCCCCCCCCCCCCCCCGTCCCTCTCTGGTGAGTGCATGGGTCCTATAGCAAATTGAGAAACTAATAAAATGAAATAATTCTAAAAAAATTAAAAATGAGTAAGCTTGTGATAATATTATCATGTAAAAATTACCTCATCTTTGTGGTATATAATAGAAGGAAATTTGATGGGTGGAAAGAGAAGAAACGAGTATAAGGAAATACAAAGATGTGCTTCCTTGCAAAGGGAAGGAGAAATTTTTAGAAAGGTAAGTAGTAATGGCAGATAAGGTTAGGTGGAAGTGGTTAGAAAAGATGTGACACTGGGGGGTGGCAGGTGGCGTTGTGATTAAAGGTGCTGGATTTCCACATGGCCAGTCACAGTTGGAGTCCCAAACCTGGCGACTTGCTTTCTCACTTTTCCTTTTTCTCTCTCTCTTCTCTCTCTGGTCAAATTTTTTTTTTCTTTTTCTTTTCTTTTCTTTCTTTTTCTTTTTTCTTGAGAGGTTTTTGCTATAGGGCGCGTGAACTCACCAGAGAGACAGAGAGAGATGGAGAGATAGAAAGCGAGAAATCAACCCCCCCAGGGGGAGATGGTCGCACCTCAATCCCTTCTTCTCCATTCTCCTCTCAGGATCTTGGGCACGCATGCACATGCACCCGGCATGAGTTTAAGTCACCGGTTCCGGGACTCGAAACGTGGTCAACTACATGGGAGTCCAGAGACATAGTCATTATGCTAACTGCTGGTCCCTTGGTCAAAATTTTTAAAAAATAATAATAACAAATGGAATTAAATAAACAGGTAATTATTTTTTAAAAATATAGTAACACTGAAAAAGGGAACATGTATCAGGTTTAGGATATCTATATCTATAGGTATCTACAGATATAGAAGATATAGATATGGTAGATAGAGAATCAAGACATTAGGGGAGACATTGGAAGAAACAAGTATGATAAGAATATAGACTATGTTCTGGAAACCACTAGAATGAGGTGAATCTGGATTATAGTTAGACTCAAACCAACTGAGGCAGTGTCAGCTGAGACTTAAAGGTATGGCAGGAGATGATGCTGGATCTGTGGGGGTCAGGGGCTCCTCATACTAATGATGATACAATGAAAATACCAGATGTAAAGTAAGTAAATGGCTATTAGGAGTGGCCCAACACATGGCAGGGGGCGGGGGGGAGATCTGAGTTTAGGAGATTGGGAGGGGTTGGAAAGTTGATAGAGGAAAACAGCATGAAAGGAATGCACAGAGCTCTTCCTGTAGGAGACTGCACTGAACTCCTGTGCTTGGAAACTTTAGTATGATTCGGAGTGAACCTGGGTTGCCTCATCTTTTTACCTGATGGTCTTTGCCCTGTGGAAAATACTTCAGAGCAAGAAAGCCCAGAACTCATTTTCTGGGCAGTGGCTTTGTACATCCAGAATGGCTGCCTTAGATTATATAGGTATATGTGTGTTTGTGTGTATATGTGTGTATGCATATGTGTGTGTGTGTGTGTGTGTGTGTGTGTGTGTGTATAGCCTTCCCAGAATTCTTCATTAAAAACCTTAACATATAAAGAGAAAAACATCAGCCTAATTTACTACTTTTGTTTAATGAAATTTTTGCTATAGGGAGTGTGCACTCACTGGAGAGACACAAACGAGACACAAACGAGAAATCTCCCCACAATCCCTTCCTCTCCATTCTCCTCTCAGAATTTTGGGCATGCATGCACACGTGCCCAATGTGACTTTATTTTTTTGGAGAAGTTTTTGCTATAGGGCGTGTGCACTTGCCAGACAGAGAGAGAGAGAGAGAGATAGGAAGTGAGAAATCACCCCCCAGGGAGGATGGCCATGCTGCAATCCCTTCTCCTCTGTTCTCCGCGCGGGATCTTAGGCACATGTACACGCACCCAGAGTGAGTTTTAAGCCACCAGGTCTGGCACGCGAACTGCAATTGACCACGTGGAAGTCCAGTGACATAGCCATTACGCTAACTGCTGGTCCCCCCAGTGTGACTTTTCAGACCTTGGGTTTGGGATTCGAACTGCAGTCGACTATGTGGGAGTCCATTCACATAGACATTATGCCATCTGCTGGCTTCTAAATTTCTGATTTGTGATTCTTCAGGGGACAAGTGAAAAAACGAAGACTATAGGAAAGGTCCACCAGTATAGGGGACTTAAAAATTTCATGGAAAATGGAATAAGAGTACAGGTTTAATTCTGGTGTAGAAAATGTTTGAAATCTGGACCATCCGGTGGCATGGTGGTTGGGACAGCTGGATCCCACATGACCAATTGCACAATTTAAATCCCAGATCTGTCAGCTTGAAAAGCATGTGGGGTGCATGTACGTACTTGCCCAAAATATAAAGAGGAAAATGGAGGAGAAGGGGTTGTGATGTGGCCTTTCCTTCTGGGGGTGCTTTCTCACTTTTCTCTCTCTATCTCTCACTCTCTGTCTCTCTCCAGTAAGCACACATATCCTATAGCAAATTTTTTTTAAAAGTTTGAAATCCATGCATAGTTTTTTATAAGTACTCATTTTCCATGACCTTTCTGAAGATACACAGTTGTATTTTAAATATTGGATTGGTGAAAAAGTCATGATGTATTTTTTTTCTGTTTTTCTATGCAAAAAGGCATCATGACTTTCTCAACAACCCAATATTTAAATGATGTGGTATATAAAGGGGTCTTTGATTCAGTGCTTTTACTTACCTTTCTTAAATTTTTAAAGTAAAGGTGAAAGTCTTACTGACTCTGCTCTGTTATGTAGAGGAAAGAACCTAACCATTGAAGGTTAATAGACTTAAATTAGTCAGGCCAGCCCCATAGCCCAATGGTTAAAGAAGCTGGATCCCACGTGGTACCAAATGCTGTTTAAATCCTGGCCCTGTCTGCTTGAAAAACATACTGAGAACATGTGCCTGCCTGCCCCCAAATGCTTACATGATGGAAAATGGAAGGGAAGGGATTGTGGCATGACCCCACTCCCATTCAGAGAATACTCCCCCGCCCAATCCCATATTTCTGTCTCTCTCTGAGAAGTGCATGCATCTTTTGACAATTCAATGTTTTCTAAAAAAATTTCTTTCTAGCTTCATGAGCTTGCACAAATCAATCCCCTTGTATTATCTGTGGGATTTGATGGTATTAAATGGTAGTAATAATATTATAACGACTACATAATCAGCCAGTGTAAAGGACTGACTATGATCACATCAGTAAGTGCCTAGCACATAGCTGGTTCTCAAACCCTATTATGTTTATTTTTACTATTATCTGTCATTTACTTTTTATATGTAGAACTTTGAAACTACAAAAGTAGCTTTTTTGAGAGAGAGAGATTTTTGCTCTAGGGTGCATGTGCTCACCAGAGAGACAGAGAGAGACAGAGAAACAGAAGCGAGAAATCACTCCCATGAGACATGGCCACACCACAATCTCTTCTCCTTTTTTCTCCTCTCGGGATTTTGGGCACACATACAATGTGCCTGGCATGAGTTTTGAGCCACTGGGACCAAGACTCTTAACTGTGGTCAGCTATGTGGGATCCAGCAATGTAACCATTACATCATTTGCTGGTACCCAAGAGTAACATATTTTAAAGTAATAAAATATATTGATAAACAAATAAACATTAAAAGAGAGACAATGCAGGAAGAGGAGAAGGAAAAGCAGCAAGAAGACGAAAAAGATTCCCTGCAATGTACACCTACAGGTCATTGTGCTGACTTACTATACGGGTTATACACACACACACATGCGAAAATACAAACATGTACTCTTGATCAATCAACCCATAAACTTTTAGAAAATTGCCACCACCCCAAAGATGTTTTTTTAATATCTTTGTTTTTTATACTTACTAATATATAATAGAGATCTTTTCATGCTAAAAAATAGTAAAGTTCATTACCATTGTTAATGTGCATAGTTTTGAATGTTTAGATTGATTTCTTTTTATCCAACATTTATGCCTTTAATTTTTAAAAAGTTTTAATTATTTACTTCCTTCTTGAAAGAGAGAGAAAGAGCAGGAGGGCATACTCAATAAGATCTTCACTCAGTGATCCTCTCCCCAGTTCTAAAGCCAGCCAGGATCATGGGGGTGCCTGTCACATTGAGGCAGGCCCAGGATTTGAGCCTTCCCGGTGTCACAACAGCAACCCTGCTGCCTGAGCTGCCTAGCCTAGAACTCTATGCCTTTAAAAATTAAAACTTATGTTCTCTTTTAATTAAAATTGTACTTGTACAGTTTAGTATTTATTTTGTACAGTTAGTATTTATTATAAAAATTGCAAATGGAAGGTCTCTTGTATCTCCCTTGATACTCAACTATGCTTCTCCTTCCTTCTTAAAGAGGACTGCTGTTAACAGTTGGGAATGTATCCTCTCATACCTTTTTCTAAACATTTCTGTGTGTATGTGTGTATATAGTTAAAAGTTGTTATTATGTTTACTTTCCAGAAATTTGTCACTGAATTTAAATATATTCTCTAAGATTTTGAAATATTTAGTACTTAGAGAAAATATTTGCATAGCTTAAGTTGAAGAGTGAAATAAATCATACACAGTTCATAGTTTATTTATCCTGAATTATGTATAGGATTAAGCTAAATCTAAAAAATCAGTCACCTCAAATCCTTTTTGTTAGTGATGGATATGGGTGAGTAGAACACAAATAACAAGGCAAACATATTCAGGAAATCACTTAAGAGTCAATGTAGAACATTTTACATGCAGCTCATTTAACCTCATGAACTTTTCTTTAAGTTTCTCTGTTATGGATCTAATTTTATAGCCTGAGTAGATCTTTCTAACCCAAGCTCAAGAATTAGATATTGTGTGTGTAAATCAATAATTTTCTATTACATTTTCATGCTTTTCTAGTAACAATATCCTAATGAAAGGATCCTTTATGTGGTGATAATAATGATCACCTCAGTCAGGGAGTAGTGAAGTCTGACAAGATTGAATAATAAATGGAATCAAACTAAAAAATAATATTTTAGTCTCATATTAATATAAACATATTTCAAAGAAAGGAAATGGATTACAAAGGTAAGATAAACAAGATCTACTTGATATTACTTTGTACACTCCTCTCATGGTTTAGAAAGCAGCACTGAACTAGATTTTTTCAATCCAGTACAATTGTCCGATACATTTTAAAATTTGCCATTTTACTCATGAACATTTTCATTTGATGATAGAATGCATAAATAGCTGAAGCTATACAAGAATGATCTAGTATTGATCTCTTCTCTTTCAGAAAATGTATTTAAAATGCAATCTTATATAACAGGCTCTTGAGTGGGACTTTTCCTACTACCTTGAAATTGGTGACTAAGCCCGAATGCTGAGAATAAAAAGAGTCAAGGAGCCCATATTTTAAAAGGATCCTTAAAAACTAGGCTATATGCCAACAAGAACTATTAAGAGATTCACTATGCTGTCACAGTTTACCACCAAATTCCTAATTCCTACCCTCTTCTGTATCTATAAATGAATGGCAGTGAATATGGAATGAGAGAATCACTCTTTGGTCTTGCAAAGAGTGATTTTTCTTTTTTTTACTATGTCCACTTAGCTCAGCTAGAACTGTATTTTCCAAAATTCCCTTTTTAGTATGGTCAGGGCTAGGAATGTCTCTTGTGGCCTTGGTGTCTTTAGGCCACAAGAGATATTAGCATGAGAACTGGAAGACAGAAATGAGGCAACAGCCATGTTTATTCTCCAAGGTCAGATGGTTGTTCAAGTTCAAGTATATTGAGTTGATTTTACAAGCATAAAGCACAACCTAACTATAGCTCTTTTAGTTTCCATCAGCTTTTCTTCATCAGTTAACTTCAGGATCATGCATGTTCAGCTCCATGACAGAAGGCACCAACTTCTACAAGACTCTTTCATCTTTAGTCAATCAGGTGGCACAGTGGCTAACGTGGTTGTATCCTACATGGCTGACTGCTTGGTTTCTGTCCCAGACTTGGTGGCTTGAAAAAAATTCCCAGCATGTGTGCGTACAGGCCCAAAAGCTTAAGAGGAGAATGGAGAAGAAAGGACTGTGGTGTGATTATCCACCTGGGGAAGATGCTTCTTCTCTCTCTCTCTTCCTCTCGTGTATGCATCCTATAACAAAACAAACAAACAAACAAAAACAAACAAACAAAAAAGACTTTCCCATCTTTGAAATTGGAGACTTGGATGTGGTGAGAAACTGATACAGGTTTCAACGCAACCTTGCTCTCAATTTTACATCTGTCTTTCCCTTCTGATTGCCTGACCTAGTAATGTTAGGCCTACTATCAGGCACTGAAGCAATAGCTGTGTACAAACTATATATACATAGAAAAGGACACAAAAGAATTATTAATACTTAGAGACTGAGTATTTCCTAATGAAGAAGACACAAGTTTTCCATTCCAAAAGCATGTTTTTTCTGAGCAGAGAACCTGAAGGTCCTCCTTGGCACTTTCAGGGGGCAGAACAAAGGGTGGGAAAAGAGTAGGTGGGAGAACTCATTGCCCTCTGGAGTATGGGGCATACATGAACATAGACTCTAGAGCCTTCTTTCTTAGAGGTCTCCAAAGACCACAGGTACACCTTTAACAGTGTAGTGTACTTGGAGAAAAAGATGGGAGCAAGCTCCCACCTACTTTATCTTTTAGGAGGTCTCCAGGGCTCGAATGCAGGAGGAAGAAGCCATGAGGTACCCAAGTACTTAGTACATGAGGGTTGTCTCATTTGGAAAGGGAGTTGGAGATGAAACTGTAGTAGAAGAAAACCTACACAGTTACCCTTGGGCTATGGAGAAAGTGAGTGATGAAGATAACCACCAACTCCTAAAACATTGGATCTTTTCTGTGCAGAGGACACTAGTGTTAGACAGAACCAGGCCAAGCAGAAGTGACCATATCTCACCAGAGTAAGACCAAAAAGACGTTCATTTTTAGATAGCCATCCAGAGATGGCTGTCTTTCCCTTGTTCTCCCTCCCAAAGAATCCAGAGATCCAGATGTGGATGGGGTTAAGAGAGAGAAGTTATTCTTAAGAAAAGGAGGGTAAATAGGAATTAAAATAGAATCCTACTTGCCATCTATCACCTGTGCAGGTCTCTTAAAATACAGATCAAACCTCTGCTACAGAAAGGAGAGAAGAGAAGAGGTTTTTAATAGTTTTAGGATTAGACTTTCAAATTGGGCTGAAATAATTCTTTTTCAAATAACTAAGTTTTAACAGAATGTAATGGAATATGCCCAAAGGGAACTCTGATAAAACCACTGAGAACAGTGATTACTGCAATATTAAAGCTTTTCATGTCAGAATCCTCATGACATTCAGACTTTTCAATAAAGAGGACACTGTATGTACACATAAATGGATTTCTATGCACATAATATTCACATGTATATGCCTCTCATGTACATGAAGGTAATTGATTTTGAAAGCTTGAGAACCTAGATTAGATTTAGCAAATATGTGTCACAAGTGATGCACATGTCACCCTGCCCCAATCTCTTGCCCAAACCAGACATTACTAGTCAATCACCACATTCTCTCACACTGAACCAGGACTCGGGTGCAGAATACTTTTCAACCAAACATTCTAGGCAGTCACTTTGATGAGAATATGTAAAATGAACCTTGTTTTTCATTCCTGTTCAAGATTCTAGAACACATCTCAAGAACAGGGAGTCTGTTTTTAAGCAGTCAACTGATCTCATGCAACCTATATTTTATTTTTTCTCAGAGCCTATTTTTTTCTGACCTATGGGTATAATTTTCTAGTAAATTTTTTCACTTGTCATCTTATTTATTAGTACTCAGCAAGATAGTCAGCCAGTTAAGAGTTGGGAATTTTACTGGTGAAAACTGTTTTAGCAGTAAGAAGCAGGGGTGCCGACAAGTAACATAATAAAAATAATTTCCATTTACTATTCACTTAACTTTGTTCTTGGCCCTTTGCATGTACAAGTTGAGCATCCATAACCTGAAAATCTAAAATCAAAGAGTGCAAAAATCCGAAACTTTTGGATTATTGATATGATGCCACCAAAGGAAAATTTCACACCTGGCCTGATATGACAGCTCTTAGTCAAATGCTACAATATAAACATATATGAAATTACCTTCATCCTATGTGTAAAAGATGTATATATAAAATATCAATGAATTTTGTGTTTATATTTGGCTCCTATCCCCAAGATATCTCATTATGTATATGTAAATATTCTAAAATCTGAAAAAATATCTGAAATTCAAAACATTGTGGTCCCAAGTATTTTGAATAACAGATACTCAACCTGTATTTTCTTTTATCCTCACAACAATATTCTGAAAAAGGCATACAATATGTTTTCATTTGATAGAGAAAAATTGGGCACACCAAAGTTAAATGATTTACACAAGAACACGCTGTTGGGAGCCAATCACAGATAGTTATAGCTCCAAAGCTATTTATTTTCTTGATACCACGTAGACTATCCCCAACATTGAAGGCTTTAGATTTCAAGGATATTGAAATGCAAGGCCTCAACAAGAGATGAAGGCATACATTTAGAGTAAAAAAAATGTTTCTTAATTACCCTGAGTCATTAAGAAAATATTGAATCAGGCCAGCTCCCACATGCAACAATAATGAGAACTGAGAAGAAGCTGGATTCCACATGATGACTGTAGTTTGAACACCCAACCCAGTTACCTAAAACATGCTGGCCACAGTGAGTGTCCAAGAGTCAAAGGGCTAAAGGACTGGAGGAAGGAGATTGTGGCATGACCAGACTCTTCGGTTTGTGCTCATTTCTCTCTGTTTCTCTGTCTTTCTTTCTCTCCCATGCACACATACATGCATTCTATCAAGAATAAAGAAAAAACAATTTTAAGAAAATGTTAAATCAATAAGCTTTACAAATAGTAAAGGTAGGTAAAGATAGAGTGTATTCTTTAACACACTTAGAAATATTAAATAAAAAAGTCCATTATGTTGTATATATTGTATTCTACTGTAGATATGGTATATGTGTGTGTGTGCATATATATATATATGTTTGTATTATATACACACACACATATGTGTGAGGGTTAGGTTAGGGTGTATATATATATATATATATATATATAATATATACACAATTAAGCCAGGTAAATTGGGGTAAATTGAACATTTCAATATGTGACTATGTTTACATGTTTATAAACACACACACATATATTGTGTGACAGAGTATGTATACAGATTTCCCAAGAGGAGCTATCAAATGCTGAACTCTAGGCTCCCACTCCCAAATTTCAGGTCTTTTTGGTGTAAATAACCTTAAGATTTTTTTTTTTCATTTTCTTTGTTTTTCTTTTATTTGTTTTTGTTTGGTTGGTTGGTTTTGTTTTTTAGCAAAACAAGGAATGGGATCCTAGAAACAATAGAAAATTATTTTCTTCCAACTCTATCTAATAGAACTTTATTTTCTGGGAGACACCTCCCTTGATACATTTCAGAAACACCCAACGCCCCATCCCTTAGGATCTTTCCCTTTGCTTTACAATATAAGAGACTACTTACCAAAAAAACTTTTAGTCTCAAAGACCTTGGTTCAAGTCTTTACTCAACAACTTAGTAATTCTGTGATCTTAAGCAAGTTATTGACCTTATTGTTTGTTTCCTCATCTGCATACTGGGTACACTATCATTGTCTATTACTTAAGCTACAGTGAAGATTAAATAAGATAACATATGTAAAACCGTTAAAACACTATTAGGCACAGAGCCAGCCTTAAAACATGTTTCTTTCTTTATTATTATTACCTAAATCCTTCTACTTTTAGGATTCCCTGGTGCTTGAATGTCTTTGTCCCCGTCTTTGCTATGAGATAATTTCTTGGGTCCAGCTTCTACACAAAAGAAAGAGGGTCTTCAGATTGGTTTGACATTGTGATCAATGGCAGATGAAAGGCATGGTAACCATTTATCTTTCAGGCAATTACTAGATGCATGCAGATTAATACTAAGAAGACCTTTCTCTAGACACTCTTCTCTCTGAGTTTTACTGTAAAGTTTCAGTGCTAAAATTTCGACATAGCACAACTATTTCCATGACAACCGAAAACAAGAGGTATAGTTTGGGAAATTATTTCATTGTGATAAACAACAGATTGGAGCAGTAGAAAGAAAACCTCTTATTTAACATCAAATCCTTCAAGGAAAGAGAAAAACGATGCTTTTTTTCCTCCCCCAAAAAAGTGATACTGTTTTCAAGTTTGCCTCATTCAGAAATCTTCTCTTCACAGCTCAGGTTCAATTATGAAATCCCAAAGGAAGAAAAGAAAACTCATCATCCTCACAGCACATTGTTGGGCCTGCTTAATAAAAGCAATGCCTGCTTTGTGTTGTTATAATCCCTCATTCTTTGGGATTTAATGAGACAAGATACTGTATTTTGAAATGAACACATACACAAAACCAAGTTGATTTCCTCTGGGGATAAATCCCTTATAAAACTCCAGCTCAACAAATTTAAATATAATAATGGCTTTGACTAAATCTGTGTACGGTGAAATCCACTAATGGAGACCACCCCACAGTTCAATAACACCAAACAAAACAAGAGAGTCTTTTAGGCAGGTGGTCTCATACACAAATTCATCGTAGCTTATGTTCAATTTTTAACTGGTAGGATTCATGGTAAAATAGAGTTGGCCCTGGTTTGTTTGTTTTTTGTTTTTTCTTCTTTTCTAAAGAATGCTATTTTTCTTTCCTTCCTCTTACCACTGTAGATTCTCATATGTGTGCCCAGCTTCCCTGAAAAAAGCCAACACCGTGGTCTTAGACCCAGATGAGCACGGGTCAATAAAATAGCCTGCTCCTCTCTGGTGTTAGGCCAGTGGCAAAGCCCTTCCAAAGGAAGGGCATTAAAGATCTGAGGAGAAAAGGATGTTCTGCAAGAAGAGATTGTATGATTGCTGGTCATGTTCCCTTAAGTCTGTGGCTGCTTAGTAGAAGCCTAGTTAGAAGGGGTCTGTAGCTATACCTGTTTTATACACATTCAGTGTAATATATAAAAGAATACAGAGGCTGAGAAAAATCCCTCTCAGAACAAAGAAAAGACAATCACCCAGGATCTTCGTTCTTCAGAGCAACTATAACTTGCATGTATTATGTTTTCTATCCAGATTTTTCCACATACATAGATATGTACATGTATGCAGTCAAATCATTAAAGATATAGAGTTTTTATCCTGTTCTTGGTTAAACATCCCAAGTGAAGACAGTCTTCACAATAATCATTGTAATGATAGTGCTAGGAACTGGCAAACTATTTCTCACTAGCCCAGTCTGGCCCATTGTTGTTTAAATAAAGTTTCAATAGAACACAGTCACATCCATTTCTCTCTTTTTTGGAGAGGATTTTTTGCTATAGGGCACATGCACTCACCAGAAAGACAGAGAGAGACAGAGAGACAGAAAGCGAGAAATTACCCCCCAGGGGGGAATGGCCACACCACAATCCCTTCTCCTCCATTCTCCTCTCAGGATCTTGGGAACGCACGCATATATGCCCGGTGTGGGTTTAAGCCACCGGGTCCGGGACTCGAACCACGGTCAACTACATGGGAGTCCAGCAACATAGCCATTACGCTAACTGCTGGTCCCACATCCATTTATCTTCATATTGCTTCTTTCATACTATAATAGAGCTAGTAATTGTGACAGAAACACCATGACCTGCAAAATCTAAGATACTTACAGTCGGCCCTTTACCTAAGAAGTTTGCAAACTCTTAACATACATTCCTTCAAGTGAATGCTTCATAATTTTTTTCATCATATACCCCTCTTTTTCAACATTTAGGTAACATTCTCTTGTCTCCTTGCCAACACCTCAATGAATGTCAGGGTTCACATGCTTTTTTAAAAAAGGATTTCCTTAGTCTAAATTCTCTAAAGTAGAATTACTGTACCAAAATGTTTGAGTGTTTTGATAGCTCATGATTTCTAGCTAAAATCCCAAGAAATAAAGCAATTTGTCCTATAATAGTGTATTTTTCTCTGACAAGAAAGCACTCACCAAATAGACCAAGAGAACAAGCATGGATTTTGGCCAATCTGTGGCTAAGGCTAAGGTAGAGTTTCAGAAGCATCATTCTGCCTGTTGTCATGGGCATAGTGTTCTTGCTCCATTCATGACTTATTGCCATATATCATTTGCAGTGACCATTCTCCATATATTAGGTCATCAGGAAAGTCATGATGTATTTTTCTATGTTTTTCTATGCAAATGTGCATCATGACTTTCCTAACCCAATATTTTAGGAGGACAGTTTTCATATAGATTTGCCACACAAAATCCTTCTCTTACCACAATATCCAATTCAACAATCATAAAATGAACACCAGACAGGCAAAACCAACTTCATAATCTGTGGGGCCTACTGCAAAAGGAATATGGCGGACCTGTTTTTCCAACTTATAAGAATTTCAAGAAAACAACAGCAGACCATTAAACTAGGCATAAGCAGTCTTTTCAGAGTGGAGCCCTTTGCAGATGTGTAGGTTGAATGACCATAAAGTCAGCTCTCTAGGTGGATGAAAGATGTGTGTAAGGGCCACAGCTTATAAGACTCTACTAAGTAGATGGCAGCCAGGCCCTGCTCTCAACCCCTACTAGGGCTAGCAGACAGAGAGAGTGGCAGGAAAAGGGAAAAAATCTGAAGGAAGTACTTGGCTGTTCCGGAAAGGGGAAGGCTAAGCATTTCTATGGTCTCCTTGGTGCCACTCTAACTGCACTAACCTGGACTTTTCATCACACACATGCCTCTTCTGTGGCTAAAAGTCTGGATTCCCAGCTGAATTCTAGTCCTAACTCTGTGATGTACTAGTAGTGGACGTTGGGGAAGTTTCCATGTTTTCTCCTCTGCAAAGTGGGTCTAGTAAGAGTATTCACATTATTAAAAGACTAGTTTAAATAATGAATGCAATGGTCTTTTATTTTTATTTTTTTTTAATGCTTGACCATGCCCTTGAGTTATTTGTGAATTTTTCCTGGTGCTTATTATTATCTTTTCAAAGTGGACCATACGGATCATTTTTACATAAAGAAAGAAAGAAAGAAAGTTGGTAGCTTGCAGGAAGCATTTTTGTAGAAGAAAATGCCAATTGTTTTTCTAAAAAATAGAAGCCACGTGAGTTGCTCAGAGATACCATCCAACAGCTGGTGAAGCAGCACTGATTTGTCAGCCTGTGTAGACAGAGTGTTGGGTTCGAGGCACAGGATGACAGTGTTAGTGGTGTTACTATTATCCTTCAGGGGTCAAAATCTTACAAGAGAAGCAGAATGCGTGCCTCTGCGTGAGAAAGTTTGGTCCTGAAATAATCTCTCTAAATTCAATCATTATTTGTCCAAGTATGTTCTACTAAAATATGGTTGAGGGCTGCCTCTAGATGTTGAGGAGAAAAAAATGATATGAACAAGGAAATTTTTTGAATGCTGAGTTAAACACTTAGAGACAGTACTTTCATCTTTAATATACTGCTGTACATTGTACATCTCTAACAAGGTGCTATATTATACATTTCCTATGAAGTACATTTTTGTGGGATTATATCTTAAGATTAATGTCCTAAGAAATGTTTTGGGAGACAACTGCTGAGCTAGATATTTTAGATTAAAGTAGTTGGTGCTTTGTGAAACCACATTTCTTTGGGAGAAGTAACTCTTAACAAGAGACTTCATGAACAAGAGACATGTCTATAAAATTCTCAAATCCAGGTTATGATAGTCTGAAAGACTTGGTAGACAACTGTTTCACGATCCCTTTAGTGATCGGGCAAGCAGGCCTCTATGTTGGTAGGTGATGTGCAATAGATTTGAATACCTGTCAACAGTGCCATTGATATCCAGGATGGGACTAAGTTGCTTTTTTTCAGAGTTGTACAGTGTATCTAATTCTGATGCCCATGTAATTTGCAAAGAAGACAAAGCCTTGTCCTCCTAGGAATAGCTTATTCTCAGCACAGCAGGGTGGGGGTATGGGGGGGATTTAAGCAGCACAGGAAAATTAGTTGGCTGCATTGTTTCCTTCCCCTTCCTGCTCAGCTTAATTCCCATCCAGTTCCTTCCGTAGTGCTGTCTCTTCCTCCGAAGGCAGGCCTGAGTTGACAGACTTCAGGAAGGTCAGTGCAGGCACTGTCAGGCATGCAGAGTGCTCGCTGTCGAAATGTGCATCTTCTCAGGAAGGTGGGTACATGCTCCCCACTGACCTTTACCCTGCTCATTGCTGGGATGTCAGAGGACAGGGTAACTTGTACACCAGGGACAAGGCAGGCTCTACCACTGGAACTAAAGGACTGATCAACTGATGTTCGACTTGTTCCTGTGTGACCTGTTAGATGCAAGTACATACTTCCATTTGTTTATTTATTTTTATAATAATGGAAAGGCCAATAGAGCAGTGAGTGGCATGAGAGAGGGCATCAAAATATAGTCTATGTCCTTAGATACCACAGGTCAGGGTCTGATTACCCTTCTGAACTTAAAAAACAATAATTCCAACTTACCCTCACCACTTCCCCCATACCCCTCAGACACAGCTCTCCTGCCTCAGGGGTGATTCTGTTTTCCCTAGGAAAGATTTTTCTGTGTATGGAAGAGGAAGGATCTCACATTTTACAATGATGTTCTCTCTCTGGGAAGAATATTTCCTTTCTTTTTGCTTAAGCTATAACCAGGTTCCATTCTTTCATTTAAAATTAGAGCTTTAGAAATCTTAAAAATTGAGCCAGCAGTTGACATGGTGGTTAAGGCACTGGACTCCCACATGGCAACTGTAGTTTGAATCCTGACCTAATGGTTTGAAAAATCATGCCAAGCATGTATGCATGCAAACCCAAAATCTCAAGAGGAGAATAAAGGAGAAGGAATTGCAGGGTGGCCACCCCTTTCTGGGGCGGGGGGGAGGGGGTGATTTCTCACTTTCCATCTCTGTCTCTCTCTGGCAAGCACATAACCCTATGGCAAAAAACCTTAATTTTAAAAATTTCAAAACACTAATATTTAAGAAGCTCTAATGCAAAAAGGTGGCAGCTATGGAAGCTGTAGGAAAAGGGCTCCATGTCTCCTGGAACCATTTCCCAATCTTTGCTGAGCACTTATTGTGGATATTGTCGATCACAGGACGTTCTATTCTCTGTGCCGTTTGTCTTCTGATCTCTCCGTTTTGGTCTCCGATCAGACTGGATGAACTCTTTGAGGACAGGGACCCTGGGTGTTGTATACTGAGGCTTAGCACAGACACATCCTAGAAGCTCCAGTCAAGGATATGTTTCCCCCTTTTGACAACTTTCGGGCTGTCTGGATCCAACTGCAGAGGTCAAATCCTGTAGCTGCTATATGCTAGCTACATGTGGGCAAGTGAGTGCAGCCCTCTTTTCTTCCATTTCCTTGTCGATAATGTGGGGGGCTGTTGTGAGTAAAGTCCATGTAATATGCTTAGCACAGTTTCTGGTACTGATTAGCACTTTATACATTGTGGTTATCATTAATAAAAGGTGAAACCGTAGTATTCAATATGTGCAGTGCACTTGCATTTACTTTAGTTAAAAATCATTTTACAGCTACAAAATCAGAGAAATGTAGTGTTCTCATCCCAGATCCCATAGTGAGCAGCAGGACTGGGATTCCAGCTTACATCAGTCTACAGTCTCTACACCTCTCCACACTGTCTTCAGCACTCAGACTACCAGGACTCTGAACTGAGCTCTCCTGCCACCTGCCAACAATGCTACCAGTGACCAGGACAAAGCAGCAGAAAACAGGCCCCATCCAGATGTTTTTCTCCCTGCCATAGACGCTGACTGCTTTTTGGGCCTCCTGGGTCTCGCCGATGAACACTCTGGTGACTCTGGCTAGGAAAGGCTTTGAGACAAAGGCCAGGAGGTCGGTTCTGTAAGGCCATAACTGCTCGTTCACTGACTGCTTAGTGAGAAGCCAAGTGACAGCTGGGATCCTTTCCATGATGAGTAATTGCCCAGTCACACAAATCTATTGAGACCACATCCTTCTGGGGTACAACCACCAGTTGATTTAAGATGAAAACCTTTTGTAGCTCATTGCCAGAAGGATGAAATATAGAGTTTGCCCAGACTTTTCACTGCTGAAGTATTTATTATAAATCATTAATTACTGTGAGTTGCTACCCATATATCAAGCAATTCCTATCCAGCTTCGGGTGCTGAAACAATTCTCTGTGCTTTTCTAGAAAATGTACCATTTGTCCAAAAATATAATTACTGTATGTGTTTTTTAAATCCCAAGCTCATATATTCATGTAGAGAAACTCAGGCCTAAAGATACCCAATTAGCTGGTAACAGTCAATATGGTTTTTAATGTAGGAACCACAAGTCTTTGGGGATGTTTATAAACATGGATAATAAATGCCTCACCTACTATTTAGGCTTGCAGCCAGAGCGGGGAGGGAGTGTATGGGCAAGCCTTGTCCTAAACACTTTATATAGCTCTTTTAATTCTCCCAACAATCCCAATGGGTAGCTACTATAATCTTCATTTTACAGTTGAACAAACTGGGGCTCACCATCTCACACCATGAAACAGCGGAACCACAATTCATACTGAAAATAATTTGCTCTCCTGAGTCTCCGTTAGATCGCCACACACAAAGAGACTTGCAGCTCCAGCTAGCTTATTCCCAGCTTCTGCTGGTTTGATTCTTCCGTGGGTGGCTTTATAATAAATAGGATGGCTGAGGTTCCCCCATCACTGGGGCTGCCCTCGAACATGAAGGGGGAATGCTGCTATGTATAGCAAATATTTTCATCTTGCCACCAACAAAGATCAAGCATATGAAATCTGAATCCCCCCAGGATGGGAGAAGCAGCAAGGCTCTATTTTCTCCTGACCTTTCTGTCCGGAGCATGCAGCAATATGGGCAGACAATTAGTATGAACGGCTTTGAGCAAAACACCAAATCTGATTGATGCTGAAAGCACACCCATGTGGGTGCACACAAAAGGATGAAGAAGAGGGGTGGTCATATGAAGCAGGCCTGCTTAAAAATTCTAATCCTTGTAAGCTTCTGAGGAAGCTGCTCTTTTCACGGGGTAGGTTTTTAATATTTATTGCTGAGAGCTGTTTTAATCCTAATGAAAATAGCATATCCGCAGGAAAAGAAATGCTGTAGCTAGAAGGAGCAAATGTGGCCTTGGCATTTTAAATGTCTCACAAGGCTCACAGAGCATAGCAGTGACCCGGAAGAAAACTATAGATGGGCTTCAGGAAGTACTGCTGTCAGGAGGAAGTTAGACTCCTAAAGCAGGTATGTGTGGGCCAGTTCTGACTGAATTAAAGATCCAAATTTCATGGCAGAAGAACAATCAATATAGTTCACAAATGAAGAGGGACTTACTTAAACTTCACCTGCCAGGGCTCAAATCCCAGCTCTGCTGTCTCTGAGTCTCAGTCTCTTCTAAGGTGGAGGTGGTGGTTATAGATCTTGCTGTTTTGTTGTTAAGATCAATTGAGACAATGAGTGTTAATCACTTAGCACGGATTCTAGCACAAAGTAAGTGCTGAGAGACGCATCACTATCACTGTAATTTCTATTATTTTATGCCTTATCCTCAATGTTACTGGATTTTTGGAAAATGTAAGGATGCCCGACATGAATGAAAAGATATCAACTAGGAGGACTGGTTAGAAAGAGTCATAGAAAATTCATGATAAGTCTTCTTTTTTTTTAAGAATTATTTTATTTAACTTTATTTATTTTAATTTGACCAGAGAGGGACAGAGTGAGAGAGAGAGAGAGAAAGGGAGAAAGCAAGCTGCCAAGTCCGGGACTCGAACCATGGTCAGCCATATGGGAGTCCAGCACCTTTAATCACCATGCCACCTGACAGCCCCCATAATAAGTCTTCTATTGATAAAATTCTGATCCAAATCTGGCTCAAATTGGGAAGGAAGGAAAATTAGAGTTTCACCTTTGCAGTGAGAGAGAGAGGTGAATTAAGTTTTTTAAACAATGTTTCCATTGGTGAATAATATGGGGGCTTGAGTCCAACCATGATTTCATGTAGGATCTAAACAGAGATGAACCTGTATGGAACTGTGAAGACTGAAAGTTTGTCTGTCAGTCCCCCAACTGCTGTTGTATGTCTGTTTTTTCAATGATGGGATTGTTTCTTTCTTTCCTTTTTTTCAGGTTTTTTGCCATAGCGTGCATACACTTGCCAGAGAGAAAGACAGTGAGAAGGAAAGTGAGAAATCACCCTCCCAGAGAAGATGGCCACCCTACAACCCCTTCTCGAGTCCCCTCCCAGGATTTTGTACACATGCACATGCATACAGTGTGAATCTCAAGCTGCCAGGTCCAGGATTTGAACTGTAGTTGGCCATGTTAGAGTCCAACACCTCAACCACCTGCTGACCCCTGGAATAATTTCTAACCACTCAGTAAATTCTCTCTCTGTGCCATTCCCCGTTGGTATAGACTGGGACTTCCCTCTCCCTTTAGGTGAGTGCTTCCTTGGGAATGTGTGCAGAATGATCCTCACCTCCTTTCCTGATCTGCTCAAGCCAGCAAACAGGCAACTCAGCCTCTCTAGCCCAATGAATAGATTAAGAGTTTAAAAGCCATCATGGTTTGAAAGATTAAGGTACCCTCAATCTCATAGAAAAGTTAAAATGAAAACAATATCAAATCGTAAAATAAATGCATCTTTTGAAGTGACATGAAATTTACATGTATGTTGGAATTACAATATCTTCTTCCCACTTCTGACTCCGCCTCTGCTTTGCCTGCACCCTCATGCCTAGTCTATTAAAACTCTAGTGCATGATTAGACTTCAAAAATTATTAAGAAAAAGTAAAGATTCTCTTCTAGACTAAATTCTAGACATCTCTTTTAGTCCTGAGGGAAAGGCCTTATCCTCTGGTTGTTAATCTCAAGAAGCACACCCCGCAGAAGAGCTCAATACAGTTGCTTTCCAACCGCTTACAATGAATTTTGCCCATCATAATGGACAGGCTCCTACACTGGACAGACAGCAAGTTGCCTCCCTATCTCTTGTCCTGTTCCCCTCCATTCTAGTCTCCATGCTGTTACCACAGAGGAAGTTCCAATATTTAAATCCAATGATGTCACGCCTAGTTTGTTTTCCATAGCTCCTCATATCTACTGCTATGAGTTTCAAACCAGGGAAGAGGTACCTATTGGGGTAAGGGGTGAGTCACCATGGAATGTGTAAGGGCACAGGATAAACGTGACAGATGTTCTGTAATGCCATGGTGATAAATGTAAGTAATTATTTTTATTGTTAATAAACATGAATATGTTTTGGAGTAGACCTCACAATTTGCTTGGACATTAAGGCGATACATGAGATTCCAGAGGAATTTCACACTTGGAGTCACTAGCTTCTGACCATGCCCTGAGACTTGTGGAGATATGGAATCACTCTCTTAAGACTTCAGAAAAGTTGGCAACATCCTGAAGGATAAAATCAAACTCCTTGTTACAAATAAAGCTCTCTGAAATTTGAAGCCAGCCTTTTACTCCCAGACTTACATTTCCCCCCAACCCCATCCTTTCTGACACTCTACATTATTTGTAGTTGATACACATTGTCATTTACAAGTGTCTTTGCTAATTCCACTCTTTAAACTATGTTTCTGAAACACTTATCTTCAGGCACTCATCTTAAAAGGTCCTTTCCTTTCCTGTGTCCAAAGAATCTAATCCAATTGCTTTCCCCAGGTAGCCTCTAAGAAGTTAGAGCCCTTTCATCTTTCAGTGAGGAGAGGCCAGGCCTAAGTAAGCATAAGGTGCCCTACCTCATGAACACAAGAGAACAGTCAAAGATTGAGGGCTAAACGCTAGTGCTATAATGCCTATATTTGCATATGAGCCCTCCCTTAGGCTTGTTAACTGCTCTGTGCTTCAAATTCCTCACCTGTAAAATGGAGCTTATACCAGGAAAACATTTTGTAAGAAAGATCAAAAAGTCTAAACATATTAAATGCTTCAAAGGGACCAGCAGTTAGCATAATGGCTATGTCGCTGGACTCCCATGTAGCCAACCACGGTTCGAGTCCTGGACCCGGCAGCTTAAACACACCGGGCACGTGTGCATGCATGCCCAAGATCCCGAGAGGAGAATAAAGGAGAAGGGATTGCAGCACGACCATCCCCCCGGGGGTGATTTCTCGCTTTCTGTCTCTGTCTGTTTTTCTGGCAAGCGTACGCGCCCTATAGCAAAAACCGCTCTCAAAAAAAAAAAAAAAAAAAAAGAATCAAAGATAGCTACATAAATGAGCACTAGCTATTTTCATTCCTAAGTATTCCTTGCTCCAGAGAGGAAACAAAATACCTAGTATCTGGGAACCAGCAGTTAGCGTAATGGCTATGTCGCTGGACTGCCATGGAGTCGACTGCGGTTCGCGTCCCAGACCCGGTGGCTTAAAACTCACGCCGGGCGCATGTGCGTGCGTGCCCAAGATCCCAAGAGGAGAATAAAGGAGAAGGGATTGTGGCATGACCATCACCCCTGTGGAATGATTTCTTGCTTTCTGTCTCTATGTCTCTCTCTCTGTCTGGCGAGCGCACGCACCCTATAGCGAAAATCTCTCAAAAAACAAACAAACAAACAAACAAAACCTAGTACCTGATCGAAAAAAAAAAAAAAAAAGACTGATTGGTAAGGATTCTCACCTGGCCTTCTGACAGCCTGGATTCTATGGTTCATAGGATAAGTGTATTCTCTCCATTTACCCCTGGAGCATGTATGTTGAAAGACTGGAGAAGGACATATTTCTAAAACTGAAGTCATGAGGAGAGGACCAGCATGGTGGCTAAGGCTATGAACTTTTCCACCTGACTGATTACAGTTCAAGTCTCGGACCCAATGGCTTGAAATCATGCAGGGTGCATGCACATGCATGCCAAAATTCCTGGAGGAGAACGGAGGAGAAGGGATTGCAGTAGGATGTCCCCTTCAGGGGTGATTTCTCAGTTTCCATCTTACCATCTCTATCCATCTCTCTGTGTGTCTCTCTCCAGTGAGTGTACATGCCCTGTGGCAAAAACCTGAGATCATGAGGGAAAAAAATTAATGTTAAGATTTTCATTTTTAATTGAGATATAATTTACATGCCTGATTATTATTTTTAGGTCAAAAAGATATATATGAGAAAGAAGAAGGAAGCCAGATTTCAGGCTGCAATCCCCCTTATAGTTTCACATGAAGGGAATAATTATCCTTCTTCTTCTCCTTCTCCCATCTCCTGTCTCCCCCTCCTCTTCTTGCTCCTCCTCCTCCTCCTTCTTCTTTGTTTAATAGCAAAGCAGGGAGTTTATTATAGGAGAAGGATGGAAAACAGAGCTCCCAAGAAAGGAAGGGTCCCAGAAAATGGGTTTCTGAGGAAGAACTGTGGCAAGGGATTTTTATTTGGGTCAGGAAGGGCTTTGTCTGGACTTGTTATAGTTGGGACTTGTGCAGGCATTCCCCTCACAGTGAGGAATATATGATGGGTCCAATTATTCTCCCAATTTTGAGGTATTTATGATGGTCAGGAGACTGTCTTTCTATAGAGGAGAAAACTTCAGATGCCTGAGATATTACCTGACCCAGGCATTCAATCCCTTTACCATCCTCCATTCTAAAACATAATGACAGACCAGTCAGTAGCATAGTGTTTAAGGTGGCTGGATCCCACATGGCCACCTACAAGGTTTGAGTCCCAGACCCAGTGGCTGGTGGCTTACAAAAAAATTCCAGGCATGTGTGCATGCATGCCCAAAATCCCGAAGGAGAACGGAATAGAAGGGATTGAGGTGTGACTGATTCCCATGGGTAATACTTCTTCATCTTCCCTCTCTCTCTGTCTTTCTCTGGAGAGTGCATGCACAGTCTAGCAAATCAAAACAATAATAATAATTTTAAAAATCTACATAATGGCATTTCTTCTCTCTAAAATTTAGTACCCTTGACTTTTTAAGGCAAAGGGGTATTATTTCAGTTATTTTTTATTAACAAAGTCTTAGTTCTTTGGAAACAGATCATCCAAATCCCACCCACTCTGAATGCATATTGGGAGGGGCTTCTAAGTGAAGTGTGTCCCTCTCTGCAGTGTTGATGGGCTTCAGCAGCACAGGCTGATTCCAGGGCAGACTTAAGAAAGAGGTGCAGGCCAAAGAAGAGAGCTATCGAGGCTCTATGCAGAGAGCTACATCATCTGAGGTCAGCAGATGGCAGCCAGTGTCCCATCCCTACACACGAAGAAGCCCTCCCTCAGAAGTCCTTAAGAAGCCACTCTGGTTCCTCCTTGGGCATTTCCTAATAGCACATCAACTCTCAGCTCTCCATTTGAGAGGGTTAAGTGAAGGTTGTACAGACTCAAGAAACTGGTCATCAATTCTTCCTGGGCATGACTTGTTAATCCACTACAAATGAACCAAGACAAAAAAAAACCTTGCAGCTGCTGTACCCACAGGTGTCCAGTCTATTGGGACATAAGCCAACTGGCTATGTCCTAGCCAGGAATTTGTGTGACTCAGTGTGGAAGATGAGAACTTGGTCAAGACTTTGCCCACAGACTTTACTGTGTAGATGGATAATGACCCCAGTTATTTTTGCAAAGGATTTCTTTCCGTGTATTTTGTCCCAATGATCACAGATTGTTATTCCCTTTTAATTTAACAATTTGCAGCAGAGGACTCTTGTTTTGAAATACTGAGAAATCATGGTCTTTCCCCCAATAGAGATTATCTTTACTTTTCCTAATATGTGCTTGTACACTAGAAGCAGAGTGCAGGGGACTGCTGCAGTGGAAAGAGCAACTCGCCTGGAGTCAATTGGATGTCAGTTTTGCTCCAGCTCTGCCATCTCCCCGCCGAGTAGGCTGCTGCAGTCTCTGTGGCCTCCCTTCACCACAGTTTTCTACCACACAAGGCTGCTAAGGAGATTAATTACAAATGAATAAGATAATGATGGAAAGATGCCCAGGTAGTTACTGCTAGGGGCAGAAACTCTCTCTTCTTATATCCTCTGTTTAGATCTGACTACTTTCACCATGGACAATCATGACCGTGCTTTTTCTCTCACTAAGCACAAAGTGCAAGATTCTGTTACTGATGGTAATGGGGTAGAATGGTTATATTGTGGCAGGATTTAGCATCCTTCTGGGAGAGAAAACATAATTAGAGACTAGGACAGTCTACCATAAAACACTCAATTACCTCATATGCACTCTTGACCCAGGTAAGGAGAAATCCGTGTGGGCTCTGTCATCAGGCTCAGCTTCATGGAGCAGGTGATGTGGAATGAAGAATTAACCTGGCATGTACCCTGAACATAGCAGCAGGCACTCTGTAAATGTTCCCAATGTTGAATGGTTGTACATAGTTAATGTTTGGAATGAATAGCTTTCTCGTTTATGATGTAAACTGTTCAGAGAAAAGTGAATGTCCAGGAATGGTTAGAGAATATCACTTTAAAATGGTACAGGGCAAACTTTTGTAACAGTTAGAAATTTATTTTGATATGGATTAGATAAAAAAAAATTATCACATCCATTCTGTGCAATTATGTATTGTATTCTTTGGGGGGAAAGTTAAAGTCTTAAAGTGTATCAATTTTTTTTTTTTTTTTTGGAGAGGATTTACTATAGGGTACGTGCGCTCACCAGACAGACAGAGAGAGACAGAGAGACAGAAAGCAAGAAATCACCCCCCAGAGGGGATGGCCACGCCGCAATCCCTTCTCCTCCATTCTCCTCTCGGGATCTTGGGCACGCACGCACACGTGCCCGGCATGAGTTTAAGCCACCAGGTCCGGGACATGAACCGCGGTCGACTGCGTGGGAGTCAAGCGACATAGCCATTACGCTAACTGCTGGTCCCTAAAGTGTATCAATTTTAAAATACTTCAAAAAAGTAATATCCAAAGTAGTTTGTGGATATGTGACATGTGAATAAAGTTTGGGAAATTTTGCTGGAAGTAATATGGTCCATTTCCAGATATGCCTTGGATGAAAAGACTGCTGTTTCAGGCTGTGTGATCTGAAGCATCTGCTTTCATCTCTCTGTGCCACATTTATTAATAGAGGTAATTATGATACTACCTTTCGGGATTGAAATTAATGCCTAAAAGTATTCATTAATGCTACTTGTTATTCTATTAGAATAGGAAAGAAAAATGAGAGTGATATTGGTTCTGGGGGGATCACTAAGTGAACCATGGTGACACCAGATGTTCTAGTAGGTCATTGCTAGCAAGAGTTAACCTACTCCACACTGATGAAACATACCAGGTCGACCAATTGCACTGTGGTTCCCATGGAGGGATTCCCAGTTCTGATATTCAAGCCCCTATGGGTTATTTAAGGTCACAAGTACATTTACTGTATGTCCAGAGAAGCCACACACTTGAGCAGCTGAGAGCACATTCCTGCCAGCCTGCAAGGAGCTGACTTACAAACAGCATGAATGAATTTTTTGTGGGACAAATCAGTCAACTGAGATCAATTTATTCCAAACCTTTTTTTTTATATTACATTTAATCACATATAGCTTTACAGTGTATGACATTGCTTTTTCCAACCTAATTACCATGCATATCAGTCAAGATAAAGACATTACTAACCATATTATAAGCATGATTAAACAGCTTTTCATTTTTTTCGGATTATTATTATTATTTATTCTCTTTTTTTAAAATATGCAATCACTATATATCATTTGGCTTGTAAAAAGAATTTACCTAACAAGAAATACTTCTCAAATCAGTCCAGTTGAGAATACTATAAACGTTATCATCAACAAGTAATAAACCATTTCTGTATCCCACACATGTCATGCCTCTGTATTTTTTCTCCTGCTTCCCTTCTCTACACACTTCATTTCTCCCTCACCCCCCCATTCCACACTGTCTTCAGCATCCATAACTATTTTCACTGCTTTTATGCCCCCCAATATTTCAATGTCTACCATAGAGTGCGGATAGTCAATATATATTAAGTGGATACATACAATATCTTTCTTTCATAGTATGGCTTGCTTCATTCAGCAATAAATCTATATTCAACCACTTTCTATCAAATGCCAGAATCTTTTTTATGGCTGAATAGTATTCCACAGAGTATATATGCCACACTTTTTCAATCCATTCATCTGTTTGTGGACATTGAGGTTGGTTTTGTATCTTAGCAATTGTGAATAATGCTGCAATAAATATCGATGTGCAAGTGCTTTTCTAACGGAGCATTATCCTGTCCTTTGGGTAGATGCCCAGAAGTGGGATTGCTGGATCAAATGGTAGTTCTATTTGTAGATCTTTGTGGAATCTCCATATTGTTCTCCATAGTGGCTGGACCTATTTACATTCCCACCAACAGTGTAGGAGAGTTCCCTTTTCACCACACCACCACAACATTTATCATTTTTGTATCTTTAATATTTGCTATTCTGACAGGGGTTAGGTGGTATTTCATTATGGTTTTAATCTGCATCTCCCTTATGATGAGGGATGTTAAGCATTTTTTCATATGCTGTTTGGCTGTTAGTATTTCTTCCTTAGAGAGATTTTCATTCAACTCATTTTCCCCTCTTTTAATTGGGTTAATATCCCCCCACCTCGGATAAGCTGCTTGAGTTCCCTGTGAATTCTGGTTATAAGTCCCTTATCTAAGGTATAGTTTACAAAAATATTCGTCCACTCAGGGGGTTGTCAATTCACACTAATTACTGTGTCCTTTGTGGTACATAAACTTCTTAATCTGATTTAGTCCCACTTTGTCTATTTTAGAGATTATTGCCTGTGTTTTGGGAGTCCTATTTTAAGAAGTTTTTGCCTACCCCTGATGTCTCCCAGAGTTTCCCCAGTGTTTTCCACCAGCAGTTTTACAGTTTGAGGGCTTATGTTCAGATCTTTTAGCCATTTTGAGCTGCTTTTTGTTAATGGTGAAAGATGGGGATTCAGTTTCATCTTTCTGCAGGTGGACACCAAATTTACCAGCTCCATTTGCTAAAGAGGTTTTTCTTTTCCTATTGGATTGATTGGTATTCTTTGTCAAAAATCAGTTGGCTGTAAGCTTTGGGGTTATTTCTGGGGTCTCTACTCTATTCCATTGGTCCACCTATCTGTTTTTGTGCCAATACCATACTGTTTTGATGATCACACCTTTAAAGTATATCTTGGGGTCAAGGAGTAAGATGCTGCCCACTCAACTCTTTATGAGTAGGATTGCTTTGGCAATATGAAGTCCTTTATGACTCCAGACAAATTCTATGATTGTCTTTTCTAGATCTTTGAAGAATATCTCTGATATTTTTATTGGAATTACATTAAATATATAGATTAATTTGGGTAGAATTGCAATTTTGATAATATTAATTTTTCTAATCCAGGAACATGGGATGTCCTTCCACTTTCTTGTATGATTTTCAATATCTTTTTTAAGAAGTGTGGTATTATCTGTTGAAGGTATTCTATAGTTTTATCAACTGGACTAGGGAGAAATGTTCACCTGTTGAAATATTCATTTTGTAAGTTAAATAATTTGATTGAATGTCTAAAAGAAAATGAAATAAAACAACGTGAAAAAAAATAAAGATGCTGGACTCCCAAATGCCCCATCCTGATTCAAGTCTCGGATGTGGAGGCTTACTTTCTCACCATCCCTCTCTCTCTCTCTGGTCATATTTAAAAATAGTAATAATAAATAAAATTAAAATAAATAATTCACAAGAATAAAGTATATCTTTAAATATGGTGAGGATCCAGCTCAACTGTACAACAGTTAAAAGCAGCACAGAGGAAGCCAGATCCCACATGGCTGACTAGGGTTCCAGTGTTGGCCCCATCAGCTTGAAAAACATGCAAGGCATGTATACACAGGTGCCTAGGATCCTGACAGAACAGAGAATTGGAAGAAAAAGGACTGCAATTTGACCAGACTCCATTGGGAATTTTTCCCTCTCTCTCAGTCTCATGTGTATTCACATGCTCTCTGGCATAAAAAATACTACTAATAAAAATAAATTAAAAAAAAAGATTTTCATAGTTTTCTTTGTAAAGGTCTTTGACTTCCTTAGGTTTATTCCTAGGTATCTCATATATTTTGTGGCTATGATAAAAGGGGTTACTTTCTTCAGATCTACCTCATTCAATTTTTTTGATCATATATAGAAATGCTATATATTTTTGGGTGTTGATTTTGTATTCTGACATTTTACTGTATTTCTTGATTACTTTGAGAAGTTTTTTCATGGAAACCTTTGGGTCTTCTAAGTATACCATCATGTCATCTCCAAATAAAGATATTTTCAACTCTTCTTTGCCTATTCAAATGTCTTTTATATTATTCTCTTTTCTGACTGTGTTGGCTAAGACTTCCAGCCCTATATTGAAAAGCAGTAGAGGGACCAGCAGGTGGCATGGTGGTTAGGGGTGCTGGACTCCCACAATTCAAGTCCTGGACCTGGTGGTTTGCTTTCTCACTTTCTCTCTCTCTCTCTGGCTCCCTCCCTTCCTCCCTCCCTCCCTCTGGTCAAATTAAAATAAATAAGGTTAAATAAAATAATTTACAAAAAAGAAAAGCAATGGAAAAAGTGGGCAGCCTTGCCTATTACCAGTTTTTAGTGAAAAAGTTTTAGCCTTTTCCCATTCACTGTAATGTTAGCTATAAGTTTTTCACATATGGCTTATATTGTGTTGAGAAATGACCCTTCTAACCAATCTTGCTGAGAGTCTTAATCATGAAGGGATGTTGTATTTTATCAAATGCTTTCTCTGTATCAATTGAAATGATCATATTTTATCTTTATTTCTGTTAATATGATATATTTATGGTCTTGCTTATGTTGAACAAACCTTGTATCCCTGGAATAAAGCCTACCTGGCCATAATGAATAATATTTTTTTATATGTTGTTGGTTATGATTTGCAAGTATCTTGTTGAGAAGTGTTGTGTCTATATTCATCAGAGATATTGGTCTGTAGTTTTCCTTTTTTGTCATGTCTTTATTTTGAGGATGAGGATGATGGCAGCTCCATAAAATGAATTTGGGAAGTCTCCTTCCTTTTGAACTTTAAAAATAATTTGAGTAGAATGGGTTCTTTTTTTTTCCATTTATTTATTCATTTTTACAGTTTTGCACAAACATTTACTTTACATATCAAAAAATTTTTGCTCATACTCCATAGTTCTTGACAGTTAATAAACAACTTTCAAAATTTTAGAACACTGAATTTTAAAGATAACATTCAAAATATTTCTTATAATTTTGTATAATTTTGTTTGTGACTCTGTAACAACAGAGAGTACCATTTAAAATATTTTAGAGAAAATATTTACATATCAACTATTCAAATTGTTGAAAAGCAAATGCCCAGCACACAAGTCACACACAAACCTTCTCATTTCAGCCCTGCCTACCAAGTATTCTGTGATATACCATCTGCTAGCAAAAATCAGTCTCTTTTTCTTCCTTCAAATTCTTTCTCAAAAGAATACTCTGGTGTGGTTGCTCTTTTGCAATCTCTACGGATTACAATGCTGGGCTGGAAAAGTCCAGGTTATTTTATGTTATAAATTCTTTCATATATCTTCTCTAATCTTCCCTGCCAGGCAGAACTATTTATGGTGTCAGGCCATCTTTCTAAGAGCTTCTGTTGGCTTACTTGAGATCCACCTTAGTTCCATAGTTTTCTGATTAATCTTCAGGTATGACATTCCCTGTCTAATAATGAGAATTTTCAATTTCTGATTCAATACAACAAGCATTATTGACCTTATGCAAATAACCCTTCTGCCACAAAATAAGAATACTCCCAAATATTTCCAAATCAAGAGTGGTCCAGAAGGAAGAAAGGTTTATGTTTTCATTTAAAGAAACAAGCAAGAAAAATATTATTTTTAATTATTTTTTTGGAGAGGTTTTTGCTATAGGGCTCACCAAAAAGACAGAGTGAGACAGACAGAAAGTGAGAAATCACCCCCCAGGGAGGATGGCCATGACGCAATCCCCTCTCTTCCATTCTCCTCGGGTTCTTGGACATGCACACACAGTGCCCGGCATGAGTTTAAGCCACCGGGACTGGAACCGCAGTCGACTACATGGGAGTTCAGCAACATAGCCATTAAGCCAACTGCTGGTCCCAAACAAGAAAAATATTTTAACAAAATGCTGAACCTATCAACAACTCAAAAGAAAGTAAAATGCTTAAATTAAGAAAACAAAGCATAGTAAAAAAAAAAAATGAATATTCACTCAAAAGTCATAAAATTCTATCCCACCAGTTCAGTCTTATGTTCAAACTCTCTTCTGTTGAATATGCAGTGTTACCATGGTCCATTCTTTCTGTTTAAATCCTGGAAGTTAACATTCAATGTTATTATTGATATTTCTTGTCCCTAGCATTAAATTGGTCATTTTCTTGGTTGCCTTTTGTTCTCTTATTTCTGTATGTGTCTTTAATTTTCCTGGTAGAGCACTCCTTTCAGAATTTCTTGAAGAGTGGGTCTTCTATTGGCAAATTTTTTCAGGTCTTGTTTATCTGATCATATTTTTATCTTTTCTTTTCTTATGAAAGATCATCTTGCCAGGTATAGTATTCATGGTTGAAATTGTTTTTCATTTAATACTTTGAATATATTTTTTTATTTTTCCTTGCTCACATCGTTTCTGATGAGAGGTCTGAGGTTAACCTGATTGGATAAGCTTAATAAGTAACCTGACATTTCTCTCTTGTCAACTTTAGTATCTTGTCTTTGTCTGTAGATTTGGTCACTCTGGCTATGATATGCCTTGGAGAAGATCTTCTTGGATTAATTCTGTTAGGGGTCCTTTGTATTTCTTGAGTCTGGATATTTGAATGCCTCTCTAAATTTGGAAAGTTTTCCTCCAAGATTTCACTGAAAAAATTATCAGTGCCCTTATTAGTTTCCTCACCTTCTGAGATACCAATTATCCAGATGTTTGGGCGCTTAATGCTGTCTAGTATTTCTTGTACAGTATTCTCATTTTGGGGCATTATTTTCACAGGGTTTTTTTTCTTTTTCTTTTTTTTCTAGATCAGAGGTTTTGGCTTCAATATCTGAGATTCAATTTTCTGCATGGACTAATCTGCTTTTAATACTTTCAAGGGAAGTTTTTATTTCCTGAATGGCAGCCTTCATCTCTAAGAGTTTCATTTGATTCTTATTTATGGTGTGTATTTCCTCTTTAAGATCATGGAAGAACTTCAACACCTCCTGGAATTCATTGTCTCTTTTCTCCTGCATCTTCTTTCTCAGATCTTGCATCTCATTTAATTTTGTCACTGTTAATATTCTGAATTCTCTATCAGACATTTCCACAAGTTCTACTATACTGTCTATGGATGATGAGAGATTGTTCTTTTCCCTTATGGGAGAGATATTTTCTTGGTTTCTCATGTTTCTTGTGCCTTTGCAGTGTTTCTGGTCATTCTGTGACAAAAATCTGTCCTCTACTGTGATCATCTGAATATTCTGGGAGTCTAGGAGATGGAGTTTATAGCATAGCTTCCTTCTAGAATGGGGGTTATCTCTTCCTTAAACGTTTTATTGAATTCAGAAGTGAAGCCATCAGGACCTGGACTTTTCTTTGTTGGGAGGTTATTTATTACTGATTCAATCTCATGGTTTGTTATGTGGCTATTAAGGTTTTCTGTGTCTTCCTTATTCAATCTTGGTAGATTATATACATCCAGGAATTTGCCTATCTCCTCCACATTCTCTTATTTGTTGGCATATAGTCGCTTGTAGTATCCTATAATGATGTTTTGTATTTCTATTGTGTCTGTTGTAATGTTGGCTGTTTCATATCTGGTTTCTTCCTTTCTTCTTCTTTATCAGTCTAGCTAATGAGGTGTCAATCTTGTTATCTTTTTAAAAAAACCAGCTTTTGCTTTCGTTTATTTTCTGTATAGTTTGTATATTTTCTATTTTATTTATTTCTGCTAAAATCTTTATTATTTCTTTTCACCTGGGATTTGTTTTCCTGTTATTTTTCCAATTCCTTGAGGCATGATGTTAGGTTGTCTATTTACTATCTTTCTGTCTTTTTCTTATGCACACCAATTACTATGAATTTCTTATGACTGTGTTTGTGGTGTCCCATAGATTATGGAAACTCGTGTACTCATTATCATTTGTTTCCAGAAATTTTTTTAGACTTAATTTCTTTGGTAGTTAAGAAGTCACTCAGAAATAGGCTGTTTAGTTTCCATGTATTTGTGTATTTGGGGGGATTGTTCTTGAAATTCATATCAAGTTTAATTTCATCATGGTTAAAGAAGATGCTGGATATAGTTTTTATGCCTTTTAATCTGTAAAGGCTTGAATTGTGTCCTATCATATGGTCAATCTTTGAAAAGTTTCCTGATTTTGCACTGCCTGTTCCCTCTCTACAATGTACTGTTACCTGCTCCTACAATGAAAATATCCTCATCCCAGGAGACCTCTATGCAGGTTGAAAAAAAAAAAAGAATCATAAATCCCATGTACTTTTTGGTGCCAAAAAGTCTTGGAGTCACCCCTGCTTCTCCTTTTCTGTTTATTTAGAGTTGGTTCGAAATGTAAACCTATGGATTTAACATGCCTGATTATTTAGGTTCCTTTATGAGTAGGAGAGGAATGGTTCTTAGTTGACAGGATATTAGATTAAAAGTAGTGAAGGGAAGGATTCTAATAGATAGCATGTTAAGCAAAAGCTGGAACCAACAGGTGGTGTAATGGTTACGTTACTAGACTCCCACATAGTCAACCACAGTTTGAGTCCTGGACTGGGAAGCTTAAAACATACTAGCACATGTGCGTGCATGCTCAAAATCTGGAGAGGAAAATGGAGAAGAAGAGATTGTGGCGTGGCCATTGTCCCTGGGGGGTGATTTCTTGATTCTTATCTTTGTCTCTCTCTGTGTCTCTGGTGAGTCCATGTACCCTATTAGCAAAAATCTCTCTCTCTAAAAAAAAATAAAATAAATAATAATAAGAAGAAGTAAAAGCTAAGAAACCAGAAGGACCAGGAGCAGTGAAAAGATTCTGAACATGAAGCATAGTGCATAAGGACATTACAGAATTCATATTTCCTTTGAAAAATACTTATGTAGAAGGACTGACTGGGCTAGAGGCAATAATTGTTCATCTTTTTGATAACTCCAAAATCATCAAAACTTTATGGTAACAATAATACATTCTGCCCTTTTATTAAGTGCTTATGATTTGCTTACGATGAATTATGCAGTGTCTTTCATGTTAGAAATACTCGACTCACTCTTACAGTAAGTAGTATTACACCAACCTTCTCCCACCCCAGACCTATTTTACAAATGAGAAGATGAGGCTTAGAGAGATTAAGAGATGCTTCCTAGGTACTCAGTGAGTGGCAGAATTCTAAAGAATCTAGAGCTGGTGATCCACCCATGTGTAATATGTTTTCCTTAAAAGACTATTATGGTTGGTAAACTCTACTTAAACAGACATGAGATAATATTAACGCATTATATTATAAGGAATATGTGTGATAAAATTTTATTATTATTTTTAAATCTAGCATTTTTATATTTTTAAAATGGTGTGTTGGTGAATTGTAGAAGTCATTTGAGTAAAACATCCTGTATTTCTCTGCAGATGGATGTCAACACTTTAAGCTTATAATGTTAAGAAAAATTAGCTTCCCAAAAGAAAATCGGTCAGCATCTTTGTGCTGTACAAGCCTATTGTAAAAATTAAAAATTTTAATCAAAACTTTGTTTTCTGTCCTTATAGGTGGTTTTCCTAGATCTGGAGTCAAAAGGTTTGTGTGATTTGGAATCAGTGGATTCATTGTTCTTCTGGTCTTGGTTTAATTTCAAAGCCAAGTAAGTGTGTGTCAATTTGTTTCTCTCCTGCCTGTCTTGGTTCTTCCACAAAAGCAGAACCACCTCTGTGGGGGACATTGCCTATTCCTTGTCCCTTCAAGCTTGTCCTTAGGGTGTCACCTTTTAAAGCCAGTCCTTGTCTCTCTTATTCAAGCAAGATCCTCCCTCCCTTGTCTAATTCTTAGCCAAGCATAGCAAGACCAGCTGGTGAGAGTCTTGTAAAAACAATGGCACCAGACCCTGCTTAATGGGATACTGCTTGTGCCAGTCGAAGCTTCCTGGATTGGAACAGTTGATTTTGAGTTGTGGCCCATTCTCTGACCCATATTGAAGTGCACTGTTTAGTGGGAATTAAAAGCGTTGTGAACTGGAGTAAGAAGAGGTAGAAGAAAGAGGTCATTGTAGGTCTAGAGGGAATCAATATTGTCTCTTTGAAAAAGTCCGTGTCTGTTCCCAGACTGACCATCTGGGGCTATGTGGCTCAAAATCAGCTACAAAGGAGGAAATAATTAAATTGGAACAGGAGAACTTTGCAAGGGCAGGTGACAAGGTAGTTTGGGAAGACTGAGGAAGAGCCAAAGGGTTTGGAGAGAGAAGGTAGTTCAAGAAAAGGAGAATAAAAAGCTTAAATTCCTATGCATACCTGTAGTTCTTCTGTCCTCTCTGTGCCCCTGAGGAATGGTTTCCAGATGTGAATAAAGAACTATTTCTACAGCACTAATCATTTCTTCCCCAACTCTTGAATGCCTTTAACATACTTTTACAGAAGTGTTTTTGTTTTCTGCGAATTGGCATTTTCAGTAGATTCCAACTCGAAGATCACAGAGTATGAACATAAGGAATGGTAGAATTTTAGAGGATGTCACTGCTTTGGCACCCATACACTAAAGAAAGTGTTTCCTCTACCTGAGGCTCTACTTTTCTTTGAGGAAAGATGGTACCTGGATGAGCAAAGGCGGCCAGGAGAAACAGAAAACCTATGTGTGAGGCACGATTCTCAGGCTGAAATTCAATTTGTTCAGAGTAATGACCTTGCTTTGACTTTAAGATGGCAACAAAACCTGCTCTAGATAATTTTCTGGAATTGGGGACACATTTCCCTAACATAATATTAACATTATTTTTATTCATTTTTTTTTTGCTATAGGGCATGTGTAATTGCCAGAGAGAGAGAGAGTGAGAGGAAGAGAAAGAGAGGGAAAGCAAGAAAGCACCCCTCAGTGGGGATGGCCATGCCATAATCACTTCTCTTCCATTCTCCTGTCAGAATTTTGGGCATGTATGCACAGCCCCAGTGTGTTTCTCAGGCTACTGGGTCCAGGACTCAAGTTGCACATTCAGTCATATAGGTTCCAGTCACCTTAATTCCCAGTCACGGGCTGGAACAATATTAACCATTTTGAGGTGAACGTTTTAATGGTATTTAGAACAATCACAATACTGTGCAAAAATCACCTCTATCTAATTAAAAAAAAAGTATCACTCCAAAAGTAAATTTATACCCATTAAGCAGTTACTTTCTATTTCCCTTTTCCCTAATTACTACCAGAATGTCTATCACTATAGATTTATCTAGTCTTAATATTTTACATAAATAGAATCATACAGTATGTAATGTTTTGCACATGGCTTCTTTCACATGGCATAATATTTTCTAGGTTCCTTCATATTGTAGCATGTATAAATCCTTCATTCCATTTTATAACTGAATAATATTACAGTGCATGAATATACCATAAATTTGTTTATCCATTCATCTGTTGACATTTGGGATGTTTCCTTTTAGCTATTTTGAATAATGCTGTTATGAACATTTGTGTACATGTATTTGTTTGAGTGTCTGCAGTTCTTTTGGGTATATATCTAGGAGTAGAAATATCAGGTCATACAATAATTGTATGTTTAACCTTTTGAAGAACTGCCAACATTTTTTATAGCAACTAAACCATTTATAGACCCATCAGCAATGTACGAAACTTGCAGTTTCTCCACATCTTCACCAACACTTACGGTTTTCCATATTCTTATGTAGTGAGCCCAGTGGGTATGAAGTTGTATTTTATTGTAGTTTTGATTTGTGTTTCCTTAATGACTAATGATGTGGGGCATCTTTTCATGTGCTTATTGGATATTTATATATGGAGATATGTCTATTGAAGTTCTTTGCCCGTTTTTATATTAGGTTGTTTGATTTTTGTTGTTGAATTCTAATGATTCTTTATATATTCTGGACATTTATCAGACAAATTACTTAAAAACATTTTTCCCATTCTTTAGGTTGTATTTTTACTTTGTTTATAATATCCTTTGATGCACAAATTTTTAACTTTGATAAGTCCAATTAATTTTGTTCCTCATATTTTTAGCATATGAACATGTATGTAAGAATGAATTGCCAAATCCAAGGCCATAAAAATTTACCCCAATGTTATCTTCCAAGTGTTTTATCATTTTAGCTCTTATATTTAAATTATTGATCTATTTTTACTTATTTTAAACTCTTTTTAAAATATCTATAGCAGAACATAACATATATAAAACATTTAACATTTTAGTGTACAATTTAGTGAGTTTTGATAAATGTATAACAATTATGTAGTCACCACCAGTACGATGATTTAGAGTATGTTCATTATTCCTCAAAAGCTTTCTTACTTTGGGACCAGCAGTTAGCGTAATAGCTATGTCGCTGAACTTCCATGTAGTCGATTGTGGTTTGAGTCTCAGACCCAGTGGCTTAAACTCATGCCGGGCGCATGTGCACGCGTGCCCAAGAGCCCAAGAAGAGAATGGAGGAGAAGGGTTTGCAGTGTGGCCATTCCCCCTGGGGAGTGATTACTCGCTTTTTATCTCTCTGTCTCGCTTTTTATCTCTCTGTCTTTCTGGCTAGCGCATGCGCCCTACAGCAAAAACCTCTCAAAAAAGAAAAATGCTTTCTTACTTTTTGTTATAATTAATAACCTCTCTGACTCTGGCCCCCAGAAAGCACTAACTTTCTTTCTTTCTTTCTCCCTTTCTTTCTTTCTTTCTCTCTCTTTCTTTCCTTGCTTCTTTCCTTCCTTCCTTCCTGAGAGATTTTTGCTATAGGGTGTGCGTGCTCACCAGAGAAACAGAGAGACAGAAAGTGAGAAATTACCCCCTGGAGGGATGGCCATGTCATAATCCCTTCTAGTCCATTCTCCTCTCAGGATCTTGGGCATGCACGTACACATACATCCAGAGTGAGTTTAAAGTTGCCTGTATGGGACTCGACCACATGGCAATCCAGCAACATAACCATTACAACATCTGCTGGTTCCAACTTGTTTTATTTCAGTACAGTTTTGTTTTGTGTAGAATTTCATACAAATGAAATAATACAGTATATAGTGTTTGTGTGTAGCTATTTCACTCATAATAATACTTTTTACTTATTTATTTTTATTATTATCATAATCTTCTTTATATTACATTGGATTATATATAAATTTACAGTCTATTACATTGCTTTTTCAAAAGGGAATGCCATGCATGTCAGTCATCTCAACTGGATTGGTCATAATAATACTTTTGAGATTCACAGTTGTGTTTATAGTTAGTTGATTTTATTATGAATAGCTTTTTCATTGCATATTTTTTTCTTTTATTATACATGTGCATAAATGAGAGAAAGAGAGCAAGCACCTCCCAACATGGCTTGGTCATGCCACAATCTTTTTTTCTCCAATTCTTCATCTTGTCAGGATTCCATGCACATATACATACATGGGCATGTAAAATGTCAGGGCTGAAACTCAAAGCATAGTCAGCCACGTGGGATGTGGGATCTGGCTTCCTCTGCACAGCACTTAACCATTGTGCTTGGGGCCAACCCTCCACTGTGTGTGTGTGTGTGTGTGTGTGTGTGTGTGTGTGTGTACATATACCAGTTTATGAATTTTGCTTCCAGTGTTTGACAGTTATGAATGAAGCTGCTATGCATACCTCATACAATTCTTTCTAGAGACATATGTTTTTATTTCTCTTGGATAATTTGCTGAGTTAATATATGTTTAATTTTACAAGAAAACTGCCAAATTGTTTTCCAAAGTCGATGTATGTTTTGGATCCCCACCAGCAATATATAATATTTTCAGATGGTACAACTCCTCAACAATACTTGTTATTGTTAGTCTTTTTTCATTTTAACTATTCTAATAGTGTGCATCGAGGTATATGTTTGTGCTTTTCTCTTGACTTACTCTTTAGAATCGTTTTTGATTTAGGAAAACATTAACAGAAAGCATAGAGAGTTTCTATATACTTCTCTCCCTCACTGCCTTAAATATTACAAATTGTGTTAAGGCAGGAACAAAGCTGGAAAATGAAAGCTGGTAAGAGGGCTTAGCAAATGTCTATGGGGCCGATTAGAAAAACCAATCAGAGCAGAAAATTCCCCACTTGACATAGGAGATTTTTAGTAGGAGTTGCCTAGCTGATAGCCAATGGGATAAATCAGTGGGCTCAGCCACACTTGATGTAGTTAATAAGGTGAATCCCTTGGCCCAGCTGCATTTGATATAGCTAATAAGATGAATCAATGAGCCAGCCACATTTGCTATATAACCAATGAGATGAAAGCAATTAGTGGGCATAGCCAATGATCAACCAGGTAAGGAATTATAAGCCCATGGGCGGTGATTGCCAGAGCCCTTGAGCCACTCTTTCTCTCTTCCATTCTGGTGCTCCTACCTCTCAGGATTGTACTTTCCCTTTTACTTAATAAAATATCATTTACTTGAACTGTTGGAATGTTTCATTCAATTCTTTGTGCAAAACACCAAGAACATGGACAGTCACCCTGCAACAATGTGAAGTAGGGGTTCAAGTTCATTGTTTCTCATGTGGATATCCAGTTGTCACAGAATCATTTGTTAACAAGACTGCTATTACCTGTGTAATGTTCTTGCCATCCTTGTCAAAAATGAATTGACCATAGATGCTTGGATTGGTTTTGGACTTTGCATTGCAGTTCACTGGTCTATATGTTTGTTTGTCTTTATTCCTGTAATATGTGGTTTTGATTACTGTAGCTTTGTAGTTAGTTTTAAAATATGAAAGTGTAAATTTTCCAATTTTGTTCTTCATTTTCAATATCATTTGGGCTATTTGGGATTACTTGAAATTCTACATGAATTTGAAGATTAGCTTTTTTATTTATGCAATAATAGCCATTGAAATTTTGATATTGTATCAAATCTGTAGATTACTTTGTGTATTATTTCCATCTTAACAATATTTAGTCTTCCAATCCATGAACAGAGATGTCTTTACATTTATGTAGTGTTTTAATTTCTTTCAGCATCTTTTATTGTTTACAGTGTATAAGTCGTTCATATCCTTGGTTAAATTTATTTCCAAGCATTAAATTATTTTGCATGCTATTGTAAATGGAATTCTGTCACCCACCCAGATTGGTCATTAGTGATTAACAAAAATGCAGCTGATTTTTGTGTGTTCTTATATTCTGAAACTTTGTTGAAGTCATTTATCAGTCCTAGTAAGTTTAATTTTTATTGTTTTTGGTTTTGGTAGATTATTTGGAGTTTTCTATATATAGGATTATGTCATCTGTGAATAGAAATAGCTTAATTTCTTCTATTTCGATTTGGATGCCTTTTATTTCTTTTTTTTCCCTACTTGCTCAGCCTAGAACTTAAGATGTTGAATAACAATGGTGAAAGAAGGCATCCCAATCTTAGAAGGAGCGCTTTCAATCTTTTGCCAGTGAATATGATGCTAACAATTGTTTGTTTATAAATGCCTTTTGTTGTGTTGAGGAAATGATGTTGGATTTTGTCAAAACTTTTTCTACATCAATGAAGGTGATTATAATATTTTATTCTCTCATTTTACTAATGTGGTATATTAAATTGATTAATTTTCTAATGTTGAATGACTTTCACATTCTTGAGGTAAATTGTACTTTGTCATAGTGTATAAGGCTTTTATATGCTGTTGAATTTCATTTTTTAAAAAAACTTTTTTTTGAGAAAGATTTTTTGCTATAGATGTCCTATTCTGGCTAGGGGAGGGGAGGCATTTGGGAAGACTTCACAGAGAAAGTGCTATTTGAACTAAATCTTAAAAAATAAACAAGTGTTTGGTAGGTACACAAGATCAGCAATGATGTGCCAAGTAAAGGAAATAGAATGCACAATGACACAGAGGCCCAAAAGAGTTTGATTCATTTTGAAAATCAAAAGCAATTTCTTATGGTGGCAAGTGTGAGTGTATGCATGGAATTCACATGTGGGAGGGTGTGGATGAGGGGAATATTATTGAGGGGGTTGATGGGTATCTAAAACCACAGCAGATGAACCTGGGAAGGCAAGCAGAGTCAGTTCATAAGTGGCTTTGAACATCATAAATAAAGGTTTGAATTTTATCCTGCATTCAACTGAGAAAAATCTAAAAGTTTATAGCAGTGGTATGATACGTGATCACTGATGTCCTGAAAGATCACTGTGGTTGTCAGAGGAAGAATAGATGGAAGGCCATAAGTCAGGAGAGAAGGAAAATAGTTAAGATACAGTTGGCCTGGCTTCACTGGTGAATTGTACCAAGTATTTAAAGAATTAGCTCCAATTATCCCCAAACTCTTCCAAAAATAATAGATAAGAGAACATATTGTTACTCACTTTATGAGGGCAGTATTAGCCTGATACCAAGAGCCAAAGACACTAAAAGAAAAAAATGCATACTAATATCCCCTATGATTATAGAAACACAATCTTGAAGAAAATGCAGGTAAATGAAATTCAACAGTGGGACCAGGAGATGGCATAATGGTTAGGTGCTGGATTTCCACATAGTTTACTGGGGTTCAAGTCCGGGCATGTTGTGCGTGCAGTGGAGGAAAAGGAATTGTGGTATGGTCATCCCCCCACCTCAGGGGCGATTTCTCGCTTTCTGTCTCTCTGGCAAGTACATGGTATTTTTAAAAATAAAATTTGGTTTAAGAGATTCTAAAAATACAAAACAGTACCAAGAATGCTATAGCAAATATTCTATGTACCAACACCCAGAATTGAAATTATTATAAGTTGTCATATTTGCTTAGGTGTTTTGGTTTTTTTATATGAAAAAAATGAAATGCCATAGACATTTTTTGCAATATTATTAGTAAAGCCTTGAGGTTAGAGGTTCTATTTTGCTCTTTGTATTCCAGTGGCTAGAACAATGCCTAAAACATGCCAAGGGCTCAGAATATGTTTTGAAAGAATAAATGAATAAAGAATAAATGCAACCAGGATTGGCCAGTCGTATACTTATCAGGTTGTTTTGGGAACACTCGACATACCTTGTTAAGGCTTTTAAGGGTATCTTCAGCACTTTGAAACAATAAGAGATACACTCACTATAAAGAGATGACAGTAACAATAAGTATCACTCTCTCGGAGACTGTTTCTTTTAAGGAAAGACCCCAGTCTTGATCAACAATAGTTTTATAAATAAAGTGGTTAAGAGTAGTATTTTGGAGGGCGAATACAAGTCATTTGTCCTCGGGATTGAAGCCATGATGCAGGCAGGCTGTTTCCCTCAAAGCTGATTAAGTACACACTACATGCTAGGGGTGTACATGTTATCTCATGTAACTCAGCAAGCTCTTCTTGATGGGATATTCGACTTCTGTGTGAGGTGGGTAAAGCTTAGCCCCATGTGGACTGGGGATTAATTTCTTTTACTGAGGCAGGTAGGATGACCATCTGAATGTCTTTCAATCTGGAGAAGTCTATGAATTAGGTAGAGTCAGGCCTCAAGAGAAATTAAATATCTTGCTCTCTCTCCCATAGGAGGAGGCATCCAATAGTTTAAGGAAAATGAGAACTATTGAAAAAAAAGTAAAACTACACATGGATCTCAAAATTTGTTTGCAACAAAATAAGCTCTTACTGACTTGTTACCATGCTGACTTGTTACATATGTCTGAAAAGGATCTAGTTGGAGGCATTAAGAACAGGACATCAATTTGAAAAGAGCCCCTATTAGAGCAATGTGAATGCTGCAAAAATTAAAGCAAAAACAGAAATCAAATTTATGGTGAAGTTTGGGTGGGAAAATAGTGAAACCATTAGTGCTTTACAAAAGGTTTATGCCAACAATGCCCCAAATAAATCAACAGTTTACAAACAGATCATTTGTTTTAAGAGGGAATGAGATAATGTTAAAAATGATACCTATAGTGGAAAAACATCAAAGTCAATTTGACAGGAAAACTTAATCTTATTTGTAACTTAAGTGAAAAAGACTTTCAATTAATAGCAAAATCAATAGCCAACACCATACACCTTTCAGTTTGTTCAACTTGTGCAATTCTGACTGAAAAATTAAAGTTGAACAAACTTTCTGCTCAATGGGTATCCCAACTTTAGGGATGAGCTAAATGACTGGTATTATCACTTTAAAAAGCATATTAAGCTGGGAGCCAGCAGGTTGCATAGTGATGAAGACACTGGACTCCCACGTGGCCTACCACAGTTTTGAGTCCAGTATCTGGTGACTTGAAATTCGTACTGAGTACGAGTACGTCAGTGCCCAAAATCTCAAGAGGAGAGTGGAAGAGAAGGAATTGCGGTGTGGCCATCCCTCTGGGGTGTAATTTTTCACTTTCTCTCTGGCTCTCCAGCGAGCTCCCACACTCTATATACCAAAAATCTCTTTTTTTAAAAAAAAGGGTATTAAACTCGATAGAGCTTATGTTCATAAGTAAAGTTTGTTTTTTATTTTTATCTTTTTATTTCATTTCCATTAACCTTTTAGAGTCTCCTGATATTAATGATTCCCTCTATTCCTTTCTTTCTTTCTTTTTTTTTTTTTTTTTTTTTTGGGGGGGCTTTTTTTCCTTTAGGGACCGGGCGCTCCCCCACGACATAGAGACAGAAAGCGAAAAATCACCCCCCAGGGGGGATGGTCACGCTGCAGTCCCTTCTCCTCCATTCTCCTCTCGGGATCTTGGGCACGCACACACATGTGCCTGGCGTGAGTTTTAAGCCACCAGGTCTGGGACACGAACCGCGGTTGACTACATGGGAGTCCAGCAACATAGCCATTACGCTAACTGCTGGTTCCCTCCCTCTATTCCTTTCTAACTGATGGGAATTTAAGCAATATGGGTGAAAGAATCAAGTCATGTCTGAGTGCACTCTGTTTCACAAAGAGCCACTTAAGAGTCTTCATGTAGTTCTCCCTTGATCACTCGGCTGACTTTCCAGCATTGTTCCCACCACTTCCTTCCCTGAACTTGATGGTGCAACCATCTTGAGCTGCTACTGTTCTTAACACCCACTATGTTGTTTCTCACTGCCATCTTTGTGCCGGTATTACTTTAACCTGAGTTGTTCTACTCCCTTGCTTCTTGAAGTGTGGTCCAGCAATCAATATCAACATTAACCAGTTTATTAGAAATGCAAAGTCACATGCCCTACCCCTGGTATTGATTCAGGATCTGTAATACCAGTTATTTCAATGCTGGGTAAATTATAGCACATGTGCTCTCCAGAGAGACAGAGAAAATAAGAGTGAAAGTGAGAAATCATCCCCCAGGGGGCATGGACACATTGCAATCCCTTCTCCATCCTCCCTGCCAGATCTTAGCATGCATGCACACCTGCCCAGTGTGACCTTTAAGTCACTGGGTCCAGGACTTGAACCATGGCTAGCCATGTGGGAGTCCAGTGACATAACCACTACACCATCTTCTGACCCTTGCAGGTTAAATTTAGAAGCATGTCTCTCTTCTCTCCTTTTTCACCAGCTAATTCTTCCTATTCTGCAAAACTCAACTCTGCTCCCGTTTCCTTTGGAAAACCATTGCCCCGTGCCCCAGACATGCTGGTCACTTCCTCCCTGTGCTGTTTCCTTTACATACATCACCTATGTTTTCTCTGCTAGAATCTGAATGCTTTGAGTTGAGAAATTGAATCAAGTTAATTCTCACATGCGTTGCAGGCAATCTCCAATTGATATTGGTTGAATGAGGTGAATAGCCATCCCCATGAGGAAGACTCTGTTGTTGCCTTATAGCAAATGGAGAAACTGAAATTCAAGGAAGTTAAGGTTGTATTGTATGTGACAAAAGTCAAGAGTTGAGTCTAGGTCTTCTCTTTTCCGTACTCATATTCTTATCTCTGTATCATATCGCAATTTTAAGAATTTCAAACAACACAGGGACAGTAGGTGGTGTGGTGGTTAAGGGTGCTGGACTTTCACATGGCCGACCATGGTTCAAGTCCTGAACCTGGTGGCATTCTCACTTTCCCTCTCTCTCTCATTCTAACTATGTCCCTCTCTGGTCAAATTTAAAGAAGGAAAGGAAAGGAAAGGAAAGGAAAGGAAAGGAAAAGAAAGGAAAGGAAAGGAAAGGAAAGGAAAGGAAAGGGAAGGGAAGGGAAGGGAAGGGAAGGGAAGGGAAGGGAAGGAAGAAGGAAGGAAGGAAGGAAGAGAAATAGAGAAAGAAAGAAAAAGAAAGAAAGAAAGAAGAAAGAAAGAAAAATAAAATAATTCTTTTTTTAAGAAAAGAATTTCAAACAACAAAGAGAAATCCCTTGGGATACTGGAATTATCATAAAGTCAGTTGCCCATTCTGAAGTCCAGCTATTGGAAAAGTCATGATGCATTTTTGCATAGAGAAATATTCCATGACTTTCATGACGACCTACTAGTAACTAAGTGCAGGCAGGAAGGCCATTCTCTCCTAGATAATGATGCTAGAGAATGATGAAATGTCTTGGGAAAGCAAAGAAATATTTCGTGATTTTTAAAGTGCATTCAAAAAAAGTCTTTCCTAAAAAATGTTCTATATTTGTATATCTATATGTGTATAGTGTCTGTCCTAAAACAATACACTCAAAATTTGTCAAAATGAAGGCATGAATGTCTTCCTTTGCACCCATATGCATCCAAATTTATGTGTGCATGTGCATACTGCAACTATTTGGATACATATGTGTACATGCCACCATATGTTCCAAGCCTTTCCTACTAAGAATGTGGTCTGAGGAGCAGCAACATTGGTATCACCTAAGAATTAATGAAAATGCAGAACTCCTGGCACTACTTTAGACATACTGAACCAGTATATGCATTTTTAATCAGGACTCCAAGTGATTTATGTGCACGTGAAAGTTTGAGAAGCGCTATCCTAAACCATTCCAGATATTCCAGAACAGACTCACGTTAGGTCTAAGTTCAAAATCCTGAGAAGCTGCCAGAAAGAGATGTTTCAGATACCTACTGTACTTGCACTGGGCTCATCGTCTCACTGCTCTGGTCTTCACACATCTGTAGACAAAGATCTAACTTGCCACTTAAAGAAGGTAGAGCACACGCACACGCTGCTGTAAGCACAGAGAGCGTATTTGAACCTTTGTTGACACTTCATAATCTGTATTGGTCTTGAAGTCTTCCTCTATCAGGATGTAGTCGTTTTTCCTCAACTTGCAGGGAAACTTGCCTCTTTCATTGTATAGAGTTTTCGTGTATCCCTGACTTCCTTTCTCTCCTCCCTTTTTAGCTTTTCTCTTTGCTTGCTCTCCAGCCACTTACCTGGCAAGAAGATCACTTTTTTTTTTCTTCCCTCACTTCAATTCTGACAATTCATAGAATTAATATCCTTTTTCCACTGCCCAACTCCCAAGAATTAAATGTTGCTATGTGTCTTTTTCTTTTGTTTTGTGTGAAGAGAGTTGATGAACAATGGATAGTTCTAAAATTATTCACTCTTTTGAAGAAAACATATTTTCTTTCCTTTTCTTGAATTTTCTTGGAAATCACATTAGTTAGTTGCTGACACCATCTCCCTTCTAGTCTGTTGCCATTCACCTGTCCCCTACTCTGTGCTTTCATAAGACTGTTATCCTTGGGTCATATTTTTTCTGTCGACTGAGTGACATGTTCTTTATCTTAAAGGAAAAAGTAGCATTTGGGCAGCCCAAAGATAATGACCAGGGGTTGTGCCTGAGCAACAGTCATCACTGAATTTATTTTTCACTACGTCTCTCTTCTAGAGTAACTGGCAAAAGTGACTCCTCTAACCCTTTGCTAAAAATTGCATCAAATGATCACATGATGCAAGTGGTGACATAATTTTATACAGAGTGTTACACACATTTGCAAAGTCAGGAAACTAGCTCAGTAAAGGGCTATTTTCTAAAAGAAAACATGAGTTTGAAGCTGACTGGAATTTTAGCTGACAAACCCAGAAGTGCAGACATGTTCATTCTCTTATTTTCTGGAACCAAATCAAATTTAAGTCTGACTTTCCATCTATTCCAGCAGGAAATGTAATTAATTAAACCTCCCCAGTGTAAAGACCTTTAGGTCTTACCCAAAAACTTATCATCAGGGAGACAACCCCTCCCCCATGAAGCTATTTTTTACTGTGTTTTTTTGGGGGGGGTTTGGGGGGGAGTTATAAATATTTTTTATAGTCTCCTTTTAAAGAAGTTTTAGAGTTTAATCCTTAGATGTTTACTTTTGTTAGAAAGAAGACAGAGGGGTTTTTTTAGCATCTATTTATTTATTTTTACACTTAGCAAATAATTTTGGGTTATTTATTTTTTTTAAAAGAGATTTTTGTCTTGGGGCACATGTGCTCACCAGAGAGAGAGATAGTGAGATGGAATGTATTTCCTAAAAACAATGACATTTGCTTTTATAACTATAGAACAGTTATCAAAATCAGGACTTTAACATTGATACAATACTGTTATTTAATCCATTTTATATATTACCATTATGTAATCCTTATTCTAATTTATTCAGTATTTCAATATTTCCTTTTATCAAATTTTTTTGTGGTCTATGATGTAATCGAGGATTATTTTGTAATTTACATAAATGGATTTCAATTTTTGATCTTTTCTCATTGAACACAGAAATTTCTATTACTCTGTTTACATTTATTTGTTGGTTTTAGCTAGGTCATACTATATTGTTAAATGCATCTTCTGTATTTTACACATCTCCTTTGGTGAAGGATAAGAGAAAATTCTGTACATTAATATATCCTAAATGATTGTGGAGCTAATCATTTATCCCAGTAGGGATAATCAGTGGTAAGAGCCAGACTGAATGTTTTAGATGTTACAGAGTTATTATTGGCTTCTTTTGAGGATCTGTATATCCAAAATGAAATAAGATTAAAAAAAATACTTGGTGTAACCATATACAAACCATAAAAAAAGAAGACGTAAATTGACTATGTACCTAATTTATGCAAATGCACTAATTCTAAGTGTTTCATTATGCTTTAAAGGAAGTACATAGACACGTGACTATCTTTTAGGCTTTCAGGCTTTTTTTCAGCAGTTCCTTTATCAGAATGATTTGGGTTATGCCCAAGTCCCTTTCTGTTTTCATTCATTGTCTTCTAATCTCTGTTTCTGTTGCTCTCTGTACCACATTGGATAATGCCCTTTGAAGTTTTACAGTCCCTGTTGCTATTAATGTTGTCAGGATTTATGTTATCCCTTACAATTAGCAATATGGCCAACATTGTTGTGACTGAAATTGAACTTCACTGATCCTTATTGAACTTTTATATATGTTCACTATGTTTTTCTTTCTTTTTTTTTTCATTTTCGTAAACATTTATTGTAGTTGTATCTTTTAGGCTGAGGTATTGAGGCCTAAGTCTCTCTTATCCAGAGTTGTGTTGGAATCAACAAATAGCAAAATACTAGAAGCAATGAGGACAGCCTGTAGGTTCAGAGTTAAAGCCAGGATAACCACCAAAAATAGTCTCCAACCAAGTGAAGCAAGTGAAGACTTGGAACCAACTTTAGAGATGAAACAGTCACAGGATATGTGGCATGATAATGAAACAACAATGAATGGATTATCTTTTGGGGGGTACATATATATGGTGGACACATAATACTGCATCCCATGAGGCAAACACTTTTATCTTCCTTTGCAGATAAGAAAATAGAAGTGCAGAGAGAGTCTATAACTTAACTAAACTGAGAGGGACCCAAAACTCAGATGCAGGTCCAATTTCATGTTGCCCTGAATAGACAGTACAGAGAAGAAGAATATGAAAAAAAATTCATGTAGCAGAGTTTAGACACATTTGGAGGGTTTTTTGTTTTTGTTTTTGTTTTTTCAGATTGTCATACTTTTTTCACAAAAATGATAAATATACTTCAGAGGGAAAATCAGGATGTGTAGTCACAATGACCAAGGAGTACTAGAATGGAAGTATCCATATGGACACAGGCCACAAGATAAGAAGAAAGAGAGCCCAGAAAGACTGAGCAAGGTTCTTAGAACCAGAGCCTGGATATTACGGATCTTTACATCAGACCATTCTGTGTTTCTCTAGCCTAAACCACTCAGTCTTCCTATTTCTGCTTGCCTGAGAATGGTCATTCCATTACCCTCCTTTAAGGATAACCAAGTGTTCCATTTTATAACCTGTGAAATGTTAAGAGAAAAATCACTGGTTCTGAGGCTTCTGAGAAAGATTTCTATGTTTAATTATAAAACAAAAAAGGAAAAGAAAATGGTGAAAAAAGCCTTCCTCCTCTTCTTTTCTGCCTCAGACAGTGCCATATGAATATATGATATTTGGTTATGAAAGCCATCTTGTCACCATGAATGGACTGTGAAGAAGTAGAAGCATCTAATGAAATAATAACATATGACCATTATCTAGTGCTTTAGATTGTTTGCAATTTGGAAAGTACTTTTATAGACCTAATCTCATTTAGTGCTTAACAATCCTATAGACTGGTTAATATGTGTGCTCTGGAAGGATCAAAAAATGTGTAGATTTAACCGAAGTGACAGCACAATAGACATAGAAGTTAGCAAATGTTTCCAGTTGATTTTTTCTTTTCTTTTTCTTTTTCTCTTTCTTTAAAAAATACTTTTGCTGGAGAGAGAGAGAGACAGAGACAGTAAGAAGTAAAGTGAGAAATCCCCCTCCCCGCACCCCCTGAGGGAATGGCCTTGCCTCAACCCCTTCTCTATTCTCCTCTCAGGATCTTGGGCATGCATGCACACATGCCCAGCGTGATTTTCAAGCCACCGGATCTAGGACTCAAACCATGGTTGGCCATGCAGGAGTCCAACGATATAATTGCTATGCCATCTGCTGGCCCCTCTCGGTGGTTTTCTAACTAATCCTGAATGGTATTCAGATAGAATTTCAAGTGTTGTATAAAATGAGCTTTTGAAGGAGGCTTAAGATGTTAGATCTCTAAGAGACTGCAAAGAAAATCAATGTTCTCAAGCACATTGAGAAAATCACTTGTTGACAAAATTTAGAAGCCAATTACTGAGGAAATGCCAAAGGCTCCATGCCCCTTCAGATACTACTTGAAGGATAGACTTGAAATTCATCAAATCACAGAGATTTTATCATTCATTTGGAGAAATTCATAATAGGGTTCAGGGCAAATTCCAGCAGCTTTAGCTAATTGCTACTCATATTTTCACCTTCAAGTAGAAAATATTTCTGCTAAGTCTCAAAGTAAGGGTCTACAAAGGTAGTAACTATTATATGCAATTAAGTACTATTAAAAGACATTAACCCAAACATAATGTGACTTTTAAATAAAGTAGAATAGGGCCAGCAGTTGGCATAATGGCTATGTCACTGAATTCCCATGTAGTCAACCACGGTTCAAGTCCTGGACCTGGTGGCCTAAACTCAAGCTGGGCACATGTGCATACATGCCCAAGATCCCGAGAGGAGAATGGAGGGGAAGGGATTGAGGCGTGGTCATCCCTCCTGGGAGTGATTTCTCGCTTTCTATCTCTCTGCCTCTCTCTGTCTTTCTGGTGAGCACATACGCCCTATAGCATAAACCTCTCCAATAAATAAATAAATAAATAAAGTGGAATAAGGAGGAAATCTATTTTTTCAGTATTTATCATGTACCAGAAACTATATATTACATAATATAATTTGACTCTCCCAACATCTTAATGAGATAAAGTGATCAATAATGCACAAAAGAGAAACTCGCAAATTTAATGAAATCAATTTTCAGTATATCATAAAGCAGAATATAATTCTGAATTACTAGACTCTATATAAGAAAACAAAACCATTTAGTTCATTCAAATTTTCTTAAACGAGTTAAATAATCTTATTTTATTCCTTTTCAGAAAAAGACCATCTACTAATTAAATAACTAAAATTAAAATGAATAATTTTAGTTAATTATTTTGAAATCCTACAGCCATAGCATTTTAAAGGATCCCAGCAAGCTAGTTAAATATACCCTGTTTGGGGGTATTTGATATAATTATCCTCCTATTTCATATTTGATAAAAGTTTATATGAGTTTCCTTATTAAATTATCTGCAAGTCCTAGAAGGCATGAATTATTCACATGTTGCAAATGAGAAAAGTATTCAGAAATATTAGCATGATGCCAAGGTTAGAGAGCCAGAAAATGGCAAAGGCAGAACCCAAATCGAAGTGTGTCTAGCTCCAAAGCTCATGCCTACCTACCACTCCTTGCTATAATCATAGCACGATTTTATTCTAACACATGATAGGAAGAAACTGCTTTGAATTTTAAACCACAAAATGAACTGCTTCATTGGATGCAGGGTCTGTTAGACAATTTTTCTTAAATGGGAATTTTATGTATTTTCTATTTTTCTCCCTTAGGGAGTTGCTGAAGGAGCAAAGGAAAAAGCTGTGCTGTTATTTCCAAGTGATGCTGCATGAATCATGTCCTGGGTAAATGGCATGGCTGTGTCTGCTACACGAGTAGCTACCAGTCTGCTATGATTATAGCATCATTTTTTATTTCTAACACCCTACTTGCATGCTTAGCGATGACCCGATTGATCATCAATAGTAAGACACAATCCCCTCCACTCTCTCCTGCCCCCCCAGTCAAGCTTAGTATCATCACTTAAATAGACAGGTGTGAACAAGAATAGTCCTAGTCAAGGTGGACATTCATTTCAATAAAAATAAATCACTTGATGGATATTGGATTAAGACTCTAAGTCTGACCACGCCTCCAAATAACTGAAACTTTGGCAAACTACTCAATTTCTCTAAGCTTCAATCCATTTCTTAAATTTGCAACCCAACAGAAAAATACATTAAAAGAATTATCCAGAAACAAAATAGAAAAGAGAGACTTTTAAAGTATACACTCATTTTCTGAGATTACAGGATTCAATAGACAGAAAACTCCTCTAATTGCTAAGAGTTTCTAAGCACCTACTCCCAATTTCCATATAATTTCACTGTGGACTGGAAAGAAAGCATTTCTAGTTTGCCATTAGTCCAGGAACCTTGTGTTGAGTAACACTGGTTGTTTAAACTGAAGCTAAAAATTTAATATCGTTCTTAACTAAAGAGTCATTGTTAGAATAGGAAGCTTGATGTATATGAAAAGCTTAGAAAAGTACCTGGCACATACAAAATATGAGGAAGTGCCACATTCTTCAAGAAAATTAAGCCCAAGACCTTCAAGGAAATATATCAATTTACAATCTCCTAAAGAAAGTGGGAGAAAAAGGAAAAGCCTCTAAGACCATTTGACTTTGTCCCTCTTTAATTTATCTCTCTCCCTCTTTCTATCTCTTTTTCTCTGATTCATGCTCTAGCTCTCACTCCTGTTCCCTCCCCGTTGCCATCGTAATACTGGTCTTTATAATGGGACAAAAGTCTGGCCCAACAGTGTCAGAAACAGAGTACAAGGAATATCAACAAACCAGCTTACAAAGTATAAAGTTCTAATCTAAACAAACTTGTTTACTGTTGGGTTTTATGAACCCTTTGTCATAGAGGTTCTTGAGTCAGACTGAAGACAATTTGCCTCTATTTGTTCACTTTTGTTTCCTTTTGGCAAGTCGCTTAATAACTCCGGGCTTCAGTTTCCTTGAGTGTACAGTGGAAGAAAAGTACTATCTGCCTTTACGATTGTTATTACGGTGAAATGAGTTATTATCCATGCCCTTTGAGCTGAGTATAGTACCTGGGACATAATCAAGAGCCTGCGTAGGAGGTGTTGGCCGTCATCGTCACCATCACATGGAGCTTTCTAGGTCTCCTAGGCTGGTCTCCTCACGGCAAAAGTCATTCTGAATGGTCCCTTAGAGAAACATCCTCCTAGACAAAGACTGCTACCCAGGAGAGAGACTGCTGCGTCTTTGACTATACTCCATACTACTTTCAGCTTAAACTTAGAGAGATACTCTTTTTTCTTGACTGATTGGTGCCAGGAATAATCTCACCTTTTAAGTGGCAGTTTTTTCCCTACCTGGAAGTGACTCACTCATTTAGGTCAGCCAGTCTGTCTTAACACAGAGCTCTACTATAGCTTTCATATGGCATGCAATACAACTTATCATGTTTTAATATCCAGAAGCTATTTCCTCACCATTGGTTTTGTATCAGTTATCTAGTACTATAATAATGCTGAATAACAAACCATTATAAACCACACGCAGTAATAAACATGTATTACTCATGCATCTGGAAAGTATGCTAGGAGGCTTTGCTGATTTTGGCTCAGCTAAACAATTTTCTGGTCTTGATGGAAATTGCTGATACGTATGGAACTTGGCTGGTTGTTGATCTACGATTGCCTCAGCTGGGGTGACCAGAGTGACTTAAATCTGTAAAGTGTGTCTCATCCTCCAGAAGACAATTGTAGACCTGTTATTATACCCATGAGAGAGGACAAACACTTACACAGTTTACAGGTCTGTGCTTGTACCACATGTGTTAATATCCCTTTGGCCAAGGTAGGTCTTGTAAGGCAGGAGGTTAGGGCTTGTTGGAAGTGGGCTGCACAGCAGGAGGTGAGCAGCAGGTGAGTGAGCAAAGTTTATCTGTCTCTACAGCCACTCCCCGTTGTTTGCATTACTGCCTGTGCTCCACCTCCTGTCAGATCAGCAGCAGCTTTAAATTCACACAGGCGCATGGACCCTGTTATGAACAGCACATGTGGCACATGCAAAGGATCTAGGTTGCAAGCTCTCATAGACCACCCCCTCCAAACCCCTATCTGTGGAAAAACTGTCCTAAGAAATCAGTCCCTGGTGCCAAAAATGTTGGGGACTGCTTTCATAAGGCTGAGCCCACAGCAGGAACAGGATAGAACTACAAAGTTAGACAGCGACAGGCATGGGTACTGTGCTCATTAAATGTTAACTCTTCCTTCCATTTCCCTATATGTCTGTCCAATCATATCCGAAAAACCACTCGGTGGTTCCTATTACCAAGTCCAGGACTTTTTATCAAGCCAAGATGTTATTGAATATACACTCTCAAATTTGCTTAGTTGTTGGTTTTAGTGAATTTGCAGAGCATTTTTTTCTTTTCTCTTTTTTCTCCTACTAGGCAGAAAGTAGCAACAGAAAACAGATTCATTTTAAAAATGGATATATGAACATTTCATGTCATAATCCCTAGGATAACTCCTAACTCCTATTGGGACCAGTCTTCATCCCATGGTATTATGGTATTCTCAACAAATGAATTTAACATCCAAGGAATAATACTAAAATAGCTACTTATTAGAGTTGACTGCTCTTCTCATAAACTTGCGAAATATAAAAATGAGCTTTCCTACTGGAGGTAGACTCTAGGGAGATTTCCTGTGTTAGAAGTTTGATAGTTTCCTCTCTTTTCCTCTCAAATAAGAAAAGGAGACTATATTTTTCCTTTCTGAAGGTATTTCCTAAGCAGAGAATTACTATTACTATTTTTATTTCTTAAGATGGAAAATTATTTTCATTTGCATAAAATTTCTCAGGCGACATCTTAGATTAAGAACACTAAGAAAAACTATAAAACTATCTAGTTAGGAACTTTGCAGGAGGGTTCCTAAAAATATCAATGCTTTCAGAAAGAATCCCCTTCCGATTTAATGGTGAAATCAAAACCTCCTCCCAGCCATTGAAATAAAGGAGCTACGTGGACATATATGTGATTATGCATGTCAGAGTAGTGTAGCAAGGAGAGGCATGGGGTTTTTGTCCAAACCCTAGCTTGTTTGCAAATGCTTTTGGCCCATTGTTTGTGCTGAATGAAGTAAGATGGATAATTCCTCCTAAAGCTGCCCCAAACTAGTCAATGGAAGCAGGTACAGAGGGCATCAAAGTGTTGTATAGGTCTCCCAACTCTCTCTAATTTTATGAAACTGATCTCACATCCTTGCACAAAACTTGGACTATGGGCTCAGCCAACCTTCAATTAGTATTTTACTAGATCATTAACAAGCTCTGTGAAAAATTGAAACAATTTCTAAGAACTTGAGGTTACTCATATGTAAAATGAGACTGTACCTTTTACACCTGCAATGATACCTAACAAAGTCATGACACATGAATTTCCTGCCATCCTCACTTCATCGCAGCTCCCATTATTTTCCAACATTCTGCCCCCTCGCATCACGATCACAGCCTCTGCCTCCCCAGCCTTAGCCTCAAACCTCATGGGCATTGCTTACCCAAGAAAAAGAAAGACAGACTAAAAGTAGCTGAAACTTAAATTTGCAGAGACATCTGCAGAAAAAGAGTAATATGTTTAAAGTGAAGAGGCAGCTGAAGACAGGAAGAGAGTATGGAGTTGCATCCTGAAGAGAAGGGGGAGTGTGAAATTTTTAGCGTTTCACTGGCATGAGACCCAGGCTTTCAGTGAGAGAAGGAGAAAGACTGAAATTACTTTGGTTTTCATGGAAATTATCACTAACTTTGATCTTGAGAGAATGTCACTGAGCCAAGTTTGAAGTTTAGCTGTTAGAAGAGTAGAAGTTGTGAGAAAGAATAGATGAATAGAAAGTAGACTTTATTCTGAGATGAATAATTGTATGTGAGTGTTTGTGTGCTGAGAGCAATTAGGGTGGCGGGTACAGGGGATAGGGAATTCCCTTTTCCTCCCTGCCCTAAGGAATTCAGGTTTAAAACAGAAGAAGTCTTAGAGAAGCTGAAAGAAGACTGTTCTTAATTCCCTTGCTTCCGTGCGAGTTATAAACACTGGAAAGAAGAATGTCTGGTAAAATAGGCCCTAGAAACCTTTTATTATCATATTTGTGGCTTCTGAGATATGACTTTTATGCCATCTTTTAAGATGTTGCTTACTTAAAGCAATTGTGTTTAATTTCCAATTAAATTTAGAAACCTAGTCCAGGTATTTCTTTTCTCTCTTCAGTTCATTTCCCACCTAAGTATATGATTTCCTTACAAAAGAAACTTGGGCCCTGAAAGGAATGCATGATTTGGATAATTTCACATTTAAGAGATCTATTCATTATGTAGAATAACATAAAGATACAAAGTTGAATATTGTAAAGGCAAGGACCCTCTGTGAATGTTCTGTCCCTGGCTGGTCACAATTGGCTGTGTGGCTTTGAGTGAAGTCAGTATCTTCTCTGAGTCATAACTCCTTCATACTTGAAAGGTAGTTTTAGAGCCCTTTTGGCTCTGAAAATTTGTATCATAACGTAACTTGAGATAAATAATAAATGAAATTAATATGACATATAATAGTAAGTGTGTCCACTCTTCGGAGTCCATAGATTTTAATTCTATAAGCAAATGAACATCTCCAAACTCCATTTCTTCATACACAAAATGGAATTTATAGTAGTACCTATCCTGTTAGGTTTGTGAGATTTGCATGAAAAACGTTGACAAAGACTGTAACATAGTGACTGGTACTTAGTGCTCCAAGGATGTAAGTTTAAAAGAAAGAGCAAGGAAAGCTGTTCTGTGTCAGAGACCAGTCACTCTCTGTGGCCCATCTGGGTATCTGTGGGCCCCCCCAGTGTGTTCAGATGAGTACCATAAAGCAGAGTTAGCAAAACCAGGAGGAGGAGGAGGAAGATGATAATAGCTAACCACGCTCAACTCAAAGTGTTTTCTCTGTTTAGTCATTTCATCCTCATACCAATTCAAGGAAGTAGATACAATTATCATCCTTATTTTATAGATGAGAAAACTGAAACCCAGAGAGGTCAAGTGACATATCCAGTGCCATGCGGCTAGGGAAGAACACCCTCCACTTTTATTAGTGAAATTGGAAGCAGACATTGTCCCTGAAGTACCGAGAAACACAGCAAAACAAGCACAAAGCAGAAAACGACTTCTATTTCAGACTTTGGAGTTTTTGAATGATGCTCAGAAAGTTGGCTGAATAAATGATGCCCAAGCCTGCGATAACTCCAAAAGTCCCACATCTGATTCTCCCCACCTGCAATGATGAACAGGCACAAGATCGCAACGTTTGTTTAATGATGTTGACTAATGCTGTCCCCTGCGTGGTGATTATGAGCGAAACTGTGCTGTGGCTTTAGCAAGCAGGTGGTGGCAGTTCTTAATGAAGATTGCATTTAGATGATAGCATTTTGGTGAATTTTATGATGAGATTTGCCAAGGGTTCAAAACCTTTTCTGGTTGGCTCACTTATCTTCAGGGCTAATCGGATAGCTTGTAAAGAACTAGAAGCACAGAAGAACTAAATATAAATTCCATTAGAGCTACACTTACAGTACAGAATTGACTCAGAATGTTAATAAATAAAGCTTCTCTGTTGCTCTTTATGAAAGGAAGTTGACAGGAGGCAAAATAGGGACACAGAAGACCAATTCCCACTAAAAAGTTTTTAGATTATGAGACATTTTATCTTTTGCTGTGCATTAAAATCTGTATACACCTCTCTTTGTATGTGTGAGTGAACAGGTGAACTTGTTGAAGGATTGGACATGTTTTAAGAAAGTTTAAAAATGTGAATTATTTTCTATACTGAAATATATTCATGCTAATGCTGGGAGTTGAGCTGTTGAAAAATGGCTTAATCACAGTGGAACAACGTTTGATTTATTCCAGAGAACTAGACTGGAGAAGAAAAATTCTTATTCTGTTCTGCCTTGTATACTTCACAAGGTCATGCTAAATGTGCATGCTAATTTCTTTCTCACCCGTGGGTGCAATAAACATACTCAAATTCAATTAAATATATATGTGCTAAATAGGAAAACGAGTCAGGCAGAAAGAATCAAAAACCTACCTCATCATTTTTCAGG